>NC_048218.1:31869400-32088055 GCF_002007445.2 Ailuropoda melanoleuca
AAAAAAATTTAAAAACTTCCACCTACAGACATTTTTCTTTCTTTTAGTTCACAGAATAATTTAAAGATGTTGTTCAAAAAAATAAAATAAAGATGTTGTTCAGTAGTTTATGGAAGGGTAGAAATATTCCTAAGTTGTAATTGATAATCACTTTTCAACTAATTGTTATTTCTAGAAATTTCTTTCTTCCTTGTATGCTTAAAGTGTCACAGCAAAGATATCAATCTTTCTATCTCTGCCCTTGAAACATGCTACTAATATGAATTGTGCATCTGTCCTTTCATGACATTATGGTCTGCAGCATAGACGTGAGAGTTGTGTTCTGGGGTCTGGAGAGAGGTACGGGGATGGCTGAGATTGTGCATTTTAGGCCATATGTAAGCTCAACAGCAGAAATGAATTAAATGCACGTTTCAGCCCAGTCTTCTGACTTCACACTTTGCAAATCATTTTTCAAACATATATTTGCTATAATTCCTGTATGTATTTTACAGTGCTTTTATATATTTATTTTAATGTCTTATTTAATTTAATATTGTAATGGACTGACTTGTGACCCCAAAATTAATATGCTGATGTTCTAATCCTCAGTACCGCAGAATGTGACTGAATTTGGAGACAAAGTCTTAAAAAGGTAATAAGGTTAAAATGAGGTCTTTAGAGTGGGCCTTCACCCATATGACTGACATCTTTGTAAGAGGAGGGGTTGGAACTGGGATAGATACAAGGGAAAGAGCAAGTGAAGATAAAGAGGGAAAGACAGTTATCTACAAGTCAAGGAGAGAGGCCTAAGAAGAAACCAACCCTGCTGACACCTTGATCTCAGACTTAGTTTCCAGAATTATGAGAGAAGAAATCTCTGTTGTTTAAGCCATCAAGTCTGTGGTACTGTGTTCTAGCAGCCCTAGAAAAGGAATACAAATATTAATAAACCAAATAAGTTATAATTGTTTTTCACATGTGTTGCCTTTTGATACTTAGTTTCTTACCTCACAAGTATCTATAGACCAATCCAGGTGTTTCATGATGGCCTTTGCTAACTAAATTTAAAAAATACAGTAAAAATAGATTGTCACTATCAAGGACAGTCACAATGAGCTCATGAGACCCAGAGAACTGAAATGACTAGAACCCGATTCTTCTGACTCATGACCCAGTGAAATTTGATATATAATAATGCACTTATAGTTGATTAAGTATGCATGACATCGTTTGTCTGTAGTGTTGGAAATGTGTTCATTTGTGAAAAGTCTAGATTCACAGAATTTTAAAAAAATGTAATGTCCCGAACATCATAAGAAGACAAATTAACCTATTTTAGGAAAATTCTCAAGAATTATTTTGATATCTGTTATCATCAAGTTAAAATGAAATCTGATCATTATGTATCAGAGGTCAAGAAATATATTCCAACACAAAGAAATAAGCAATTTTACTATTTAAAGAGACTCGGAATCCCACCATTAACAAAAATGGAAAAGAACAAAATAATGAGTGGAAACTTGTTACTGTATTTTGGATGCTCATTTGCAGTTTGGGCTGTAACTGTTTTTCTATTAAATATCAAATACAATTACGAGGATCTAGAGTCTAAAGACTTAGTGTTTGTGTGGGGGGGTCAGTTTCAGAGAATGAAAGGGGATGTGTTTTTGAGTAAGAAAATGGTTGAATGCATTAATTTTTGGTAGAAGAATGTAGAACTAATTCTCCTTAAAATGTTAAAACACACAGGACGTTCTTTACATTTCTAGACACCTGGGTAAGGGAGTTATTCATTCTGATGGAATGGGAAAACTGACCTGGTATAAGGATCAGTGAACAGAGCAAAAGGATAACTTGAGGTATGGCACAGCATGGGTTATTAGATTGCTTTTCAGCCACGTACTCAGTGGGAATAGGTAGTAATTAAGAAAAATTAAAAGTTCATAGGATTAAAATCTCTGAAAGAAAGGCAGGCCCAGACAGCACCCCTTTATGGCCGTCTACACGAGAAGCACACAGTAGAGGCTGGTTTTCCAATAGAATAGGAGCAGCATGATTCAACAGCAAAAGTGAACTGAGACCAAAAATTGCCACCAGAGACAATTTACTTTCTATTAGTTTATTTAATGACTTAAAGATGGTATTTAATGGTTTATGGAATAGTGGGTCTATTCTTAAATGATAATTGATAATCCCTTTTCAACTCTGCTATTTTTAGAATTTTTTTTCTTCCATGTATGTTTAAAATGTTACAGAGAAGATGTCAACCTCTTCTCTGGCCTTGAAGCAAATGCTGCTAGTCACAAGAGCAAGCCAGAGAGTTTCAATGTGTTAATAGTGTGGTGACTCTATTGTACCATTCACACTGGTGCAGCCAGTCCATTTAGATTATATATGCATTTTCCAATGTCCGTAATTTAACAATGCCCCACAAACAAATCAATTCTAAGTTCAAATAATATTCTAGGGAAATTTTCCTTTGCAATTAAGAAAAGTAACAGTTCCCTACAATGATTTTTACGACTGTTATGGCATTTTAATCCTGGATTCCCTTCTGGATAAACTACCTGTCTTGTCAGAGCCTGGTTTACATTGGGCACCATAACATGTTTATACAAGTAACGTAATTATATCCTGAACTCAGCTGCCAGCTGATTACATTTTCGTTCATAACCCATCTCGACTGCTGTGCTCATTATTCTGGGTTAAAAAGGCTTTAGATAAAGAAAATCTTCATTTACCTACATGAAATTAGATCTGAATTTTGCATTCTAACCTCCATTAACCTATTCTTAAGATTACCCAATACTGACATAGGAAATCATTTTAAACTCATTAATAGCAATTCTATACAAAGCAACATATGTAAATAAAACAGTTTTAAAGGCTTCTGAGGTATGATACGGTAACAACATTTTTAAGATGTTGCATCTATTCCTTCTTGCAAGGGAGGAATACTTTTAATTACTAGGCGCAAAGAACAACAAATTCTACATATTTCACTACCTATCTCTTCTCATTCATGTCATCATGTCTCATATCATCAAAGCGACTTCGTAACAACTCCTTTTAATAATATTTCACTTATTGATTTATTTTGGTTAATAGTACCATTCTTAAGGAAGTGCTATATAATATTTAAATTGGAAGATTTTCCAACAAATAGCACTAATCTGATTTTCATTCCCTTACATATTGTTCATCTCAAATGTGAATTTTCACATGGTATTTTGGATTATGTTAAAAAAAGTCACCTGTCATTTTAGTTTGTAAATATATATTAAGGTCAGCACTTCAGCTGACCTTAATGGCTTGACTGAATTTCAACTTATATGATTACTATTTGCCTATGCAAATCACTCCTTTAATTAAAATTGCATAATATAGCCCCAGTTTCATGACCTACATTATGCTATTTTTTTTGAGTCATTAAATTTTATTAAGGATTGGCCATGCTTCTGGTACTAGAGTTTCATGGATTTATTTCTTCCTAAATCATATAACTGATGAATTGGGACACAAAGCAGCCATTTTGATGCAGCAGCTTTGTACAAATGATCCTGTGGAAATATAAAAGCATGCTGTTTTATAGCCAAGTAGTACAGACAAGAGGCATCTATCATCCATTTCCCTATCCTCACCTAAATTATGACACTTCTGTTTACTAAATGCCTCCATTGATTAATATTTATAGAAATGAGTTAATCAGAAAATTAATTGATTTTAATTACATTAGAATTAGGCTAATTTCTGAGAAATTATCAGTCTCCCCAAATAATTTTTTAATAAAAATCCCTGTGTTAGTGTTAAATATAATGTATTTGAAGCTCAAATACAATAGAACTTGCTACTAGTCTAAAATATATGCCATGTCCAGTAGGAAAAAATATAGAGACATATTTACTGTGGCTTTATACAAAGGCTTACTTATAAAGAAATTATCTCACGAAAATAATAGCAAACTTTCTTCAACAACCTCTGTTCCCTTCTCTCCCTCCAAAGTTTGCACCACACAGCATCAAATCCAGTCCCTCTCCACGCTCTAGCTCTGCTATCCTGTTGTTTCTATAGTGCGGATTCTTTCATTTTCTCTTCATTTTCTCATTCAGATCTGCCTGCACACTCCAGCCCCTGCCATTATTCCAAATGCTTTTTACTGGAGCCCTAAATACCTTTCAGGTGCCACTGGTATCCCTTTTCATCTCCTGTACTTGCTGTTAACAGGGTAAACTTTCAGGATTGTCACATTCCTATTATAAAATTGAGAGCAGCATGCATCCTTCTGTTTTCTCTCTTTTTTCATTTGTTGTTGTTTTTTTTTTTTAAAGAACATGAAGGCTTGGGCATATTTATATCTACAAAGGGGAGAAAAACAAATAGAATTAGAGCAGTTACAAATATAAGTGAGAAAGGTGTTACAGAGAAGAAGATTTCCAGGGGAAAAAGAAGGAGTCATGATCATGAACTCTGATGGGAACTTAGCTTTAGGCAGGAAAGAATGTGTGATATAGATGTTATTATAAAAAGGAAGGGGAGAAGCGCACATTGAATATTCTGATCTTGAGGAGGTAGACAGGCATATGTTCTCTTAGGAATGAAGAGAACAGCAGTGGATTTTCTTGGACTTGTAAAAAATAAAATAGAGCATTAAAGTGTATATCAAATATAAGTGAAGTCAAATATAGATTAATAATGAGAGCTCATTCAACATTTGATAGGCCAATTTGTCCTCAACAAATTGAAAATGTCCTTATCCCTCCTTTAATTAAAATTGCATAATATAACCTTAATTTCATGACCTAAATTATGCTATAATCCCATCAGGAAAGGTCACAATTAGGATAACTGATTAACTGATGTATGCTGAAAAGTAAGACAAGTCAGGTCAGCAAGGAATTGTAGACTGTGAGCTTGGTAGAGGGGAAAGAAAAACAAAAACAGTATTGTTGTCAAAGATAAGGTTTAATATATGTAAGGAATTGTTATGAGAAAAACAGGGAAGGAGACACTGCATTTTAAATTGAAGTGTTTCTCATGGGTGATGAGACTGGACATTGCATACAGAGCAGAGAGGGGTCTCTAAAGTTAGAAGCATGGGGAACTGTGGATATCAAGGAGGCTAGTTGTGCTTGTTGATATTACTAAGGATGGATGCTGGTGATGTCAATGCCCTCCAGTGAGGAGAAATATCAGAAGGCTCCAAATATCCACAGACAATATTCCATGCAGAAAACAGGTGAGATATTTAGTATATGTGTAAGCTCCCCTTGTGATCTGTGCCTGTGCTCAACTTGACTTCTTTATACGTATCTACCTCATTGTGACAAGTCAATCCACTTTGGTTTCCCTCTGCCATACATTATCTAATTTTCCTCATCCCTTGGAAACTTGTAGGAAGTGATGGAGTAACATCTATTGATTATATTGGTCAGAGTTCAGTTTCAAAGAATTGTTACCTCTATAACTCTTTTAAGTGAAAAGTGATTTTCAGGGCATTAATTGGATTATAGAATAATGAGAAAGGTAAAGACATGAATTCCAGGATGAGCCTACAATAGGCATACTACCAAGGCCCACTTTATAAAATTGGACAGAAATGGTATTGGTTTTTCTGTAACAATCACAAATCCTCAGCTTATCCAGAAAAATAAGACCACTGGTGTTGGTTTTATAACCAGGTAAGTTCTGCCCCACATTCCATTTCTCATCTCACCAAGAACACCGATGTCCAAGGACAGAAGTAAGTGAATCCCTCAGCTCAAGTAGAGAGCAAATTTGCCTTCCTTTCATTGTTTTGCTCTATTTAAGACCTCATGGATTGGATAATGCCTACCCATATTTGTGATGCCATCTTCTTTACTCAGTCTACTGATGCAAATGCTAATTCATTCCAGAGACACCCTCACAGACCCCCCCAGATATGCTTTATCTGGGTATCCCTTAGTCCAGTCAAGTTGATACATAGAATCAACCATCAAAATCCTCAAAAAGTGTTTCTTTAACCACTCTGTTTGGCAGGCCTACTTTCCCCATGTAGTCTAAATCCTTCCTTCTGGTACTGCTTCTTTCCAACTTGCTGGGGATACCCATGCATAAAAGCCTACATGGTAACAAACTTTTCAGTAATGAAGTCTCAAAGAAATAAAATTTTTGCCAGTATTTGCTATCTGAACAGATTATTTTTCACAAATATTCCTTCTTAGGTTCCAGCTGAGAAACATTAAAGAACCTGCTCCCTTGTGGTTGGGACAAGAAATGGAGGCTGCTGATGATACCATGGTGCATTCAGCTTCACCACTCCACTTCTACGTCTAAGGCTTTCTCGTGCACACAAGCTCATTACACTTGGCTACTTCTTGCCTTAAAATAATTGCCCTATGCTTGGTTGGCTCAGTCAGTCAGCAGTTAAGCGTACGACTCTTGATTTCAGCTCAGGTCATGATCTCAGTGTGGTGAGATCAAGCCCCACAATGGGCTCCACACTCAGCATGGCATCTGCTTGAGATTCTCTCTCTCCCTCTCCTTTTGCTCCTTCCCTGGCTCACGTGTGCTGTCTTTCAAACAAATAAATAAAATTTAAAAAGATAATTTAAAAAATTAAATAATTGCCCTAGGAAGTATATCACAGTTAATGTATAGACATAAAATTCTGGCAAGAGTACCCCAGCAGCGTGCCAGACATTCAAAGAAAGGTAATTTCTATATGATATCATACCAAGAACCCAAGTACACATGACATATAGCCCCTTTTGTCCTAAATATGTATTGCATTCCTTTGTTCCTATCAACTTCTTAAATCCAGGCTTTCAGGATCCCTATATTTATACTAACTATTCTTGTTTCCAGTCTCTTATCAAACTAGGATCAGAAAGAAATCTTAGAGTCATCAGTCTGCACAAACGAAAGTCATTGGCTGAAGACCTGTGGTATTCAGGGAACTCTGTAAACAGAAAATTCCAAACTTGGGGAGGGGTGAAGATAGTCAATATACTTGAATCTTAAAATCCAATAGAGAAATTAATTTCAGTTCTATTACTAACTCTCCACCCTTCAAAGGAAAATTAACAAAAGTGTAGAAACACAAATAGGAAACTTTCTTCACACAGGGGAAGTGGAAATGTGTACTTCAAGTTCCTTTTGTGTTATTTTATTTGGGAAAGAAGCAATTAAGCAGGTGAGAGACAACCCCATGGAAACACAAAAAGTAGAGAAAATCTGTCTAAAACATCTGTTTAAAAATTCTGAAGTCAGGAAGATTAGAGGTTGATAAAGAGAAATATTCTCTGCAATAGGTTTAACACCTGCTCACTGAATCCCCTAATGCTCTTGTGCTGTGCCGTGTTCTCCAAATTGCAGATAAGTCTGTCAATCAGGAAATCACTTAAATGAGGCCAAAACACCTTGTGGCAAAAACAACAGCAATAAAAATTACAGAGACCAGGGAACTCTGGAACACTGAAGATGTAAAAATAAGAAAAAGCACAGATTTTCATTTATGCTTTTTTGAAGTCCTTACTCAAATATTCCTTGTCTTGCAAATTTATTTTCAACAGAAAAAATATATTTTATTTTACCATTGAGACTCCTTTCTTTTATCTTTTTGACATTCTACTGAGATTTATTCCTAGGTTTACAAGCAGAAACTATAAGAGTAGTAATTTCTTCGTGTCATGATCATTTTCAACTCTGCCTGTGATTTTGGTCTACCACCTCACTGTATGATTACTATTTGAAGCAAAGAAGTTATAGGAGAAAATTGTTCAGCTTTCAAATTCATTTATATTTAAAAATCATTATATGAATTTTAAAGACAATTTATGACATAAATTATAATTCCAGAGGTCACAGTTTCTTTTTTTTTGACAAATTGTTTATAAAAAATGTCATTCATATTCATGTAGCAGTCTTACTTATTTATATTTTCCATTTTAGCATAAATGGCTGCTGAAATTTTGGCATGAACTTCAGCATTCCAATCAACTGCTACTTTTGACCAAAGATAAATGTGAAATTTTGTGCAAATATTTTTTTCTAACTTTATAACTGCTTTGTTTTAATTCTGTTGAAATGTTTTTTTTTTCATACACTTTTGGTAAATGGTACCCAGACAACAATACAAAAACAGAATATCTGCCCTATCAAGCTGTGAAAATTTAATAAGATTAACTGGATTTTCATGTTTGCCTCTCTAAATAATTTTACCAATTTTCTTACAAAAAGATATATTTACATTAAAAAATTCTAAACTGATAGCATTTTATGATTGCAGTTTATATTTCAGTTATAAAAAAACTAATATAGGGGCACCTGGGTGACTCAGTCAGTTAAGCGTTCCAACTCAATTTTGGCTCAGGTCATGATCTCAGAGTGGTGAGATCGAGCCACTGTCAAACTCTGCACTCAGCCAGAGTCTGCTTAAGATTCTCTCTTCCTCTCACTCTCTCTGCCCCTCCCCCTGCTCACTGCTCTCTCTCTCTCTAAATAAAATAAAATTAAAAAAAGAGAACACACCAAAAAAATCTAATACAAAACAGCAAAAAAATACACATTAGCATACATTATTTCAAGTTGTCATAGTTGTTTTAGTTGGTGGGACTACAAAAGATTATTGTCTTACATTTTTGATTTTAAATAATGGCTAATTTCTGAAAAATTTCCAAGATTTGAAAGAATGGGCATAAGTAATGCTTTAAGACATGACTCAATTAGAATAAGGTATTACATTCTCTGTAACTAGTTGAGTGCTTCAGTGGAATAAATTTGGTCATGAGTGAGCTGTTGGCTGACACAACGAACATTGAACCTCAGTCAGAGTCACCATGTTCCTGTCAGAGCTGGGCCATTTTATCTTTCTAAATCCTGTTTTATCATCAGCAAAGTGAAGGATTAAATTGAAGTTGAGTTTTACATCATGTCAATATTATATGTATTTATTTTCTTCAAGTTTCTCTTTCTAGGCCATGTCTTATCATGTGTGTTCAACATGAGCCCACAGATAATACAGAGAGTCACACTGATCTACTAAATCATAGAGACATCAGAATCCCAGTATATCAAAATTTCTTAAGGTTTTTGAAAACTGTTTGATCANAGCTGTGAAAATTTAATAAGATTAACTGGATTTTCATGTTTGCCTCTCTAAATAATTTTACCAATTTTCTTACAAAAAGATATATTTACATTAAAAAATTCTAAACTGATAGCATTTTATGATTGCAGTTTATATTTCAGTTATAAAAAAACTAATATAGGGGCACCTGGGTGACTCAGTCAGTTAAGCGTTCCAACTCAATTTTGGCTCAGGTCATGATCTCAGAGTGGTGAGATCGAGCACTGTCAAACTCTGCACTCAGCCAGAGTCTGCTTAAGATTCTCTCTTCCTCTCACTCTCTCTGCCCCTCCCCCTGCTCACTGCTCTCTCTCTCAATAAAATAAAATTAAAAAAAGAGAACACACCAAAAAAATCTAATACAAAACAGCAAAAAAATACACATTAGCATACATTATTTCAAGTTGTCATAGTTGTTTTAGTTGGTGGGACTACAAAAGATTATTGTCTTACATTTTTGATTTTAAATAATGGCTAATTTCTGAAAAATTTCCAAGATTTGAAAGAATGGGCATAAGTAATGCTTTAAGACATGACTCAATTAGAATAAGGTATTACATTCTCTGTAACTAGTTGAGTGCTTCAGTGGAATAAATTTGGTCATGAGTGAGCTGTTGGCTGACACAACGAACATTGAACCTCAGTCAGAGTCACCATGTTCCTGTCAGAGCTGGGCCATTTTATCTTTCTAAATCCTGTTTTATCATCAGCAAAGTGAAGGATTAAATTGAAGTTGAGTTTTACATCATGTCAATATTATATGTATTTATTTTCTTCAAGTTTCTCTTTCTAGGCCATGTCTTATCATGTGTGTTCAACATGAGCCCACAGATAATACAGAGAGTCACACTGATCTACTAAATCATAGAGACATCAGAATCCCAGTATATCAAAATTTCTTAAGGTTTTTGAAAACTGTTTGATCAATGATGGGAACATACTTCCCTGACCTATGCCCAAATTGATGGCGACTGACAATTCTGCAATAATCCTAGGTGATATCCCTGTTTAAGCTTATGAGTATATGGGACAGCTACATGACCTGTTTTCTGTTCAGATCTACTCTCTTATCCTGACATACTCCAGGAAACTTGCTAGGGCCAGCTTCTTGCCTCAGTGCTGTCAGTTTGCAGAAATATTATTTTATCGAGTTCTAATGTAAAAGGACTCTTTATATAATTAAGGTAGGAAACTTGGATTGCATGTATTCCTATTGACTTTTCTATTCATTGACATTGCAATTGGTAGCCAGTTAATCAAAACTATGGCATGCCCAGTTTGATCCTCATTATGCGTGCTTTACCTTACCCAGAAAATTTCACAATGTTTAAGATATCCTTATGGGAAGATTAGTTGGAGTTGGGAGACCTTTTATCNATACATTATTTCAAGTTGTCATAGTTGTTTTAGTTGGTGGGACTACAAAAGATTATTGTCTTACATTTTTGATTTTAAATAATGGCTAATTTCTGAAAAATTTCCAAGATTTGAAAGAATGGGCATAAGTAATGCTTTAAGACATGACTCAATTAGAATAAGGTATTACATTCTCTGTAACTAGTTGAGTGCTTCAGTGGAATAAATTTGGTCATGAGTGAGCTGTTGGCTGACACAACGAACATTGAACCTCAGTCAGAGTCACCATGTTCCTGTCAGAGCTGGGCCATTTTATCTTTCTAAATCCTGTTTTATCATCAGCAAAGTGAAGGATTAAATTGAAGTTGAGTTTTACATCATGTCAATATTATATGTATTTATTTTCTTCAAGTTGCTCTTTCTAGGCCATGTCTTATCATGTGTGTTTAACATGAGCCCACAGATAATACAGAGAGTCACACTGATCTACTAAATCATAGAGACATCAGAATCCCAGTATATCAAAATTTCTTAAGGTTTTTGAAAACTGTTTGATCAATGATGGGAACATACTTCCCTGACCTATGCCCAAATTGATGGCGACTGACAATTCTGCAATAATCCTAGGTGATATCCCTGTTTAAGCTTATGAGTATATGGGACAGCTACATGACCTGTTTTCTGTTCAGATCTACTCTCTTATCCTGACATACTCCAGGAAACTTGCTAGGGCCAGCTTCTTGCCTCAGTGCTGTCAGTTTGCAGAAATATTATTTTATCGAGTTCTAATGTAAAAGGACTCTTTATATAATTAAGGTAGGAAACTTGGATTGCATGTATTCCTATTGACTTTTCTATTCATTGACATTGCAATTGGTAGCCAGTTAATCAAAACTATGGCATGCCCAGTTTGATCCTCATTATGCGTGCTTTACCTTACCCAGAAAATTTCACAATGTTTAAGATATTCTTATGGGAAGATTAGTTGGAGTTGGGAGACCTTTTATCACCATCCATATGTCACATCTTTAAAAACTTGATGTGGCAAATGCAAGTCCAGCTACTGCCACCTGTTAGTTTTTTCATGAGTTTAAGACTATGATAGTGGCTTATTCACTAGGCAAATCCTTAATTAGATTATGGAATTTTTAAAAAATGTTATAACATTGCATATGTGTAAACCTTCTGCTTGACTTTCAGAATATCTCTACTCCTTATATAAAGCTCTCAAAGAAGGTATTATTGAGTCATTTGAGACTCAGAAAAATAGCCCATAGTTACAAAGCTAGTTAGTGGAAAGGCTGACATTACAGCCTATATCTTCTTGTACATAAAATTTGTGTCGTTTTACTACCGGTTTTCTGTTTGCTTAAAAACAAATAAATAGCTAACTCTCCCTGGGTCTTGACTGATTTTTATTATTATCTGAAGGCCTACAACTTGTTTCTTTCTTTATCTTACTCATGTCAATAAAACAAGATCCTGACTAAAGTAGTCCTCCTGAGGGCAGACCTGTGAGGGAGAAGTGGTGTAAGGAAGGTCTGAATGCTGATTGCCCTCCCTGAATCACATAAAGCAATTCCACAAAATTCATCCAAACAGTTGGACTAGAACCCTTCAATCTGCTTGCTAATCTCTAACTTTTGAGGTCCTGCTTTTTTCTTCCCAGGAAGGACTGGGTTCCTGAAGGTGCTCTTTCACCTAGAGCTTTGCAATCAAGGTCTAATCATTTATAATCTTTGAGCATCAATGTTCTTACCTTCATGATGCAGAGAGAGAGGTAGGTTTCAGCATGACTGATTTCTCTTCTATATTTCTGTCTTATTTCTCTGCAGAGCACCTTAAAAAGTCATTAAAGAGTTTCATGTGGGTACCTCCTCACATCTCTCATATCCTGTAACTTTGCTCCTAGGATCTCTTCTCTAGATTTAGGATCTATTAGAAATATTTTGCTTTATGATTGATTACAATTAACGTCAGGGTATAAAGTAATATTTGAGTTGGCATGGCAAAGTTGTGGAAGAAATTGGAAAAACTGAAGAAAAGACTGTTCACATAGTCAGAAATGGTTATAACTCACTTTTTATCTAATATATTTACAACAGGCTTATCTTGTGCTCAGATTAAATTAGAGATCTTTAGCAGTGAGGCAGATGACAGTGCACAGATTTCATTAAAATTAGGTTAGGAAATAAAATGTCCACAAATTATTTTTAAAAGAGGGATCTTTTGTTGGCAAAGCCTAAAGACACATATAAATTAACAATCACATTTGGCAGCTTAACATTTCACTTCTGGTCTCTTCTCCAGAAATTTCCATGATGGTGATAACAGTGGAGTGAAAGGCAGCACACTAGAGTGAAGTTTGGGCTTGGGAATACAGAAGAAGCATTCTTGAGATAAAGAATCTAAGTTTCTCTATCCTAGGGCTGTCGTAACACATTACCACACACTAGGTGGCTTAACACAACAGAAAATTTTTCTGTCATGGTTCTGGAGTCCAAAAGTCCCACATCAAGTTATCTTCAGGGCCAAACTCCCTCTAAAATAGCTAAGAGAGAAACCTTCCTTACCTCTTCCAGCGGCCAACAGCTCCAGGTGTTCCTTGGTTTGGGGCAGCATAACTCCAAAGCCTGTCTCTGTCTTCACACAGCTTTCTCCTCCCTTTCCCTAGGTGTCTCTCCTCTTTTAAAGACACTTATTGCATTTAGGGATCATGTGGATAATTCAGGATGTTCTCGTGTTAAGATCCTTAATTAAAGTATATCTGCAAAGATCCTATTCCAAGTAAACTTACATTGGGATTCTGAAGAGTAGGATACTGAAATATCTTCTTCAGGGCGACTATATTAGTTTTCCATGGTTGTCATGACAAAACGATGCAGACTGGGTAGCTTAAACAACAGAAACTTATGTTCTCACAGTTCTGGAGACTAAAAATTAGAGATCAAGATGTAAGAAAAATTAGTTTCTTCAGAGGCTTCTCTCCTTGGCTTACAGATGGCCAAGTTTTCCCTGTCTTCACATGATCTTTTCTCTGTGCCTGTCTGTGTCTACATTTCCTCATATAAAGACACCAGTCATATTGGATCAACGTCCATTCATATGATCTCGTTTCACTTTTAAGGACTCTATCTCCTAATACAGTTACATTCTGATGTACTTGCGGGTAGGACTTCAATATATTAATTTTGGTGTACACATTCAAACCAAAACATTAATGGAGCAACTAAGTATAAAGTTTAACTTAAATTCATCATTTTCTTACTTTATATGACCTAAGCATACCCTTTCAGAGCTCTGAATGTGGATAGGATAAAAATAATGACTTATGTATTTCAGAAGGGCTTTATGAGGAGGGGATGTGAGATTCAGGACATGTATAAACTCCACAAGAAAAGAGAATCATCTGTCTGTTGAAACTATGCTCCCAGAGTTGTCCTCATGCATAGTGTATACAGTATGTGCTCAATAAACATTTGTTGAAGAATCAGTGAGAGGTGGGCCTAACAAAAATTTGTGCTTGATAAATAAAGGTAGTTACAGGTCAAAATCAAAACTGATTTCTTTATATTTACTCCCTGACAAACCTAGTAGGGGCTGCCAAACATGAGAAAATAAATACATTGTGTGCATTAGGCAAAAAGAGACCGTCTCCATAAGGTCACTTTATATATTTAATCAGTCAGAGATCCAATTTGAGAAACTGAACTCTTTTCTTTGGTTATAAATTCCCTTACGATGGTCCAACTTATAATTCGCTTAAATGTAGGTGTCAACAGCTTTACAAAGTGAGTGCAAAGTTGGGATCAGCGTCAGTGAAAGTAGGAAGGGAGAAGGAAGGGAAAGGCAAAAAGAATGAGTATATTATCTGGTTCCCTTCCATTCCCCTCACTCCATCATGATTAGGAGCACTTGATGAATTTTCATTCCCCAAAGAATCTACAGAATATATCTCCAAAATCTCATACAATATTATTAAGCTATCACCAAACCATTTAATATTATTTGAGACATTTGTAGAATAAATAATGTCATAAAGATTGACACTTTTTTTTTATAAAGGGGACAAACATTGCTATTAAAGTGAGCATTCATAAAGCCTGAGTTATACATATGGAGAAATAGTTGCAGGATGATATATCTTGCAAGGAATAGGGCAAGACAGGACTATCTGGTTTGTATTTTGACCTAAATGCTAGGATCCCTGGAACAGTTGGTCTTATTGATTTATTTGGATGGATGCCTTTCTAAGTATGTAGAGAAATATTTATTTATATACCTGACTAGACAGGAGAATTAATGTCATCAAGTGACACTTATGAGACATTCTGAAATCATTTCTTCATTCATTTACAATGATGTAATCAGCATTAATAATAGCCATAGAGGACACGATGTCATAGAGAAATAGACCACTTAGCTCACAAACATGCTATCATAACCAAGAAATACAGGTAATGTTATTCCATTCTAAGGGTGTATGCCATGGAGACTGTTAATTCAGAGTCTAACTCATTTTACTATAAACACATCCCCAAGTTATAGTAACATGGGAATTTGGGAGCATGCAATTTGGTACAATTCTTCTCCCACTAGGCTTTTGAGAAGCTCTAGATGTATTCTCAGCAGACAAACCACCACACATAAAGTCCACAGGACCAAAGTATCTAAGGAAGGCTTTATTGAAGATTCCCTCTCTGAGCAGGGAGAATGAGATTTATGACCTCTGCACAACAGACTGCACAGTGACATTTCAGTAGAATGATTGTTGTTACTCTCTATTCTAAAGCAAAGGGGCATTTCTAGGGAATCACAGAGTAGCAGCAAGGGGTGTATACTGCTGCCCTGACTCATGGGCAATTTTCCACCCGGTTATACTCAGCTTCATCTTGTTCAGCTAATTAATCTTTCCTTTCACGGATTTATCTCCTGGTACCTCCCCTCCCAACACATACACACAACACAGACACACCCTGAGAATACTTAAATGTCTGTGCATATTTTCTTAATTGGATCATATTCTCAGGTGCAGATTCTTTCTCATATCATTTTTATTTGTTTTTTAAACAACCACTTAAAATTTATTTTAGTGACTAAATGCTACTTTCCAGATGTCTGGGAAGAATAAAAAAAAAAGTGAAAAAAAAAAAAAAGATGTTTCACCAAAGGAAATAAATCAACACAGCACAAGGGCAGCAAGGGAATAATTCCTAGGGAGCATATTAGCAAATGTGCAATAGTTAAACCATAATTTTGAGGTATATGGGTATTTGTGTCTGTGTGTGTGTGTATGTGTAAAATGGTTTTAAAATGTAAAGTAAGAAATTGGTGCAGAGCCATGAGGGATATCAGCTAAAAAGCGACCTCATCAGTGAGATCTCCAAACACTGGATTTAAATAGGTCCCATTCCATGATTCTTTATTTCACTTTGCTGTCTGATTCCTTTATTTTGCTTGATATTTTATAATTACTGTTCACTTCTCTCTAATATGCCTTCTCCACTACATTTGAAACTTCTGAAATTCAGGGTTTGGTTTTGTTCATTACTGGCCACCTAGAGTCCACCAAAGTGCTTCCTGTGAAGATGCTTAAGTGATTAAGCCAATTAACAAAGATACAATATTTAAAAAGTCACAAGATTTCCACCCTTCTTTTATTTGTTATACTTCAACTGAAAGTTCAAAATACTCCTTATTTTCAATCTTATAATACTTATGGAAAAATGTTACAGATGTAGCAGGAACTGACAAGCCATTGTTTGGGAAGAACATATCTATTTAGTAAGTAAATACTCATAAATGTGCAAGGCTTGGTGCTAGATTCCAGGTAGAGAAATACGCTCTTGCCATTGTTATGGACCAAAAGGGGATATTGACATCTAAACAAACAGTTCCAGTACAACACGGTATTCCTGCTGTATGAGGAAGAACAAGGGAAAGATTCTCAATATAAGATAGAAATGTTTTCACAGCCCTGACCTTTAGTTTCGGTCATTAGTGTTGAGCAAGACTTTTACTACTGGCAAGAGAGAGAAAGCACTCTCTAGAAAAAGAGAAGAGAAAGGGCACAGCATGATCACAAATACCAAAGCATTTGGGGCAGTGTTCATAAGCATGAAGAGGAGAGAAAATGTTTGGTCCTCATTTATACTGAAGGTGTTAATCTACTGTTTTCCATCTTCACCAGGATTATAATAAATAGAAATGATTTGGGTGGAAGCAAGTGGAATTTGGATTAAGATTTTAAAGGAGATTTCAGACTCCCTATTATTACTAATCTTAAAGATCAGGACAGACATAGTTTAGGTCAGCTTGATAATGGAGAAATAGACTAGAATACAAACTACGTCCAAGTCTTTTTCTTTTTTCCTAATTTTATAATGCTCTATGAAAAAAATCATAGTAACTTACCATGTAATTCAAAGTTTGGAATTACACTTCTGGAAATGTGGATTTTGAAAACTGGAATCCTTATTAGAATTGCTTTTATAATTCGCATTTATATAAAAGTATTTAACTTACCGTTAGAGCCAGAGATAAAGCTTTATTTGAAACTAGTATAAATATTAATATTTCATTTATCACTTTAAATGGTAAATAAAAAATTTCAGAGACAGGCAGAATTGTTTCCCTAAAGCCCTAAAAGATGTCATGCTGCTGTTTCTGCAAACATTTTAAAACTTGACACAGGTCTCTAGATAATGAATCATTCATACTGTTATTTCTTTTTAAACTTTGGGATAAATAAGGATCACCCTAGAGACGACTTAAAAATTCACAATTTACTACAGTGGAGAAACATGCTGAGAAGAAAATGTAATACTCAATCACACAAGGTTAGGCCTAACTTGGAAGAAATAAACAGAAGCAATGTGGAGAGAAACTGGGGCCCCAGGGCCTGCGCTCTATAAGCTCACATTCCAGAGTGTTGGGCAATCAAGTCATCACCAAACAGTTCTCTCTTTTCACTGAAGACATTGAAGATATTTTGTGTAATGGGCTTGTGTTCAGTAGTCTCCACCTGGGAAGTTTTATCATGTCAGTTATTAAACTACATGCCCCACACATCACACACATCTTGCAGTGGGGGATCATTCTTCTATTGGGAGAGTCCATGGGACTATATCCTTCATTCTTCTCCACATCTCTCCTCCCCCACATTCTGCTGTCTGCTATTACTTCCTTATATCCATTAATCTCACAGAGCTAAATTTCTCAAGACAATCTATCTTTGTTTGCTCTTTTATAGGGTAAAGAAGCTATTTAAATTTCTGTCTTTCGGGATATCAAGAGATGTAAAAACAGGTGGAAGATAAGGGCTTTGTTCAAGGACGTTCAGTTGCGTTCCTGTAGTGTTTGAGTTGCCTTAGCCTATAGGCTTCTAGGGATAGCCCCAATCTCTACTCAAATATTCCTTCTAGCATAAAAGTATCCATTTTGGTTATTATCCTTTCCCATTCAATTCTTTTTGTACTTAGCTCACTCTCTTACTCCCTTTATTACATGCACTGCTTATTTTTCCTTCTCTTCTTTACTGGCTGTTGTCAAACAGCTCCAAATATGAGCTCTCGTTTTCCCTGGGGGGTTCACATCTATATAAACACACAGACACATGTGCACACACACAACACATGCTCACACACATCTCCCTTTGTAGACATTCTATCTCCTTCATATCTCTCAATTTCTCAAAGCTGAATTTCTCAAGACGCTGGCTGCCGCTCTTTTCTTATCACCCATGGGCTTCTGAATCCTCATCTCAGTTTCTCCAGTACTTGCCACTCAAAGGAAAACATCGATCCAGAAACTGAAAATTAATTCACTCTGTCTTCGTAAGCACTTTACTAACTTCCCCCCAAGTGCACTCTTTCCTTCGCCCACACATTTCTTTGGGTTTCTAGGAAGCCTGCTGACCACTAGTGGAAAGCTATCTCCGACAGAAGATTCCTTCACTCCCCTAAGAGAAGATAGCAAACAAACAAGGCTTTATCCCTGTTAGGTTTCTCTTAACTCTTCTCCTTCTTCCAGACACAATGCCTAATAGAGGCTCTGGAAGCTCAAGTCTAAGCTTCCGTGTCTCTGTGGTCAGAGTAGAAACATTTCTGAGCAAAACTTAACCAAAATAGCAACATGACAGACTGGATCATCATAACAGCTATAGTCAGTCATCACAGCTCATTTTCTCTGTGTTGATTCAGCTACTCAACCAAAAGCCCCTTCCACGGACATCTGAAAGATAGGTAACTCTGTAGCTATTTCCCTTGCCTCCATGATGACCATATATTAGCCATAGTCCACTCCAGGTCATTTGCATTCTCACCTATTTACTTGCTGAAATAGAAAACAGAGTGCACATCAGTTTATCTGCTCTGAGGTAAAATTTGAGGAGCAGACACATAAACAAAACCAAGAATCTAAATAAAATCGTCAAGTGGCTTCTAGAGAGGAAATGTGCACTATAACGTGTGGGTGACAAAGAGGACTAACATCTAAGAGGAACTTCTTGAAACATGTTCTCTAATCTCGATAGAATAAATTCCTATTTTTGAAACTTGATTTTAAAAAGCTTCTTTCCAGGGCACTTGGGTGGCACCATCAGTTAAGCACCTGACTCTTGGTTTCGGCTCAAGTCATCATCTCAGGACCGTGATATTGAGCCCCACATCAGACTCCGCGCTCAGAGCAGAGTCAGCTTGGGATTCTCTCTCACCTCTCCCTCTGCTCCTGCTGTTCATGCTCTCTCAAATAAATAAATAAATCTTTTAAATAAATAAATCTTAAAAGAAATAAAAAAAGTAAAAGGCTTCTTTCCAATTGACATTCTAGAAATGAGTTTTACAATGGTATCAATCAACTAATTCATTTTTACAGGGGTACTAACTTGCTAGACTGTATTCATCATGACCCAAATCACTGTAAAGGCAAGCAGCAGGCACAATGGTGAAGATGAACTATTCCATTATTGCTACTGAGTCTGTGAAAAATGAGGGATTTTTGCTTTTGCTGTTGTTTTTCTTTACTGGAAAATGCTAAGTGCAACATGTAAAAATAGTTCTTGAACAATTTTTGTAAAGGCTATGTCACTCTTTTTTTTTTTAATTTTATTTTATTATATTGTGTTAATCACCATACAGTACATCCCCAGATTCCGATGTAAAAGTTTGATGCTTCATTAGTTGCGTATAACACCCAGTGCACCATGCAATACGTGCCCTCCCTACTACCCATCACCAGGCTATCCCCTTCCCCCACCCCCTCCCCTCTGAAGTCCTCAGTTTGCCTCTCACAGTCCATAGTCTCTCATGTTTCATTCCCCCCTCTGATTACCCCCCTTTTCTTTATCCCTTTCTTCCCCTACCGATCCTCCTAGTTCTTATGTTCCATAGATGAGAGAAATCATATGATAATTGTCTTTCTCTGCTTGACTTATTTCACTTAGCATTATCTCCTCCAGTGCCGTCCATGTTGCAGCAAATGTTGAGAATTCGTTCTTTCTGATAGCTGAGTAATATTCCATTGTATATATGGACCACAGCTTCTTAATCCAGTCATCTGTTGAAGGGCATCTCGGCTCCTTCCATGATTTGGCTATTGTGGACAATGCAGCTATGAACATTGGGGTGCATATGGCCCTTCTCTTTACTACGTCTGTATCTTTGGGGTAAACACCCAGTAGTGCAATGGCTGGGTCATAGGGTAGTTCAATTTTTAACTTTTTAAGGGACCTCCACACTGTTTTCCAGAGTGGCTGTACCAACTTGCATTCCCACCAACAATGTAGGAGGGATCCCCTTTCTCCACATCCTCTCCAACAATTGTTGTTTCTTTTTTTTTTTTTTTTAATTTTATTTTATTATATTGTGTTAATCACCATACAGTACATCCCCAGATTCCGATGTAAAGTTTGATGCTTCATTAGTTGCGTATAACACCCAGTGCACCATGCAATACGTGCCCTCCCTACTACCCATCACCAGGCTATCCCCTTCCCCCACCCCCTCCCCTCTGAAGTCCTCAGTTTGCCTCTCACAGTCCATAGTCTCTCATGTTTCATTCCCCCCTCTGATTACCCCCCTTTTCTTTAGCCCTTTCTTCCCCTACCGATCCTCCTAGTTCTTATGTTCCATAGATGAGAGAAATCATATGATAATTGTCTTTCTCTGCTTGACTTATTTCACTTAGCATGTCACTCTTATCTTTGATTCTTTAATGTCTCAAAATAGCAGTGATTAAATTCATATAATTTATCTCACTTTCGACCATAAAAATAAGAATCACCATTTCTAAACCAACCCAGACTTGTAAAATCTTTAAAACACCTCTTGTTTTTGTACATTTATTCTTTAATTGTCTAGGTGTTTTTAAACCAAATATATATATATATATATATATATATGCAGAATTCAAACTGTTATCATAATATTATGAAAAAGAAATGCTACCCAGAACTCCATCTTCTTTTTCTTGGAAAATATTATAGATTTCATGGAAAAATATACTGCCATGTATAATCATTTTTTATTTGTCAGATAGGTGAGCATCATTATGGATGTTCCTGAGTTCCAATTAGAATAATAAAAATCTTCAGTGCTATCTCAAGGGGAAATTTTTTTTTTTTGAGACTAGTAAATTAAAAAGAAAAAACTCTCAAAGTAACTTGGACACCATATCATTCAGGCAAAATACATAACAATACTTGACTAGATTTTATTTCCATATCCCTTTAGTATTTTCTTTTTAATGAATCCTAATGTTCTCTTTGCATAAAGAAATTGTGTAATAAAATATAAGGTGCCTTCCTAAGTCAACATAATCGAGCATTACTAGCATCTGTTCAGGCTAAGGGCTGACTTAGGTATGACTTAGGGCATTTCTTTGCACAGCATATGCTGATAAAAGGCTTACCTTAAAGGGGAACCGGCCTGGCTCAGTCAGTAGAGCATGCAACTCTTGACCCCAGGGTCCTGAGTTCAAGCCCCACATTGGGTATGGAGCCTATTAAAAAGAAAAAAAAAAAAAGGCTTGACTGATAAACTGGTCAAGGGCATTGTGGGACTTATGTGTCCATTCATCCTCTTTATACAATTCAGTTATGATATGATTCCTCTTGTCCACACATGTTTCTGCTGCTAGTCACTGGAATCTCTCATCATGAAAACATTAAATAATATCTTAGTAAAAACACGTATCTACTTCATGTTAGTAAATAGTGATAACTATTCATATTGGAGTTTGTCTTATTAACATGAATTTAATCCAGTGGTATGGTTATTTGACTAACTACATGAAAAAGATTTACTGTTAAGTATGATGTCCTTGACAAAAATTCTCAGCATTCTCTTATAAATAATACATACCCGTCCTAGTTTATTCATCTGTAAAAGTAAATATAGCGGCACAAGTGTCTGACTCTTCAGCCCAGGTCTTGATCTCAGGGTTGTGAGTTCAATTCCTGTGTTGGGCTACTAAAAACAAAACAAAACAAAACAATAGAACTTAATTTCCCAGGGGGAAAATAAGTAAATACAGCACTTTTACATATCCATGGTCAATTTTTGCTACTTACTAGTTTGGTCCAATGTTGGCTTCATTTAATATTCTTATTTCTACTTAGAAGATATGATTTTTTTTTAATAATTAGACTAGTAGAGAAATAAGGCATGGTATGAAAGCTATCTTTTGTGGAGGAGGGATATTATATAGTTTTGTTTTGTTCTGTTTTGTTTTGCTTTTAACTTCCCAAAATTTACATTCTGCCCTATCTGGGTATTTTGCGGACAAAAGTACATGAAAGCTATTTATTTGATCACTCAGTGCTAAAACAGTAATGTAGCATTTATGATGGTTTGGTTGAAGACGATTTCATCTATCCTGACCTTTCTTACTCACTTAGGTATATACTTCCAACTCTCTCCCTTATCTTCACTATTGCAATGCCAATCAGCAGAAGAAAGGGGAGAATGAGCCAGAAGGAGATTGTCAATGTGCCATTTCAAGATGATAAAGCTGCAATGGTTGCTTCTTAGGATAACAACTCTAGCAGGCAGAAGTAAGATGTCAGGTTACAATTGTACCAGCTTGTGAAGGAATACCACGTGCACTAACACTGCAGTAGCTGACTGTCAGCCTCCTGTGACTGTCTCCAGGGACCTCAAGGAGAACTGAAGAAAAGAACTGGGAAAGCACTTAAGTGGAGGCATGCACACAATATTTTTGAATAATCAGATATGATAGAAACACCATATATTAAGATGACCTAAGAGTCTCTCTTGTGTCTATGTGGAAATCAGTAAGCCTTAATTCTTACGAACAAATGATACCTTACGATGCAGTTGCCCTGGCAAGCAGTATACGCCTTCTACTTTTGCCTAAAATTCCCTGTAAACTGATAAATTTCAGCTTCGCTCACAACAATCTGAAGTTCTGTCCCAGGCTATAGTCCTCAGTAAGACATGAACAAAGCATTTACTAAACTATTTGAGGAAGGCTTTTTTTTTTCAGTTGACAACCAGAACTTTGGAAATTCTTATCTCACTGCTTTTTCAGAGGAGAAGCTACTGATGTCAAAGGACTTGAACCTAGGCAAGCATAAACGTACTGTGAACAATTCAATTAGTGACACTTTTTAAATAAATTTAGCTGTGCCGGGTAATCTGCTGAATATAAAATGAATCCACATGTTCTGTTTATACTTGTAAGTTAGTAATTTTTAATTCCCATATATTGAAGAAAATTTCCCGTGGGGGCCAGTTTTCTGTCTCAGTATATTGGTCATGTTAGTATTTTGGCTCCAGATTCCATACCCCGACTTTCACCTGTCTGGCGAATCACTCTTATTCTTCAATCCTGCTCTTTGCATGTTTTTATACATTGATACATTCTGATTTAATATGAACAAAATAACCTTTTATGTTTTCTATTACAGCATAGATCACAAGGTAGTATGATTATATGTTTAAATGTCAGACTACATTATGAGAATGTGGGCTTTGAAAAAAGTAGTCAATATGTGTATTTTTTTAATTCTTAAAAATTAACATAAAATTTGTCCAATTTCTCCAATAATTGTCTTTGAATTATCAAATGAATCTTGAATATTGAATGGATGTTGAAAATATGCTACAATATACTTTTTGCAAATAGGATAAAACTAAAATATAAAATGATTTTTAAAAACAACTTCATGGGGCACCTGGGTGGCTGAGTTGTTAAGCGTCTGCCTTCGGCTCAGGTCATGATCCCAGGGTCCTGGGATCGAGCCCCTCATCGGGCTCCTTGCTCAGTGGGAAGCCTGCTTCTCCCTCTTCCACTCCCCCTGCTTGTGTTCCCTCTCTCACTGTCTCACTCTCTGTCAAATAAATAAATAAATTAATAAATAAATTAATAAATAAATAAAATCTTAAAAAAAATAAAAATAAAAACGACTTTGCTACTCATTTCTACCATTTTAAGTATAAAAATTAAATATCAAAAGTGCAATAATAGATACACTCATGAAAATGCTATAAGTAAAAAAAAAGGGAAGATTTTTAAAAAGAGAAGAGAAAATTTTCATGGCCATAATAAAAAATGGTGAGAAAAGGTTTCCTCAAGTAAAAATTAAGTAAACAATCCATCAGAAGTATACATTGTATTATGTGGTCCTTTAAGCTGGAAAATAGTACTCCATAGCTAGATTTTGAGCAGCTGAGAAACATGATTTGGATTGTGTTTTATAGATATTAATTCAGTGCCTGCACAAAATTCAACCAAGAAGGTAGAGCCTGGCAACAGAATGCAGTTAAAAGGGGTGGTTTAAGAGTTAGGAAGACTCGGGGGGCGCCTGGGTGGCACAGCGGTTAAGCGTCTGCCTTCAGCTCAGGGCGTGATCCCGGCGTTCTGGGATCGAGCCCCCACATCAGGCTCCTCTGCTAGGAGCCTGCTTCTTCCTCTCCCACTCCCCCTGCTTGTGTTCCCTCTCTCGCTGGCTGTCTCTCTCTCTGTCAAATAAAAAAAAAAAAAAAGAGTTAGGAAGACTGAAGAACATGGGAGAATCAAACACCGTAGTTAGTAAAGGATGAATTAAAAATGCAAGCACACAGCTTATAAGACAAGATGTAGAAGAGTAATTTATAAATGAAAATAGAGGGGCGCCTGGTGGCTCAGTCGTTAAGCATCTGCCTTCGGCTCAGGGCGGGATCCCAGAGTCCTGGGATCAGGCTCCCTGCTCNTAAATAAAACCTTTAAAAAAAAAGAGGAAGACTGAAGAACACGGGAGAATCAAACACCGTAGTTAGTAAAGGATGAATTAAAAATGCAAGCACACAGCTTATAAGACAAGATGTAGAAGAGTAATTTATAAATGAAAATAGAGGGGCGCCTGGTGGCTCAGTCGTTAAGCATCTGCCTTCGGCTCAGGGCGGGATCCCAGAGTCCTGGGATCAGGCTCCCTGCTCTGCTGGGAGCCTGCTTTTTCCTCTCCCACTCCCCCTGCTTGTGTTCTCTCTCGCTGGCTGTCTCTCTCTCTCTGTGTCAAATAAATAAATAAAATCTTTAAAAAAAGAGAAAAAAAAGAAAAAAAGAGGTTTGGTTTGTTTTGATATTTAGTTTGGTTATTAACACCTTAACAGACTGAGAAAGAGGAAGACATTTCATAGATAAGTTTTCAGTACAAAAACTTGTCAAATGTTACCCATTTTCTATTAGAGTTTTTTAAAATATAATATCTTAATTATTTTTTAAAAATCTTTTATTGTATTTCCATAGAAAAAGAGAAAAAAGCAACTAAGTAATTTTAGCTTTTGCATTGCTTAGTGTACCTTTACTGGAATAATAATTTTGATACATAAAAATCATAGTAATAATTTCAGAAATAACCTGCTCTTTTTAAAATATAAAGAAAGAAGGGTGGTAATCCACTAATTTTCTTAATTAGCTGAGGCATTTTAGAATGTTAATTATAACTTCTTTATAGTATACCCTATTGCTTTTTTTTAACCAAATGACTACAACCTAAGGCACTGAGTGCATGACTAACCGGCCATTTTTCTCTCAGGGGATTTCCCAATGCTCCTATATCATCCTACATTACTTTTTGGTTTTGTTGAATTAAATATCAGGTTTCAATTCCCTTTTTCCATCCATCATGTAATTGCATGGAGAAAACAGGATGATATCTAGCCCTCATTAATTCCTTCATCAGACTCAAAGTTAATTTTATTTGCTATTTTCTCACTAATAAATGTAATTATACTCACAGGTAGCAATAAAAATATACTTGTTCACTCACAGACAATTTCTTAAGAAGGACTAATTGTATAAAATAACTTGGCTTTAATTTTAAGATTTTATTCATTCGAAATATTAACCTGTACACATGCACACCTCATAAATGAACAAGTTACCCATCTTTCTCTTCTACGTATCATTTTATTTCTCTAAGCAATTGCTAGAAAATAGAATAAAACCTGTGATTTTATTTTAAAAATAACAATATACTAGAAATATACTAGAAAAGAAAAAATAACGATATACTGAAATGGGGGGACCCTGACTGTAACACAGAACTGGATAGGCAAATGTAGGGGGCAACGGAGGGGAGTGAGTTTGCATGCACATAATCAGGGAAGGCAAAGTGATGTTTAACTGATTAACTTCGCAATGAGAAGCAATTCAATGCTACAGAAATCCCAGTTTTCCAGATATTAGAACAATAAGTCTGCATGAAGAAATACTTTTTAAACTTCATTGGGATAGGGGTAAGAAGTTTCCATTGCTCATGGTCTAGAAACATCATTTTTACATAAAATGAATAAATGCAAAATTCCATGAATCCCAAACATTAAAGAGAACATCACTGCAACCCTGCCTGAGGACAAAAATGAAGTATAAAAATGCCATAAAGTTCTTATCTTAAGCTTATAAAGATGTATCATAAAGGGTAGAAAAACAGACTCTGGTAGATTAATGTCAACTCTCTCTCTCTCTCTCTCTCTCTCTCTATATATATATATATATATATATCAAAAGGAAACATTTAATAAATACTTTAGAAAGATATTTAGGAATCTCTATGGTATGACCCTAACACAGATGTCTTTTTAGTCTCCTATTTAATTCTATTTTTTGTACTTCATGATACACTTAGAATACATTATTTGAGATATCCTGAACTGATTTCCTGAACACATTTATTGCTAAAAATCTTCATCAGCACAGAATACCCTAAAATTCTGTTTTAAAATATCCATATTGTTTGAATTCTTTTGAGCGTTTTCAAAGAAAGTTGCTTTTGCATTTAGCATACCTCACGTTTAATTTTTATTTTATTGCTTTAGTCGTAGCTTATTTGCTAGAAACATGCTGTATTTGTCTTTGATGATTTTTTTTTCTGTTCTTGTTAGTACCTCTCATATGCTTTTTTAAAAATATTTTATTTATTTATTTGAGAGAGAGAGAGAGAAGGAGAGAGCATGAGTAGTGGGAGGGGCAGAGGGACAGGGAGACACAGACTCCATGCTGAGCAGAGAGCCCAATGCGGAGCTTGACATCAAGGACTATGAGATCATGACCAGAGCCGAAGGCAGACACTTAAGCCGACTGAGCCACCCAGGTGCCCCTCACAGTAGTTTTAAATATGTATACTCAAACATACTCAATTAATAAAAAAAATACTAAATTTAAATAATATCTAGGATAACAGAAGATGTAGTACCTCTCATGGGGATGAAATATGTTGCAGTATGGAGAGGAGAGTGTCAAGATATTGTAGGAAGTTTGGTTCCAATGTAATTTTTCACAAAAATAGAAAAAAATCCTAAAATTCATATAGTACCACAAAAGACTCAAAATAGCCAAAGCAATAATTGATCAAGAAGATCAAAATGGAGGTATTCCACTTCCTGATTTCAAATGATATTACAAAGCTATCGTAATCAAAACAGTATGGTACTTGCATTAAAAACAGATTCATTGACCAAGAGAACAGATCTGAGAGCCCAGAAATGATCCCACATATATACAGTCAACTAATCTTTAACAAAAGCACCTAGAAATGGGGAAAAGATAGTTTCTTCAGTAAACGGTGCTGGGAAAACTGGATATCCACAGGCAAAGAAAGAAAGAGAGAAAGGAAGAAAAGAAAGAAAGAAAGAAAGAAAGAAAGAAAGAAAGAAAGAAAGAAAGAAAGAAGAAAAAGAAAGAATAGAAAGAAAATAGAGAGAGAGAGGGAGGGAGAAAGGGAGGCAGGGAGAAAGGGAGAGAGGGAGGGAAGGAAACTGGGATTACATCTTCATGATATATAAAAATCAACCCAAAATGGATTAAAGATTTAAACATAGGACCTAAAACCATAAGATATCTAGAAGAACACATAAAGAAAAAACTTGACATTGGTCTAGCAATCATCTTTTTTGGTATAACACCAAAAGCACAGTCAGCAAAAGCAAAAGTAAACCAGTAGGACTACATCAAACTAAAAAGCTTTTGCACAACAAAGGAATCAATCAATAAAATGAAGAGACAACCTACAGAATGGGAGAAAATATTAGCAAACCATATATTTGATAAGAGATTAATATTAAAAATATAAGGAATTTCTACAACTCAATAGCAAAACAAAACAAAACAACCCAATTAAAAAATAGGCAAGGAACTGAACGGTCGTTTTTCCAAATAAATGGACAACGGGGATGTGGAAAGGAAATCAGTATCACTAATAATTAGGGAAATGCAAATCAAAACCATAATAAGATATCTCCTACCTGTTAGGATGGCTACTAGTTAAAAAAATAAAACATTAGTGAGGATGTGGAGCAAAAGGAACCCCAGCACTTTATTTGTGGGAAAGTAAATTGGTACAGCATTGTGCTAAATAGTGTGGAGGTTCCTCAAAAAATTAAAAATAGAACCACTCTATGATCTAGTAATCCCATTTCTGGGTATTCAAAGGAATTGAAATCAGGATTTTGAAGTGATATTTGAGCCCCCATGTTTATTGTACCATTTTTCACAATAACCAAGATATGGAAACAACCTCAATGCCCATTAATGAATGAATAAAGAAGATGTGGTATATACATACAACAGAAACCTTAAAACAGAAGGAAAATCTCCCATTTGTGATGGCAATTAGAGGACATTAGGCTAAGTGAAATAAGCCAGACATGGAAAGACATGAGATATATATTCTCACTTGTATGTGGAATCTAAAATAGTAAAACTCATAGAAGCAGAGAGTAGAATGTTAATTGCCAGGGAGCAGGTAGAGGGGAAAATGGAGAAGTAATGGTCAAATGGTACAAATTTTCAGTTATGCAGGATAAACATGTTCTAGAGATCTACCCTACTAGAGTGTCCATAACTAACGGTACTGTATTGTATACTTATACTTTTCTAAGAGACTAGATCTTATGTTAAGTGTTCTTACCACAAATAATAATAATAAAGAGGGTGGAAGGAAACTTTGGGAGGCAATGGATGATGTTGATGGCTTCAAAGATGTATACTTATCCCCCAATTCATCGAGTTGTATATATTAAATATTAACAGCTTTTAAATGTCAAAAACAAACAGAATGAAAGCTCTGTTAATAAGGGTTCTAGTGGAATACAGTAACTGTATTAGGGCTTCGTGTGAAGAGATCAGAGAAGAATATTTTAGGCTAGTGTACAGGGAGCTCTAAGCTTTCAGAAAGACAGATGAAAAAACATATTTTTCAAAACTTTCTAAGACAGGGAACACCCCATTTATCTTAATTTTCTCTAATCTAGCAAAATCTCAATGTAGAATACATTATAATCACATGTCCTTAAATATGATTGTTACGGGCCTTTTGTGACTAATGAAGGGATGTATTTCAACAGCGAAGATGCTAGTGAGGTATTGATATTTGAAAAGGATTTGCTTTATTAATACAACAAAAGAGAAACTAATATCTCAAGAATCTTCTAGTAATAGGTAAATTTTGGCACAGTTGCTATATTAGAGACTACTTTATTATATTAGGTTTTACAAATATGTTAAGATATCAATGCCTTTCAAGTTTTCTTGCAAAGTTTTTGGTGTTAAATACCCTTTGTACAGCTGACAATACTCACTCACTACATAGTTCTGATGCTGGGCTCTGAAGGTCATGTTCATAGTCCTGTATGACCGCCCATCCTGCACCTTCTCTTCACGACATCAAGGAGACTGGGACGGTGGTTTCTAGTATTCCTGGAGGCTACTCTCACTTGTGGATGTTTAGCATAAGCTAACCTGAAATCAGAGAGACAGTTATGTAACAGTACAGTTTACCCACATAAAGTTATGACACAAAATTCAAATGAAACGAATCCTCAACTTCAACAAGTAGTCTTTCTAATACCACATGGAATTAAAGAAAGTGTGTCAGAGGGGAAATCAAAGTATGGAGAAGCAGTTTTAACGGATTGCAAATATCATCACTCTTTTGTACAACTTAAAAAAATACATGACCACGCAAGGACGCTCACTGATGGAAGTCCTCACAGAGCCCAGGAAGGAGCTGCCTTAAGTGGGCTGCTGGAAAGATGAACCTCATCAGCTCCCGAGTAAATGTACCTCAGAGTAGCAGCTGGAAATAACCGCACTAAAAAGCAAACAGGAATGGAGGTGCCATGGGGAAAAAGACAGCAGAAAGACGCAAGGCTGGGCTTAAAAAGGCAGCTTTGAGCTTGGGGCAAATGCTGAGCCAGTGACTCGGAGGAGTGGAGTTTGAGCATAAGTATCACGGCTTAGGCATTTCAATTTGTACTCCTTTGCAAAATTGCCTGAGTGACCGTGACATCTGAATTAATGGAAATCACTCCACTTTACAGATATTTATTGAGTGCCTATTATGCTCAATGTACTGGCTATTTTTTCCCAATCTATATGGCAGTTCAGGATAATGGGATTACACATTATGAAGGTTATAAAAAAGAGAAGGGGGCTATATTATGAGAGCCTTAAGATGTAAACTAGGTATAACAGTTGATATAATGGAGGAAATTATTTTCTGTATTTGAGGGGATCAAATTTCAAGTAGGATATATAGTTTGAAGAGTCTTGAAAATAAATAGTTTTAAGAGAAAAAAATCCAATGATGATAAGAGAGACAGCAACATGAATATATTTGTTTTGGAAGTTAAAATTTGCAGAGATATACCCCAGCATGCAAGAGTTTTGACAATCTCTGAACAAATATTCCTTGCCGACTTCAGCTGCATTTATCTCCCAAACACATGGCTCACCTTCAGACTCTTGTGTCTTTCTCCTTTAGTTCTCTATGGCAGGAATGCCCCTCTCGTTCACCTCTGCCCAGTTACCTCCTATTTATCCTTCAGTGTTGCTCTCCTGGAAGCTCTTTCTGCCTTGTTCATAACATAATAAATTACTCTTTCCTATGCGTTTTCATAGCATTTTGTATATCACATTTTACTATAGTGATTTTGTGTCTAACTCTGCCTATTAAACTGAGGTCTTTGAGGTTTGGGGTAATGGTTAATTCATCTTTGTAACCCCTATGTGCTTAGCACAGTACTTTGCATTCAGAGGTACTCAATAAACATTTGATGAATGAATGAAGGAAGGGAATTTAAAAATATGCAATGGTTTTGCCAATATCCCTTACGGGTCTTCTTTCATTGCTGTTGTATTCATGAGAAAAATTGCAGTTAAATTCATTCTATTTTATATTGTATCTTACTAAAAAAAATACAAACTTACTGAAGTACAAAAACAAAGAAACAAAACACTAAGAATATATATACATATGTACATATGCCTAAAGAAAATATGTTCCAGAACACATTTCTCATAAACTAAGAAAATAAAAATATACAAATCTGTTGAAATTGCTAAATACTCTATATTCCCTGCTGCCTCTATATTAATCTGCTTGCATTTTTATTAACATTATAGAAGAATAGGAAAGTAAAGTGAGTTTTGATGTAGTCTACCTAAATATACATATTATTGCTTTCCTTTCCAAGACCTATAATGATTAAAAGTGTTAAAAAAATTGGTTGATGAATTATGGTCAACTTCATCAAGTGGTGCATTTATAAATTATTTTTAAAGATTTATATATATATATATATATATACATATATATATACACACACACACACACACACATATGAGAGAGAGAGAGAAAGTGTATGCAAGCGCACACACACAGGCGGTGGGAGGGGTAGACGGAAAGGGAGAGAGAGAATCCTCTGAGCATGGAGCCTGACAAGGGTTCAATCTTACAAACCTAACATCATGACCTGAGCTGAAATCAAGAGTCAAACGCTTAACTGACTGAGCCACCCATTGTACTGATAAATTCTAAAGAAGGATAATAAAACAAGTGATATTAAAATCTACTCTCTCCCTCTTAAAAAACCCACAAAAAGAACACCTTCAATTTTACTGGAATGACGCCGACGAACATATCAATGTGCAAACCCTTACGAAATTGAGTGCAAAGTGAAAAATGCAATTTAAGGTATTAACTGTACTGCATGGAGTTTCTCCTCCTGAAAATTGGAGAAACATAACACATTGTTTGCAATATATGCAAAGGACATTGGAAAACCATTTAGTTGTGAGAGGGAAGGGCTTTCTGAGATTTAGCAGGCTAGTGTTGAATTTCTTACTATAGTTGACCCTTGAACAACATGAGTTTGAAGATACATGTCTACTTGCTGCACATTTTTAAAAGTTCACAGCGAATGCCACAAGGCATGTATTTACAACGGCCCATCCCAGTCTCCCGGGACCCAATAGATGGCCCCTGGAACAAAGGTCACACCTGCTGCCCCTCAGTAGCCAGTGAGGCCCTTAGAGCTTCTCAGCAGCAACCAAGGGCCACAGGAAGGAAAAGGGCCACAAGTTGCCCTGTGTGCCATGTGGTCGGGTCGAGCAGCCCAGGACTGGCAGGTGCAGTTAGACTGAGTTGGAGGAACATGTCCAGAGGGCAGAGATGGCGCTGCATAAGGAGTTCTATACCACTGATGCCCCTGCCCTCCAAGTTATCCGTGAGCCCTGCTCCAGGCTTCTGAGCCAAATGCAGATCCTTCATAGCAGCGGCTGGCCCTGCGGTCTCCTGAGGCCGGTGTACTCATATGTGGGCACAGCTGCTACTGGCCACGGGCTGCTGGTATACCTCTGGGTGGATGGGGCAGCTGTACCAAGCCTCTAGGCTACTGTCACTGGTCACAGGCCTACCTGGGGGCTGCTGCTGCTGAGCCCAGGCCACATGTTGTGGAATGTGGCCATCCACAGCCAGGTCTGCAGCCACCAGGGCCCCTTTCCCAGCCAGGCCTGGCCCCCATACAGCTGGATATTTTATGTACACAGTATTGTAAATGTTATTTTCCTTATGATTTTCTTAATAACATTTTATTTTGTCTAGCTTACTTTATTGTAAGGATATAGCATATAACACATGTAACATACAAAATATGTGTTAATCAACTATTTATGTTATTGGTAAGGCTTCTGGTCAACAGTAGGTTATTAGTTAAGTTGTTGGGGGATCAAAAGCTACAGGGAAATTTCCAACTATGCAGGGGTTGGCACCCCTAACCCCTAGTTGTTCAAGGGTAAACTGTACTGTTACATTAATTTTTCCTGTTAATTCTAATTTAACTTCAAAACTTTGGTATGAATCATAATGTAACATGACATACATTATGAATATATAGGGTGCGCTCTGGATGACCGCTTCTTATTGCAAGTCAAATTCTTAGACCTATAATCCAAATGTCCATAGACGATTTCTTCTATTTGCTGAGTAAGAGACAATATTAATTTTATAAACAAATTCTGTTCCCACCTTGCTCTTGCCACGTCCTGAACTTTATTTCTAAACTATACCCAATTATTTTTGTGTGTAACTGGAGATGTCATGAAACCTAGTCTCAATCTTCTCCTTGAAGATGCGCTTCCCTCCTGAGTGATCTGCTTAGCTTCCACAACTTCTTTTACTTACTTACTTATTTATCTATCTACCAGAGAGAGAGAGAGAGAGCATAAGCAGGGGGAGTGGCAGGCAGAAGGAGAAGCAGGCTCCCCGTTGAACAAGGAGCCCGATGTGGGACTCAATCCCAGGACCCTGGGATCATGACCTGAGCTGAAGGCAGACGCTTCACCGACTGAGCCACCCAGGCATCCCTGCTTCCACAACTTCTAATGCTCTTGAAAAATTGTGTCAGTCTGTGATGGCTGTAATTACTCACCCCTATCTACCAGAAGCTGTACCTCTTCCACAGCGCTACCCAGGCCCTCAGGGAGCCGGAGCAGGGCACTGGAAAGGAATGGGCTCATCCCAGCTCTTGTCATCAGCTCTCACATCGACAACGCTTGTGCCTCTAGTTTCAAATGTACTCATCTTAAATTCAAAAGCTTACTCAGTGTGGCTCAAAACAAAAAAAGGCTCAGATCGGAAACTGGCAGAAATGTCATGCCCTTTATTTCCTTGTCTATCTTTCTTCTCGAGACTTCTGTACACACATACACACACACACACACACACACACACACTCAAATAGGTTAAAAAAAAACTTAAACAACTAAACACATTTTTAAGTTTTTTTTTTTTTTTCTTTCAACCCAAGCGAAGTCCTCTCGCCTGCCAACACATGTGAATCGTTATTGGAAAATTTGCCTTCTACCAATTCAGCAAAGAGCTACATCTTGGATAAACTAAATGCATTATTTTTTCTCATGTCGTATACTGGGCACCAAAAGGGAAAAACTATCATAGTATACAACTATTCCTTTTATTTTGAATCACTTTAAAATTATTTTTACAGAGTCAGTTAAAAAAAAAATTAGGTGAGGGGCGCCTGGGTGGCACAGCGGTTAAGCGTCTGCCTTCGGCTCAGGGCGTGATCCCGGCGTTACGGGATCGAGACCCACATCAGGCTCCTCCGCTGTGAGCCTGCTTCTTCCTCTCCCACTCCCCCTGCTTGTGTTCCCTCTCTCGCTGGCTGTCTCTATCTCTGTCAAATAAATAAATAAAATCTAAAAAAAAAAAAAAAATTAGGTGAATGGATGGTGGTCCAAGAGAAGAAATTCAGCCCTACAGGTCCACATTTGTAACAACAACCACAGATGACTTACTAAAGGATTGAATGAGTTAACATTCATAAAGTACCAATAATGGTATCTTGCCATAGTAAGTGTATAGATGACAGATGTAGCAATAGTTTGATTTGTGCTGGCAGAAATGTGCCCGGGGGAAGTAGAAGAAAGAGAAAAAGAAAACAACACAACAAAACACTACACATTCCAGCCTGGCTTATGTCAATGTATTCTTCAATATCACTCTTCCTACCTAAGGATTTTTTTTTTTTTTTTAAGAGAGAAAGTGTGAGGTGGGGGAGGCGGTTTGCACAGAGAGAGATGGAGAGAGAATATTAATGCATGGAGCTCACAACCCTGAGATCATGACCTGAGCCGAAATCAAGAGTCTGACACTCAACTGACTGAGCCACCCAGGTGCCCCCCGCCCCGATCTAAGGATTTTGAGGTTGCTCCATTAGCTCCAATCCCTCAGCTCAGATTCAGGCTTATGTAGGTTGCATCAGAACAATGCACAGAACATTGTTTATACAACTACAAGTCACTCAGCTGTTTCTTTCAGCTCACCTTCTGATTCCAATAATGACACTTTGCCTCTGGGGTTTTTGATCATTCTAGCTTCAGGTAGCAGATGTCGACCATGTGCTGCTGTTTGGTTTGGTTTTCAAAACATTCCATCTCCTCTCCAGTCTCTGACTTCATGGTGGCAATCTGAGTTATAAACAAAGATTTTTTAAGTAAACCTATACTTAAGAAAAGCATTTTAAAGTTTATGTTTTCACAGCAGTTGCCCCAGTTTACAATCCTACAAGCAATGCAAGAGATTTCCAGCTGATCTGCTTTGTCTATACGGACAGCTTAATTTCCTATTTTTAATTTTTGATGTTCCTTTAATCACACAACTATATAGTACCCATCATTGCTGAGAGTTTCGAGCAGGTGCGGAACCTCACAGTCTAACTTGAGCAAAAGACAAATTTAGAATAAATGCAGGTCGAAAAGAGTTACTTTTATGTTGAATGATATGTGGTAATAAACTATACAATTTCTCCCAATCTATCTTTTGAATATATTGTATCATTATTGGAAAACAATAATAAACCATAATTTTTCTTTTCCTTTGTGAAAAGATTTTCAAATCTGAGAAACCCCTGCTTCATTTATTATTTAAAGGCAGATGCATTTTTTTCAAATTGAATGAACAGAATTCTGTGTGATACAATGTTTGCAAATACATATAATATTATGCTAATATTCATATATTCATATTTAAGAACTGAACAGAAATTAAGAACTTTTACATAATTACTACTCAAAAATGGCAGAGCTTTTTTTTATTGCAATGATTTCTAATCAACAAATACTGGAAAGTGCTACAAATTACAGATTTTTGAAGAATAATGTTAATGTTTTGTGTAAGTCAGATCTAAAATTGAAGAATACAGCATATGATGTGAGTGAAAATAACAGGTAAATACATCAAATAACAAAAATGAGCTTAAAAAGTGAAGATAATTAGTTAAATAGTTGAAAAAAACACACTCACCAACTTGCATAGTTCCTTCCAATCAACTTATAAACATTTCTGGTATTCTCTACTGGAAATTCTCATTTCTTTAAAACATCTTGATATAATATATGGGGTTTCGTAGATATAAATGTAGTATTATACAAACACACACAAATACAAATGTGAATATATACTTTCAATGTATTCTCATCTTCTCTCATAGAAGATTACACTAAAACAAGTCATGAGAAATGCAAACCACTCCTATTGGGGTTTAAGTATGAGGTAACAATGGTGTCCCATGCACAGAATCATTACATAGTGGAGACCCCAGCAGGCCATCCGCACACTTGCTGTTACAGTCATTGAAGTTGCCTAGGGGTGGGTAGTGGGTGTGACGGACCTTAAGTTAACTTGTACGCCACATGCTTACCAGGTCTCCAAAGCTTGATACACTCATCACCTGAGCTGTTTTGTTTAATTTGGAAATAATGGTTTACTCTTCTGTGTCAAAAAGAAATTCCTTCAATTTGATTTTATGATTTTTAGGAGCTTGACTGCACAATACAGTTTAGGAAAGAAACAATGCAGAACTCCATCTATATTTCCTTGTATGCATGAAGAGAAAATTATTTATATTAGAAACAGTTATATTAAGCTAATTCTTTCCTAAGGCAATGATTTTATTTGTAAAGGGACAGGAGGAGAAGGGAGGGTAATTACAGTATCTTGTGATACAATCAAATTTAAAAAAGGACTACCATATCAGCAGTAATAAAAATAACCATCATTTCATTCAAAGTCAAATGAAAGAGAGAAATGTATTTAGCAAACTTTCCTTCCCAAATTCTCATTGGTAATTTTCCTTACTGTTTTCCTCATCAAATTTAAGACCTCTGTTCGTCATTCAGTTTGATGTATGAGAATATATTATTTGATATACTGCCAATGTAGGAGAGTATCATAAAGGTACATTTTCCTTCATGCCCATGAAAATTTTAGAAAGGTGATATGTTTCTTTCTATTATTTCTAAAGGAAAATCAAAAGTAAAAAAGTAAAACCCTTTCACGTGGTTCTGGAATAAGACAAAAACAAAATTAAAACAGCGTTTTAATACTGAGTGGCCATGTTGAATTTATGAATGTCCAAAGCCACATTTTCATTAGAAATATAAATACATATAGACAAGGCTTTTTTCCCCCCTCTTTTTTCCATTTGGGAAAAGGGTCAAGCCGACAGTACCTAACCACCACGCTGAAAAGATTTGGACCTCTTCCCTCTGGCAACTGGCTTTCCATTTCCTTGAGATGCTGGGTCTAGTTCTGCTGTGTGAAAGAAATATTAGATTGTCTGTAACTTGGACTTGGGTGAAAATGGCAGAAAGCTTTACTTTTTAAAACATGTTTAGCTATTCTATAGAATATAATGTGTAAACATGAAAAGTAAAACTGAAGTCCATAGTATTATAACATGACCTATAAGTAAAAAGATGTAGATTGTGATATTCTGCCACCTGACAGTAATTAGTTTACACGTGATCATGGATGCCTTTATATTTTAGGAGATCTACCTAAGAGTTAAAATATGTTCATTTGTTGAATTTTTTAAAGTAAGACCAGGTAAGAGGGAAGAACAACAGGCAGCACATTAATAAAAATGTCCTTAAATTTTATTGATAGATATTTATTTTGTGAAGCAGAGTGGTGTGCACCAGTTAACCAATCTCAAGGCAGGACTCTAAACACCTTTGCCCATGGCATCTTGCTCTCGCAGTTGCCAAGGAAACCACAACACACTCAAGCAGTGGACAGAACAATGCTTGCTTACGTCCATAGACAAGAGACAGAGGAAAATCAGCTTCAATGGTGTGTGTGGGTCCCCCATGACAGCTGGTCTGCCCTACACCCACCCTTCTTGTGTGACAGTGGAAGGAGCCTTTCCCCACTCTGCAGAGAGGAGATATAACAGTGGGGTTGGCCAGGGACCGTATGACACAGTCACTTCAGGCAGAGACAAAAGAGCATCCATGAAGACGAAATAGGGGAAGATATTCCCACACGAGATGATAAGCGCAACAGAGACTATGTGGGCTCTTTATGTTTTGATAAGGTCCAAGGCCCATTCTTATGCAGAAGAGTAGAGGCATGAGACCACATGCAAGGGACTCACTTTTCCAACATGCTCCATGTTAAAATTTTCACAGATTTCCATGCCATTTCAATTGTCATTATATTTCATGTTTACTATTATTTTGGCAGAACTTTTTAGTAAAATTACCTCGGTCTGATGGTGTATGTATAAGTATGAGTAGATTTTTTCAAAAATTACTGAATCAAATACTTTAAAAATTTAGGACATACTTATATTTCCTGATTATATTTTCATAAAAAATTCCATTTTATTCCAATTTGACAAAATATTGGCAAAGATATTTCCATTATTTTCCTTTTTTTAAAGGCTCTGCTATGTCTCTAGTTATGCTCATTTTTCTCACTCTGAATACAGTATCAGTTTTTTTTCCTTCTCTATTATTGATAAATCCATTCCAGATTTGGTTTATTTTAGTATTCATCAAATATCTAGCATTGAACTGCTGAATTCCTTGTTGTATTCTTTTTTATTTCATTAATCTTTGTCCTTTTTATTAATTTCTTCCTTCTATATTACTGGACTAATTATGCAGACTTTAAAATTTTTTTATTATTTTATTTTTTTAATGATTTTTTTTATTATATTATGTTAATCACCATACAGTACATCCCCGGATTCCGATGTAAAGTTCGATGCTTCATTAGTTGCGTATAACACCCAGTGCACCATGCAATACGTGCCCTCCTTACTACCCATCACAAAATGTCTTTTTCTAGATTAGCATTTGAGATTTTACATTTCCCCTACAAGTATCTATTAGCCTGTAACCCACAAATGAACCATATAGCATTTTCATTATTGTTTTAAATGTGTTATAATTTGCATCGTGATCTCACCTTTACTTATGAGTGTTTAAATTGTGACTCTCCTGTTTCAACTTTTTAGAAAAGTTGGATTTGTTAAAATTTGTCTTGTAAGTGATTTACAAATTATTTCATTAAGGCTGGAGATTGTGGTCTGTATCATATAATATATTTAAGCTTGCTAAAAACAACTTTATTGTTGTTATATAACAGACTTATACATCATCATTTTTGGTAAGTATTTCATGTGTGGTTGAGAATGAAATTCATTTTATATTTGTTCGATATGTCTTTATATGTCCATTGAGCTTAAAGTGTGTAGATTGAGTTTTCTATATTCTTACTATTTTTTCCTAGTTTTGTAGATTAAGTCTTTTGTATTCCTAACTGTTCTTTTAAAAGATTTATTTATTTATTTGAGAAAGAGAGAGAGTGAGGCGAGGGGCAGAGGGAAAGAATTCCCAAGCAGACTCCCTGCTGAATGCAGAGCCTGACCTGGGGCTTAATCCCATGACCCATGAGATCATGACCTGAGCCAAAACTGAGTCTGATGCTCAATGGACTGAGCCACCCAGGTGCCTCCTAACTGTCCTTTTTTAAAATCTATTTGAGCAATCAACTAATGAAAGTGGTACGTTAAGATCTCTCACTATAATTGTGCATTTGGACATAAAACATATTGAATATGTGTTATATGATTGTAATGAGATATCACTTTGTAATTTTCTGGTGAAGTTAGATAGTTTGAATTATGGAGCCCCAGAGTATTCTTTCCCACAAAGTCTATTGTCTAACATTCCAATTATCCCTTGTTGCGTAAAAAAGATCACCCCAAAACTTAGTGACTTAAAACAACATTTACTTGGAGCACGGATCTTTAACTTGGGCAGTTTTCAGTGAGAACAGTCCATCTCTGCTCCACTTGGTTTCATCTGGGTTGATCTGAAGCCTGGGAACTAGAATCATCTGAAGGTTTTTTCATTCACATTTCAAACAGCTGATGCTGGCTATCTACTGGCTTAGTAGCTGTTGACAAAATCACCATCTCACAGCCTCTCCATGTAGCTTGGACATCCTTACATGAGGTTTGGATACAAAAGCAAGCATCTTGATAAAAAGAGAGTGCTATTTGTAAATTGTTCCACTTTTCAATCTTCAGGTTCCCAGGCCAGAACATGGGCTTTGCATACATTCTCCCAAAGAAGCTGTATAAACTTCCCAGAGACTGGAAAATACTCTCATCGTCCCCTCCTCCATGGAAACACATGCTCTCCAGTAGAGGTCTTCTCTTGCTTTCCAATTTTTTCTGGTAATTACTTTTTGTATCATATCCAGGTTTTATAGTTCATTTTGCAGGAGTGTCATCTAATAGGCGGTTATTTCATTGTACTTGAAGCAGAAACTACAAAATTTGTAATATTGGAATTTGAGAGTATGTGTGGCAAGCATAGGTTGCCTGTGGGATTTTTTTTTTTTTAATTTCTGAACTCTCAATTCTATCGTGTATAAATCTACCCTTATTCCAGTACAACACAACATTGATCATTATATCTTTATAGTAAGATTTGAAGTTGCAAATTATAGTAAGATTTGAAATTGGGAAGAGTCCTCCAATTTTCTTTTTATGATTGTTTTACCTATTTTGGTTGCCTTGCATTTCCATGTGAATTTTAGGATCAACTTATCAAATTCCCCAGAGCCAGGGAGATTGGGTAGAAGTTGTGCTATCTCACATAACATGCAATTCAGTCATGTAGACTGAATCTTGGTGAGATCTCCATGTTAAATCTGTGTGAATCCTTTGAAACCTTTGAGAGGTAGTGTTAGATTTTTTTAGGGCACTACTGATCTAGGAAAACTTTTTCTTTTATTACCAGTTTGTAATTTACTAGATTCTGAAAGTAATGTCAATTTAAATCCTAGAAAATCACAAGGATAAGCCTCCATTACATATTTTCAAGGGACAGTTTGTTTTCTGCCTAGGGTCCATACAAAAACAAACTTTTCTGGTTATGTTCTTCTTCTCCAAAGATGGAGGCTAGTTTCCAGGGAATCCAACCATGTGATTAAAGAGTTGGAACTTTCAGCCCCACCCCCTGATCCTGCGGAGGAGGTAGAGATTGTGTTCAATCTCCAATGGTCAATGATTGAATCAATCATGCCTATTATCATCAAGGCTCCACAAAAATCCCTAAAGTATGGATTTGAAGAGCTTCCAGGCTGGTGAAGAAGTGGAAGTGCTGGGAAGGTAGCACACCTGAAGAAGGCACCAAGCTCTACGCCCCTTTTCCCATACCTTGACCTTTGTATCTCTTCCATCTTGTTGCCTTTGAGTTGTAGCCTTTTCTAATAAGCCAGTAATCTAGTAAATAAACTGTTTCCTTGAGTTCTGTGAGCCATTCTAAGAAATTATCAAACCATAGGAGCACTGGATGTTATACGCAACTAATGAATTGTTGAACACTACATCAAAAAACTAATGATGTGCTGTATGGCTAACTGAACAAAATAATAAAAATTTTAAAAAAAGAAAATTAAAAAAAGTGAATAAAAAGAAAAACATAGGGGGGTCATGAGAATTTACAACCAGTCAGTCACAAGCACAGATGACAACCTTAGTTCTCAATTGGCATCTGAGGTAGGGGACAGTCCCGTGGGACTCAGCTCTTAAGCTGTGGGTTGTGAGCTAACTTCCACTAGATAGTGTCAGAACTGAACTGAATTATAGGAAACCCAACCCAGAGAGTTGGTGAATTGGTTGGCATGGGGAAAGAGCCCACATACCTGGTATTAGAAGGGCTCTATGTCTAGTAATACAGAAAAAGAGTTTTGATTTGAGGGCTCTTTGTAGTCAACATTAATCAGTTCACTTGACCTATATACCCTAACTTACTGTCCCCAAATGGTCTGCAGTTTTTTCCCTCTTGTTTCTATTAAAATTTAGTTTTGATCTTTGCTAATAACCATTTTTTCCCTTATCCTTATCTTAATTTTTAATTATCTTCAGTTTGTAAATGGTTCAGTCAACTTTTAAACAGAAGACATGTGACAAGAGCCCTGAACGGAACTTAAGGACAAATACACACATCTTATCAAAATAAAGAAATATCAATATAGTATAGTCTCACCATTTGTAACCAGTTCTCAATTTTAAGGAACATGTGAAAATAATAGCAAAAAATAATTGTTACTAAACAGAGTGTCAACATAGCAGGAGTGGCTATCAGGTTTATAGAACAGAAGATATTTTGGAGAGAGAAGTTCTCAAAATTCTGTCCCTAAAAACTGTAACATCAAATGCAGGAAAGCAGTAATAAATAGAGAGAAAAATAGAAAGAAAGAAATAGACGCAGAGACTGAGGTACAGAGGACAGAACGGCGGGCTGGGGGGGGGAACAAGAGAGAAAAGGAGGGGGGCAGGAAATGGACCTTGGCTACTCCTTTGTTATGCTGAAATATTTGAGAGTTAACCAAGTAATATGGAAAGAAATAAGGGGCGCCTGGGTGGCACAGCGGTTAAGCATCTGCCTTCGGCTCAGGGTGTGATCCCAGCGTTCTGGGATCGAGCCCCACGTCGAGCCCCACGTCGAGCCCCACGTCGAGCCCCACGTCGAGCCCCACGTCGAGCCCCACGTCGAGCCCCACGTCGAGCCCCACGTCGGGCTCTTCTGCTGTGAGCCTGCTTCTTCCTCTCCCACTCTCCCTGCTTGTGTTCCCTCTTTCGCTAGCTGTCTCTATCTCTGTCAAATAAATAAATAAAATCTTTAAAAAAAAAAAAAGAAATAAGTAACATCTCAGAGTTTTCATGTCTTGAATCAGTATGTCTTTGTATGTTGATAATCAAGAGTATGAGGTGATGATTTTTTTAGCCATTAAAAGAAAATTTAACCAGATTTTATCTGCTATTCAATTCGCTTTATTTATTTTTCTTTATTTAGAAAGAAAAAACTATTAAGAAAGTAAATATCATCAAAAATGTCATGTAGTAGAACTGCATCATATTTTAGAAACAAAATTATTTGTGAATTTGCTATATTCTCATTTCATATACATTGAAGTAGTAAGAAAGTATGCTTTTATATTTAACTGAAGTTATCAAGACAATGTGTCACTGTAACTTTTGCTTTTATTTCAATATCAAGAGATTTAACTTACTAAAAATATTCATGCCCCCAACACACCCCTTTCCTAGAAAAACAAAACAACAGTAATGACATAAATTGTGGTTTTGACTTCTAATTGGGGAAGTTACTGCATAGGTTTACATTTTATAAAAAGTAATTGAATTTTAAAATAAAATTTTGTGTTCTCTGAATTTATGAATATTTAGCACTCCTAGAAGAGCTAAGGTTACAAAAGCAATTAATAATAACAATTAATAAAAGAGCAAATAAATAAATCTCAAACAAGCTTCCTTCCATATCAAACTCCTTTTAATTCTCCATTGATGGGCTGCCTGGGTGGCTCAGTCAGTTAAGTGTCTGCCTTCGGCTCAGGTCATGATCCCAGGGTCCTAGGATCAAGGGTCCTGGCATCGAGCCCTTATTGGGCTCCTGGCTCAGCAGGGAGCCTGCTTTCTTTAAAAAAAAAATCCTACATTGATATCAATATTACAAGTGAAATAAGTTTTGTAGGTCATATAATTTCTGTACACAGAAACATAATACTCCACAGAAAAAGTCAGTACTAATTTTTAATACATTTCCTAATAGGAAGTTACCTCAGGGAAATTTCATGTCAGTTGACAAAATATTCAAGACCCAAGTACAAAGAATGCCTGAATCTTTATAGGCTAAATGCACCATATAATGCAGGTTTTGAATTATGTTTTGCTGCTGAAGCCACCAAGAGCATTTTAGTTTCATTTTATCTTATTTTGAGTTATAGATTCTGTTTATGTGATGCCTATTACCATTATTTTTTGTTGGCTGAGGCAAAAATATGATTTCACATTGTAACGGCTTTCTATTTTACTACCTAAAGTAGATAGTAACAATAAATGCATGAGTCATAATTGAAAAATAGAATGAAAAAGTGTTAATATTACAATACATTAAAAACAAAAGAAATAATGTTTGTGAGAATCAAAACAGTCCCTCTGCTTGCTGAAATTAGAATATAAAAGTGAGCACTTGATTGCCATCACTGAAAATGTTGGAGTCAGGACCTCTAGAGCTCTGTCCCCTCACAGATACAACGAAAAAGCTAGCAAAAATTCTCAGAATCAACTTATTGGAGATGCTGTACTCTAATCAGAAATTGCAACAGCCAAGGGGAAAGCTTAAAAAAAAGAGATCTTGCTATATTGTGGGGTAAGAGCTCTGTGGCATTTAAAAATACCTGCCTGACATCTTCCTTTCCCCAGATGGACTGCAGCCATGGAAACAGCAGTCTAACTCCTGGTGCAGGGTGTGAATGCCAGAGGGAGCAACATAGGCAGTTTGCAAAGAACTGTAGTTGTGTGCTACCTGTCTGGAGGCTCCCTAAAGGACAGGCAAAAGGGCTTATCTTTGTTTCTCCCAACTTTTAATATTTCCAAACAGGTATATCGAATAAGCCTACATCACTTTAGGAATTGGAATTCTTAATTTTAAAACTCCCAAAAAGAAATCATCATGCCTATATGCTTTCTCTGAAGAATGTTCTACATGATCTCTTACAGAGAATAAGAGGAAGGTGCCCTAACTTTTTAAAAACTAATATTACCCTTATACCAAAGACAATACTAAGAAAAGAAAAAAAAAAAAGCTATAGACAAATATCTCTCAATAATACAGACACACAAAAATCCTTAATAAAATATTAGTAAATGACTAACTTGGGCTTATTCCAGAGATGCAAATGTTTTTAATTATTTGAAAAATAATCACTGTAACTCACCATATTTAATAGATTAAGAGAGAAAAATCACATAATTATATCAATGGATGCAGAAAAAATGTTGAAATTCAACACTGATTCATGATAAAAAAAAAAACTCTCAGAAAAATAGGAATAGAGGGGAATTTCCTCAGCTTGATGGAGTGTCTATAAATAACCTGCAAATAAAAGACTTAATGCTTTCCCTTAAAAATCCAAAAAAAAAAAGAAGGCAAGATTTTCTGCTATCACCACAGTTATTTGACAGAGTGCTGTTAAGTTCTAGCTAGTGAAATAAGGCAAGAAAAGGAAATAAAAAACACAGAGTTCAAAAAGCAAGAAATAAAACTGCCTCTATTTGTAGATGACATCATGAAATATGCAGAAAATCCCAAGGAATCTACAGAAAAATCTTAGAGATAACAAGTGAGTTCAGCAAAATTTCAGGATATAAGATAAATGTTTTAAATCAATTGTATTTTCATATAGTATTAATAAACACATAAATATAGGTATTATAGTATGACATCATTCATAATCACTCGAAATACTTTGGTGTAAATCTAATAAAACAGGTGTAGATATTTTATGTCAAAATCTACACAATTCTGATGAAAAAAGTCAAAGACGACCTAAATAAATGGAGCAATACACTGTGTTCATTAGAAAGCTCAACAGAAAAGATGCCAATCTCTACAAATAGGCATACAAATTAAACATAACTCCTATCACAGCAAGATTTTTGTAGATATTGACAATATTTTTCTTCTGAAATTTATATGGAAAAGCAAAAGAACTAAAACAGCTACAACTTCCAAAAAGAACAGAATCAGTCTACACTGATTCCAAGACTTATTATGTAAGTACAGTAATCAAGAAACACTTATGTTCACATAGAAATTTGTTCACAGATGTTTGTAACAGCTTTATCCATAATAGTAAAAAATGGGAAACAAACCAATATACTTCATCAGATGAAATGTTAAAAACAAAAACAAAACAAAACCCCAAAACCTGTGGGACATCCACACCACAGAATACTACTCAGTAACAAAAAAGGGAACTGATTATCGACCTAATCACCAACCTGAAAGAATCCCCAGAGAATTATGTTGAGTAAAAAAAAGCCACTCCCTATAAGATGTGTTCTGTTTGGTACCGTTTATATAGCACATTCTTGGAATAACAAAATTAAATGGTAGGTCAGGTGGGAGAGATGTGGGTAAAAGCTCTAAAAGGGCAACATCAGGAATCGTAGTGATGAAATCTTTACTTATTCAATGTCAATACTCAAATTGTAATACTGCAGTGTCGTATTATAAGATGTTAACACTGGGTACATTTGAAAGGGTACACACAGGGTCTCTGTATTACTTTTTATTGAAACATGAATCTACAATTATCTCAAAATTTAAAAAATTAGTTGAAGAAAAACAGGAGTATATAATTGGTATACACATCATTGATCAGAGTCCTTGGAATGAAATTGTTTGGCAGAACACTAAGAACGCAAAAAAAGTTGATTAGTTGGGGGTGGAAATTGTTCATAACCTGTTGCTCAGTTTCCAGAACTATGACAATCCACAGACAGTTCACAGTTCCTTTGAGGAAGGATTCTCCATGCCAGTTATAATAATATACAATGAATATTATTCCAGGATTACTCCAGAGGAACTATGATCTAGTTACCAGAATAATTTTGCACGGAAACAGGAAACACCTAAAATTTCCAAGAGTTTTGAGTCATTGGATTTGACTGACTCAAATTCTTGATGCCCCGAAAAATCCCTGGGGTCTACTAAAGGAGAATTTATTGAATTCAGGTTTTAAAGGGTGTGTAGATCTAAAGGTGTCTCCTCCTCGATTCTGAGACCACAGATTTATCTGATGGTAGTTTTCCATTCACCAAATATATTTAGTAACTGGTAGAATCCCTGGATCAATTCCCTGACCTCAGGAATGGCAGAAAGGGATAACTTAAAGCCCCAAGAAATGTTCCCCTCAACCAAGATAGTAAACAAAAGCAATTCTGCATCCAAGGAGACAGCTGCACAGTTTAGTGCTATCACAAAATTCTTGAACGTTGCAGAAGTGGTCAAAACCACTAAGTATCTATTTAACATGACTATTTTGTAAAGCAAAAGCATGTACGTTGTGGAGGAAGTCTGTTTATTGATATTCTATTTGATAATCATCAAAACAACTTCATTTGGTGTTACCATTTAACATATTTACTAGAGTAAATCAAAACACACTTTGGCATCCGGAATGCAGTTACCAGTCTATTTTTTCAAATCACTATTAGCAAAGAAAATCAAAAGTACTTTGTTTTCATACAGTAAGGACAATAGTATGCCTTTAAATATTTGCCTCAAAGGTATGTCAAGTTTGTTCCCTGTGAGAATAAGTCCAAAGGGATCTTGACTATCATGATATTCCACAGAAAATGATATAATTCTACTTCATTGATATGATTATGCTAATTCCTAGTGAACAGGAAGTAGAAAACATTTTAACTGTCCTTCTAAAACACATGTCTGACAGAGGATCAAAGATAATCCCCAGGGAACCACAGCTGCTTTACACATTAATGAAGTTGCCAAGGTTTGTAGTATGTTGCAATATTACTTCCAAAGTGAGAGACAAGTTGATGAATCTTGCACTGCCCACCATGAAAAAGAGTCCCTTTTTGGATTCTGATGGCAATATATATCACATTTGGAATAACCTGTAAAGCTGTCAGCTTTAAAAGGTATATTGAAAAAGAAAAAAGTTGGGGCGCCTGGGTGGCACAGCGGTTGAGCGTCTGTCTTCGGCTCAGGGTGTGATCCCGGCGTTATGGGATCGAGCCCCACATCAGGCTCCTCCGCTATGAGCCTGCTTTCTTCCTCTCCCACTCTCCCTGCTTGTGTTCCCTCTCTCGCTGGCTGTCTCTATCTCTGTCGAATAAATAAATAAAATCTTTAAAAAAAGAAAAAGAAAAAAGTTTTCATCTTTTTCAACTTCAGTGCTATACTCCACATGTTCCATGCCATATAACAGACCCAATATTTTCAGACATGTTTTCTTGCTGAGAAGGATGTTCTGTGTGGTCTCTGTCAAGACCCCCAAATGAGAATCCACAGAAAACATCTAGAATTCTGCTTTCCTCCCATGCTCACTTACTATAACAAATATTTTTATTGGAAAACCAGTTTTCAATTTACTACTAGGCTCTGGAAATGACAAAATATTTGACCAAGGTACACCAAATGGGAACCCTAAGTGGAAATTATTGATCCACCAAAACATAAAATCGACACAAATACCACCATCCATTGTAGAACTGAAATGATACATATGAGACACAACCAACAATTGCCCAGAAGGCACCAGTAAATTGCACAAAGAGGTTTTTAAAACACTCATTGTACCTATTCTACCACCTCAATGCCTTGTCCCTGTCCCAACTTATGGCATAATGTGGTGTCATCTACCAAAGGCTACTATTTCTATCAGAGAAACTTCCTCTGAGAGCTACAATCTCCGAAGTCAGGTATGAGTTCCCTCATGGGCCCATCAGACCTGAGTGTGGCTAAAGTTCTTCACTGTCACCAGCTTTGGAGTATGGGTCTGCTATTTTTGATTCTTTATATTCTACAACATTTTTGTAAAGTATTAAATACATTTAAATATGTACTTTGAATATTCAGTCTGTTTCTTGCCATGATCAGGTGAATAAAATAGAGAAATACTGAATTTTTCCCTTTGCAGTAGAATTATAAAAGAATTTTACTGCAAATGCTAGCCAGCACAACCATGGAAGAAAAGAAACAAAAGTTTTAAAAAAAAAAAAGATTAACAAGGAAGAAATAAAAAAATAAAAATAAAAGTGACATTTTTACAAAAAAATGACTCTATAGTTATGTAATCTGAAGAACATGGAGATAAATTATTAGAATTATTCGTCTCATTTAGCAAGTTTAATGACAAAGATAATATACGAAAATCAGTTGTTTTACTACATGCCATCAAACAGAGAATTTAAAGTTGCCTTTTACTATAGCATCAAAAATATCAAATAAATATTGACTAGTCTAACAAAAGTCAAGGGACGCCTGGGTGGATCAGTCATTAAGCATCTGCCTTTGGCTCAGGGAGTAATCCCGGAGCCCTGCATTGGGCTCCTCCACTGGGAGCCTGCTTCTTCCTCTCCCACTCCCCCTGCTTATGTTCCTTCTCTTGCTGGCTGTCTTTCTCTCTGCCAAATAAATAAATAAAATCTTAAAAAAAAAAATCTAACAAATGTCAAGATCTCCCAAAATTAGATACAACATATATAATATAGAAATAATATATACATATGCCATACCTACATAAGCCATACATATACCATAATATATATATTACATAGTATATATAATATTGATTTTTATATAATTTATGTGCATTTAAATTTATATCTACATGGTACATTTACCTATGAATACACACAGTTATACATACATGCATGCATACATACACTTGCTTTATGAAAAATGACATTGTTGATGAGTAGAGCAAGAACTATTTAATATACAGAACTGAACAATCTGAATAACAATATAGAAAACAACCACTACATCACAACATACACAAAAATCTATTTCAAGTGGATTACAGTTGTAACTATTAACAGAAAAATGATGAAAATTATAGAATATAATTAGTAAAATATCTCCCTGGTCAAGTGGACAGGAAATTATTTCATAAATAACACATAAAAAATGAGTGATCATAAAGAGCTATATGAAAATAAAAATAAGTAATTATAAAGGGCTTTATTAAATTATAAGATCTGCTCATCTAAGTCTCCACTGAAAATGAGAGAAAAGTCATAAAGTGAGAGAGGATTTACACCTTTTGGAATATTTACAAACTAGGAAATTGAAACCAAAAATCCTGCTGAAAACACTAGACAACTTGGAATATATTATATATACACGTATATATATGATATATATGAATGTACATATGTGTATATATATGACATACATGTATATATATGGTACATATAACATCTATATAAACTTAGAATATATGATGTATATGCATATTTATATATCTTAGAGATATTAAGGCAATGAAGAATAAATCTGGGACCAACAACAAAGAGAAGAAAACAAAAAGAAATATGGAGATAAGATTTAGGGCTCTTTAGGGGGTGGGGGAAGGGGATAGATTGGTGATGGGTAGTAAGGAGGGCACGTATTGCATGGTGCACTGGGTGTTATACGCAACTAATGAAGCATCAAACTTTACATCGGAATCTGGGGATGTACTGTATGGTGATTAACATAATATAATAAAATAAAATTAAAAAAAAAAAGATTTAGGTCTCTTTATTCTGTTGGTTCACTACTAGTACTTTCAAAATAAGTTGTCAAAAATTAGGATCCTTGATGAGTTCCTCAAGCTTTGAGCTGTGATCTCAAAGCGCTACACTCGTAAAAAAAGAAAGAAGCAGAAATAGACCAGAAATTGAACTAGAATTATAGCTAAACAAACTCACTCTGAAGTAAGAGAAAATCATCCTAAGCCTAAACTTTTATATAGTTTTTTTTATTTACAACATTTGACATACAATTTAAAAATAGCAAGCATTCAAAGAGACAAGACTGAACAAGAAACTAAGTAAAAACAAACATAAGGAGAACAGATAACAGAGATATCACAGAGATTTTTAAATTAACAATTCCAAATAGAAAAAAAATAAATAAAGTCAAGACTCAGGTCTTTGACAAAAGACAGGGATATTGAGTAAATAGATGGATAAATAGACAGACATAAAGAATAGAAATTCTAGTTTTGAAAAGAAATAAACAAAGAAAGAACTAAGGTAGATTCTCGTAACAGTAGATTAGAAACTGTTGAAAACAGAATTAGTGAACTAGAAGGTATGTCAGAACAAAACATCCAGAACTATGTACAGAGAGAAAAAGGATGAGAGTTTGAGAGAAGAGGGTAAGATATATGGGATATAGGGTGAGAAAATCCCAGAAGAGTGAAAACATGATAGAAGCTATACTAAAAATACAATGACTGGGAAAATTGCAAAACTGCTGAAAGATTTTGAGCCACATATTCAAGAAGCCCGCCAACTCTAATCAGGATAGGTAAAAAGAAACACCTAGATATATTTGAAACACTTAGATAAAGAATTGAAAAAGAGAAATAAAGAAAAAAAATGTTAAGGTTATGGATAAAAGGATAGATAGTACTCAAGGGTACAATAAAGTGATAGCAAACTTCTCAACAATAATAAAAACAATGGAATCCAGAAAATAATGGCAGAATATCTTCCATGAGTAGAAAATTAATAAGTGGCAACCTAGAATTCTATAAGCACTGAAAATATTCACCGAGAATAATGCAAAATGACATTTTTAAACAATAACAAAAACAGAATTTGTCACCAGTGGTCTTGTTTCAGTGAAAATATGAAAATATCTTATTCAGGCAGAATAAAACTAATTCCAGCAGCAAGTTCAGTGATGCATCAAGGAATGGAAAACAATGAAAATTCTAAATATATAAGGAAATATAAATTATGTGGTTTGTCATAAATAATATTAACATCTTATTCACTGGTTTATAGTTTATCAAATTACACGATGGCAATGAACATGAATCAGGAGAAGGATAGGTGCAGTCAAATGTTTCGAAATTCAAACAACACTTTCACAATAATGAAAGGTTCAGCTCAACAGGAAGCCATAACAATTAAAAATCAGTTTGCAACTAATAACCTAGCCTCCCACTAAAATAGTGAAAAGACAGACCACTTGTGAAAGGAAGATATCTGTAATAGGTATGTTCAAAAAAGACTCTTATCCCAAATATATAAATAACTCCTATAAATATGTAAGAATAATACTAGCTATACATATCTATAAAATGATATACATATGAAAAGGTACTCAACCTTTTTGCTGATCACGAAAATGTAAGTTAACCCCATAGTAAACACTTTCCTGTCCTTACTAGAATAGCTAATGTAGAAATCTTAAAATTCCCACTGTTGATGATAGTACATAGAAAAGGAACATTGACACTCTGCAAATGTGAAATGTATAAATGCTAAACAAATTTTTTTATGCAGCAACATTTAAAATATAATTAAACTTCCCTATTTTAATATATCTTTATTCATTACCCTGAGTAATATAAAATTGGGATATACAAGAAAATTAGTAGACATCCTTTTCCCATTGGTTTTACCACAAACTGTGCATTCTCTACTAAAAAGGTGCAAACACATCTCTTAGAACTCAGAAATCCCCCTGCTAGGTTTAGACTAAGATATATGTGCATTTACACACCCAGACATGTGCAAGGAAACTCAGGTCAGCTCTTTTTTTTAAAGATTTCATTTATGTATTTATGTATTTAGGCAGAGGCAGAGAATCTCAAGCACACTCTAGGCTGATCGTGAAGCCCTACGTGGGGCTCCATCTCACAACCCTGAGATCATGATCTGAGACAAAACCAAGAGTCTGATGCTCAACCAACTGAGCCACCCAGGCTTCATCCTTAATAGCCCAAAACTAGAAACTACCCACGTGCCCATTAAGAATAGAATAAACAAATAAAGCATAGAATATTAATACAACTGAATACTATATATTAATTAAAATAAATGAACTCATCTGTGTGTAACATGACGAGAAATAAGTCTTAAAGGCTCATTTCCTTCCCCCTTTTGGTAGCTTAGCAGAACTGGCTCAGCTGGACTAAATCTAGAAAGTAAGGTTGATTTCAACATTACTGACATTGGAGACTGTTCCCTCCAATGGCCCCTTGGTATGCAGACCTTGACCCTCCATATGTACAGTGTCTAGTGGTTATCCTGGGCCTGAGGACTCTTCTATATATTTTATGCTATTCAGAGAAGCTTGGTGTTCCCTACTGCATTTTAGGCTAGCTTATAAAAATACAAAGTGGTGTATTTTGACACCTCTCTCTTTGACAGAGAGAGGCAGCGAGAGAGGGAACACAAGCAAGGGGAGTGTGAGAGGGAGAAGCAGGCTTCCCGTGGAGCAGAGAGCCTGATGCAGGGCTCGATCCCACGACCCTGGGATCATGACCTGAGCTGAAGGCAGATGCTTAATGGCTGAGCCATCCAGGCACCCTCTCATTCGTTTTTACAGTGTGTTGGCTGCATGCCCAACCTGCTGGCCGACCTCAGGCCCCACCTGCTCATAATGTGGCCACAATGCACACAGAACATATATGTCCTGCCTGCACTGCCAAAAAAGAGTTCACAAGACCGCATATGCTCTACCACTTCTCTAACTGCAAGTTTTCCCAGATTAAATCCTATGTTATATCTGCCCTGCACATGACAAGGGTTTTCTATCTATGATTCACTTGCTTGATCTAACAACTTGGATAAATCTCACATACATAACGTTGAGCCCCTGCCCCCTCCCAAAATAGTCACTCACAAAAATACACAAATTGGGTGATCAGTTTACGTAAGTTCCCAAATAAGCAAAGCTAAAAGAGAGCATTTGGCATTAGGATATTTGTCCCTTTAGGAGGAGAGGTAGTACTGATTGATAATGAACACCAAAGACTTCTGGAGAGCTAATAATGCCTTATTTCCTAATCTGGGGGGGTTACATGTGGAGTTGATGGGTGATGATCATTCAAGGCACATTTCTATTCTGTGCATTTCACCTTCTGATCAAATGATGCTGTTTAAACTTGCTACATTAAACAATAAAGTGTTAAGTATATTTAGCATAGTAAACATGTTGCAGAGACAATATGCATCCACTAAATATTCCCTGTTCTTCTCTACTTTTCCCAGCCTGACTTGCAGTTAATTTTGAGACTTATGAACAGAAAAGACAGTGAGCAGAAGTAGCAGGTGTCACTTCTGGGCGGAGGCTCTTAGGAGCTAGTGTCTTCCTCCATCTTTCTACTGTGTTGTCATGGTGTCCTTGGAGGCCACATGTTCCAGATGGTGTCACTACCAGATGGAAGGAGGCTTCCCAACTCCCATCAACCTTTATGTGTGTAAGAAATGAACCTGTGCTGCATTACGCAGCTTAAACTTTCTTGAATTATGCTATTACCAATGTCAACATTATGAACAAAAAACAGATCGATAAAATTTGGTGGTAAAAAGAAAGAGGGGAAAATTAAATATGCTCCTGTTTCTTGCTGCTCAGGATAATGAATAAACTATATTAAAGATAGAAATCTCTTGGGGCACCTGGGTGGTGCAGTCGGTTAAGCACTGACTCTTGGTTTCAGCTCAGGTGGTGATCTCAGGGTCGTGGGATTGAGCCCCATGTTGAGCTCTGTGCTCAGGGAGGAGTCTGCTTAAAAGAGTTCCTCTCTCTCTGCCCCTCTCCTTCCCCAACCTCTAAAATAAAAAAAATCTTTCTTTTTTTTTTTTAACTCTTCCACACTTAAATTTCAAAAGCTGTCATTGGATCAACATTATATCTTTAAATTAGCACAAGAAACACCCACAAAAAAAAGCAAATATAGTTTGTTGTGCATGCATAGAATGCATCTGGAAGATATACAAGAAAATGTTATTTGGTTGTTTCCAGAGACAAGACAAGTGGATGTATTATATGTACAAGCCATAAATAAGAATTAAATTTATAAAATGTTATAGCTGATCACAATAAAAATAAAGTATTCTCTGTAGATGTGCACTTTCCATTTAAGAAATCATTTGCAATTTCTGTTTGAGTACCTCATTACATGTGTCTATTTATCCTTCTTAAAACGGTCTTGAAAATACCAGTGAAATACAGGTATAAACGTATCTGATTCATCTTAAAAGGATACATAGCTGATCTCAGCAAGTGATAATTAGATTTATCAAACATTCAAGATTCAGTAGGTAAACACATTATGTAAAAATTAAACTCAGATCTCCTCATTTCTTCTTCATAGCTCTTAGTGTTTCAACAATTGTGCCTGAAGGTAAAAGCCTAAATGTCCACGGGATTTAAAACACAAGAGGGAAATACTTCCTTTTGGATCACTCTGACTTTCTCAGGTAAAAATCAGTGAAATTTCCGATTCTGGAAGTAGAAATGGGTAAATGAAATATAAGGAGAGAATTTTATAAACAACTTCATGATTTTGACTCCGTGTCAATAAAGATACAAGCTAGACATTTAACGTGTGTTTTTCTGTCAGAGCATGGCCTACCAATTCAACACGGTATTCTCAAAATCATTCCTGCCAGAACACACATGCAGGGGTTCTGTCTACCATGAAAACCACCTTAGCAGGTCAAAGATTCGCTCTTCCATGTGCCAGATTCTTAGAGTGAACACTTAGGGATATTTACCATTCATAGTTTTTTTGTGATCCTATCAATAATTTCTATGGATCGCTCCTCATGGGGTAATAATAACTCCACAAATCATAGGTTTAAGCGGCACGTTTAATAATGTGTCTTCAAAATGCACAGATAGTAGGTGAAGCATGCATCAGAGTTCTAACACTGTGAAAGTTGGAGAACATATTATCCTCTTCAAGACTCTGTGACTTTACATAGACTTTGGACTCTAGCAAAAGTTAAATCTAAGTCACATTATGATCAGATGATTTAGTTTAAACTCACAGGAAAGCCACTTCATCCCCTTCATCATTCTGGCTGCCCTTTTCTGACCCTTCTCAACCCCATTACATCTGTCTGATGATATGGTGTTCCTTCATAGCTTGATTGAGGGGTTTATTGATTACACTCGCTGCTCTCCACTACTTATAAATAGGTCTGAAAGTGAGAAGGTTTAAATTTGGTAATGAAACAAAGGCTTTTTCATGACAGCCACAAGATTTCTTTGATGGTTTATCTGATGAGCTGTCAAAGGACAGTCGCATCCAGGAAAACTCAGCACCTGAGCAAAAAATACCCCACAGCACGGCCGGGAAACTCCAGAGGTACACCTCTAGTAATTGTATAATCCTTACTGGGGAACTGAAAGCGTTTTTGACTGATAGGATATTTTCATCTCTTCCATATAAAGCAAATATATAAGAGAGAAAGAGCTTATAAGAATATAACTGAACACAAATTTTTTAATATATATATATATTTTTTCTTTTTCTTTTTCACTAAAAGCTGAGTTCAGGACACAAGGTTGTGTACTGATGGTTTACTTGGGAAGTGATCCAAAGGAACCCGAGTGACAAACATGTTGAAGTAAAAAGGGAGTGGAGGAAAGCAAGACAGGAGGATGTGTTACTCATTTTGTAGCTGCCACTGGTGACTGGTGCTTGATGGGACAAGACAGTCTGAGAAGGCCTGTAAGATGTAATTCAGAATGGTTGGCCTAGGAGGCAAGAATGGAGAGCACTCATCCCTTGGCTTCATTCCCCCATTGAATAAAAGTGGCCCCTTGAACTTAAATCCCAGGCATTTGGATTGTATATAGAAGAGTGCTGAGCTGAATCCTCCGGGGCTCCAGACGGTAGAGTCACAGGAGCCTCCGAGCAGGAACAAAGATTTACTTTGCATTGAGAGCTGCTTCTGTGCTGAACAGGTCTAAGCCTGCGTAGCACAGCTTTGCTGCAACAGTGGCTGGTACAAGGGTTAGCCAAGAGGCTTTTGTAAGCCGTACCATATGTGTCTGATAGTTTTCTACTATAAATACAGATTTGAGTGTTTATCAGTGTTTGATCCTGATTATCTGAAGAATCTCTCTTCAAACTTAATAATGTATAGATGACCTGAAAAGAAAAAGATTTTTATGCCTACACATTTATTAAATGTCTGTAATGATTCTGACATTTTACACTGAGAAAAATATCAGTGAGTAAATAGTTCCTTGAATATCTGGGGTAGCTAAGCGGTAGGTAATCTTGGCCCTGGACCTAGTTTTCAACAGATAAATGCCGGTAAAATATTTAGTAAAGGTTGGATAATACGGCATCCTAGCAGCTATTAATAGTAACCAATGACCATCAAACTGCATAGATTGGAATTTTCCATTATCATCCTAAGTAAATATCTGAAGACTCATTAAAAGTTCTGCTATTTAAAGAGGATGACATATTAAACTAAAAACCATCCTAATGACTCAGCTCAATAGAGTGCAGCACATAAATTATATAATTATATAACCTGCCTCAATAAAATGGGATAATGAAGTCTTAAATTGTGATTAGAAAAAGAATGTCACTGTATCTGTTACTGTTAATCTCCCATACCTCCATTTTTTTTTTCTCTCTCTCTCTCAAACTCTGTCCTGCATCTCCTTGAAACACCCGATAGATGTAATACTAACTTCAGGGTATTTGTTGAGAGAATTAATTAATTAACATATAAATATAAAACTCAACATATTAGGAATGTTATCCTAATGGACTTCATAGACTACTAACTCCGAGGAAACATTGTATAATCCCATGTTTTCCAAACTTTAGCTTTCATGCCCATCACCTGTAGACCTTGTTAAGATGCATCTTGTATTAAGATTTTTGAAGATCACATACTATCTGCTTTTCTCTTAAATTGACATTTAACATTTTCAGCCCAATATCCCTATAAATCACTTATTATAATGCTATATACTAAGTCATCCATTCTCCTTAGAGTCGTTATATACAGCAAATCAAAACACCATTTTTATATAGTCCCCGGAATTTCAGAGCTATGTTTACGGCTTTAGTCTTTTGCCCTGACATTTAAAGTCCATACCTTTGACAGATCTTTTCATTTCTACATTTCCGAAATTGTGTGGTCCCTCCTGACCCCATCACAAAACTTACAATCTTTTGTGTGTTTCAAAAGTCACAGAAAGATATCATAATATTAATTCTTCTGCAGTGATAATTAAATCTAGCTCCACTTTCCTGCACTGGTATATTTACAGTTAAATATTCTTATTCACTGTTTCTCAAAGGAGTGAAATTCTTGAAAAAGTTTCTTAAAAATAGATTATATATAACAGGAAGGACCAAAAATGATCAATATGTCTGCTTATGCTAATATACATTATGCTTTTTGTTTTCTTTCATTTATATATCCTGGCAGTTTGGTGAGGCCCTGACTCAAATTAATGATTATAAAATGTATTTACTAATGATTGCACAAGTATTCTATAATCAGTCTTAATTCAATTATGAATCAAATCAATAATCTAATAATGAAATTATGGCAATCTTATGAGTTTCAGTAAATAAAATTATATAAATATATAAGTTCACTAGAAAAAAATTCAGTGCCCTAAAATTCTAAAAATATAATGTTCCTCCAGGTTAAAAAAATACAATAATTAAGTTAATTTTCTAACTCGAAATTATCTTAGTGGCAAATTTTAGTTTGAATTTCATTTTTTCAACTATCAAAACAAATATACAAACAAGTAAAAATGAAAAAGAAAAAGAAAAAAAGCAAACCCACAGAGAAAAGTACTAAATCTTCCATATACTATGAGAACTGTCTGTATGAAAAAACTGTTTCCAAGCAAAATTCGCCATTTTCAGCACAGATGGTTTTGGAAGAAAATTAGCTATCATATTAAAATAGCAATGAGCTCACAGTCTTCTTCAGAATTAAGTGTCTAATTTAATAACAAGTGGGCCTTCCAAAGAATGTTCTAGATATATGGTAGTGATGAGACATTAATTTTCATGTTAGGACTGCTGCACCATTAAACGGAAAATCACCTCTTTTTTGTCTTTCAGTTACTTGAGATCAAACTGTTGGCTCAGTGTCTGTGATCATCCTGGCGGTGGCTGCACGCCAGATTAGCAATATTGCGGACCTGAGTCTATCAGCTCCAGGTAGTATTGCTGGCACGAGCCTCTACAGCACTTAATTTAATTAGAGGAAGCTTCCATTGTTGAAACTGCTGAACACAGTATTTTTGACTGAGCCAAGGAAGAATCTAATTTATTAGACCTTTGAAACTGTGCTGTAGAAGTGTTATTGTGGAGTCTCACAGCAACTGCAATGTTTTGAATATAAATTCTGAATCCCAAGGAAAGCAGTATTTCAGGGATCTATCCTGTCTTTATTGCTGACACGCTAGACATTTTTCTTTGGAGCTAGGCACCCTATTATGATCTTGGTTATTGTTGGCTTGCAAGTTAGAATACGGTTTCCCGTTATTATTCCACAAAGAAATTCGGGGCAGTGATGGGAGTAGTGAGCCGGGATTAAGGAGACCTACATTTTATTTCATCTTTGTTTTTTATTGGGTGATATTGAACCTGCCATTTCATTCCAGCAGGCTCATACACAAGAAAGAGGACAGTCATTTCTCTAGAAACAAGAACTGTTAGAAAGCTTATAAGGTAAATTCTAAAAGGAGCTTTGAGATACAGAGGGGAAATGGGATTAATTTTTATTGAGCAACTGCTGCACGCTGGCTGTCACATAGCAAATGACCAAACAAAGAAAGAAATAACAACAACAAAACAACCCTCGGTACTTGTCCCACAAGCGATTCTATCCAAAGAGAAGGACCAAAAATGATCACTATGCCTGCTAAGAAATTACAAAAATTAATTTTGTAATTAATTTGGAAATTAATTTGTAGATTATATTCAACATTGGCAAAAGAAGGAACATTTACATTTTAGGCTAAATGTAAAGAAGCAAGCAACTGCAGATATATTTTATAATCTTTTTAGGAAGAAACACATTTTTTACTCTTTCTTTAAAAGTAATTGAAAGTATTTGCCTCTGGAAATCAATTTTCCTTGCACAAGACAGTAGACATACATGTTAAAGTTATAGGGATTGGGTAAGAATATTCACGGATATCACACAGCAATTGCATTTACATTTACTGAAAAAATATTTATCAAATGCATCATCTATGATTTAAGAAGTGTCCTGGATCTTGCAGATGGTGCAGAAAATAAGACAGACATGGTCCCTATTCTAAATTGCTAATGAGATTTACAATCTAGTGGGGATACTGACACACTGAAAAAAAAAAATCAAGTATTACATTACAAAGGATACTATGGTGCAGTGAAGGATATAATAGAAGGATCTATCCTTGGCTGATGAGTTCAAAGTAGGCTGCCCTGAGGAAATTATCTTTAAGCTGTTATATGATAAGGTGGATAGATGTTAGCCAGGTGAGTTTTGAGATGACTAAGTTATTATGCCTTTTTTTTTTTCTCATTGAAACATATATGACTCTGTTTTTCTAGCTGGATTAGCTCTGTTCATCATCAGGGAATATGGCATAAATATTAAGAAAAATAAATGTTAATCTGAAGCTAAATGTCTATAGAGACTCAAATATTTTAAATTGCCTTAAAGAAAAAAAGGAATAAAGGTAAAAATCTTCAATGTACATTCATACTTCTAACAGATTTTTATTATAGAATGCAAATAGTTAACACATTTAAGTGCTTTAAAAAATAAAAAACGTAATTTGCCACTGAGAATATTTCTGACTCTAAAAGTAGAACTTTGTTTATTACTGTTATTTTATTATCCTTATATTATTTAAATAAAAATTCTGTATAACATTTTGTTCTTCTGGAGATAACGAAAGGTCTTTGTTATTAGCACACTGGAATTCTTTGTTATGAAGTGGCTTTGGGATGGGAAAATGGTCCACACTAAGGCTATCACGACAGTGCACAGAAAAGATCACTGAGATCCATTAACAACAGTGCTTTCAAATTTCAGTGAGCATCTGAGTCACCTTGTGAACTTGCTAGTATGTCTATGATCATTCAGTAATACCAGTATGGCACCTGAGAATCTATATTTAGAATAAACTCCTAGGCAAAAATGTGTTTTCTTCCCTTCAAACCACACTTTGAGTAACAGAGTTTTAGACTTCATTAAAGATTTTAGACTCTATTTTAGAACAATGAGAAGGCGTCAAGGCATTGTAAGCAGGAGGGTGACATGATGTGATTTTTATTTTTAAAAGATTATTCTATGAAAGGACCTTAAGGGACCTTAAATGCATATTGCTAAGTAAAAGAAGCCTGTCTGAGAAGACTACATACTGTATGATTTCAAGTTTATGACATTTTGGAAAAGATGAAACTAAGTTGCCAGGGGTCCAGGGTGAGATTGGAAGAACAAACAAGTGGCATGGGAGAATTTTAGGGCGATGAAACTTTCCTGTATGACAAATGTAATCACGGAATCATGTCATTATACATTTGTCAAAACCAATAGAATGTGTAACACAGAGTGAACTCTAATGTAAACTATGGACTTTAATAATAATACATCAGTATTTGTTCACTAGTTGTAATAAATATATCACACTAAAGCAAAATATTAATAATGGGGGAACTGTGCATGATGGCTGGGAGAAGGGTTATATGGGGACTATATTTTCTGCTCAATTTTTCTGTAAGCCAAAAACTGCCCCAAAAATATAAAGTCTAACAATTAAGAAGAAAAGATCACTCTTGCTACAGAGTGACACAAATTTTTAGAATTTAAAAAATGATGCGGGGAAGAAACTGATTTTACCTTGCAATCATTTCCCAATGTCACATCAGTACAACACTATAATAAGGCCATTACCTGTATGCATCACCAATAACACACAAGATGTGTTCCCTTGATTCTTACATTCATATAAAAATTAAAATACAAAATAAACATAAGAATCAAAAGGAACAGTTAAAAAGAGTCTCACTATGCCCACAAATATGGAACTATATGTCATTCATCTTGTACATTGTACCTTCAGTGTGTGGTTTGTTGTTTAGGTGGGAGGTGAAGCGGGAGAAATAAAGCAAATCATAGTATATTTAGAGGACAGAATCCAGGGGTGCCTGGGTGGTGCAGTTGGTTGAGCAACAGACTCTTGGTTTCAGCCAAGGTCGTGATCTCAGGGTAGGGAGATTGAGCCCCATCTCTGGCTCCCCACTCAGCATGGAGTCTGCTTGAAACTCTCTCTTCATCTTCCTCTGCCCCTCCCCACCATGCTCTCACTCTCTCTCTCTTTCTCTCAAATAAATACATAAATCTTAAAAAAAAAAAAAAGACAGAATCCATGCAACTTGATGATTCACAGGATATGAGGGCAAAGAGAATATAATGTCCAGGATCACTCATAACCAACTGAGGTAAATGAGTAGATACTAATGTCTTTGGTGATACAGAGGTTAGGATGAAATAATGAGTTATTACAAAGAGAGTAAGAGAACTAAGGGGTTGTGGATACATTACAATGGTAACAGTAGTTTAAGAGAGGAAAAAAAACAATGGTAATGGGTGAGGAAATTTACATAAATAATAAATTAAGAAAGGAAGTCAAGCTATAGTTCTTAAATGATATTTACTAGAACAAGATAACCAGCTACCCTCAACACAATTTTACTCTGACTTTAAGTTATTAATTTCAGAGATGGAAGCACCTTGGCTGCTAGTAAGTTCCAGTGTATAAAAATAGGACTTTTTACTAGAAGAATGACAGAGGAAACAGTCAAAGAGGTTACCAGAGACTGAACGATCAGCCTGTTAAATCAATCAGCTGTGAGGATGAGAAATCATACTGAGGCATGGAAAGTGTGACCATAAAAATTAAGACTAAGTTAGATACCAAGATCTTAAATAAATGAGAGGGACTATTGGTAGCTCAGTATACCGTAAGAAGGGAGCAAGTCTTCTTATATCATAAGAAGGGTGCAAGTCATGTATTCAGGTTTTATTAGTCTTAAAACAGTAAGATTTTTTTTTAAAGTGCAGCGGTTAGGAACAAAGACCCTGATATATATAGGATGAGAGAATAAAGAGGCCCTCCAAAAGAAGATTTTAAGCATATAGAGGAGGTTGGTGACCATAGAATAGGAGTTCCAGAATAGGAGTTCCAAGGGTTTGGAGCAAAAAGAGAAAAGGATTTTAGAGAAGAGGAAAAACAAAGAGAAGTGAAAGACACATCTACTTTGGACAGATACAGGAAAGCAATTTCTACTTTTGTCAGGTACAAAGAAAACACAGGGGAGAAAGGCATAGCAAATGTTACCCCCACTAATTCCAGGAGGATATAGATTTTCCTACTTTGTAAAAGAATCCCTAGAGTTGTAGCGTGAGCCTGATGTTTCTTTTACTTGTTTGGGTCTTAGAAGCTACAATTAATGCAGCAGTGATATGTTATAAGAAGCAGACAATCATCATGTGATCCTTCTTGTTGTGGAGATGAGGCGGAGGTGGGGAGGGCACAGGAAGACAGATTTCCTATAGCATCTTGTCAATAATCTGCAATGGGACAGCCAATTTTGATGTAGTAGACACCATGCCTATACCTCAAATGTTCTTAAATTGATGGAATGGGAAAGGCCAGCATTTTTATATTATTTTTATAGAAGATATTTTTATATTATTTTTTAATATTTTTATATATTTTGTAATATGTTTTATATTATTTTTATAGATGATACTTCTATCTTCTAAGTTCATAAAAAGAATATAAAAATATGATTTGGGGTAACTGGAGTTTTCAGTTATTATTGTAATTTAATCAGCATTAATCAATTTTTGAGCTGCAGAAGTAATCCACTGTGAAAAAAAAATCACTTTTGATACCAATATTATCCTCACATTTATTTAGAAGCCGACCTTTAGAAGATTTAAATGTAAAGAAGTACATTTCTATTTATTTTAGGTGACTCCTGAGGATTACATTAAAAGTTTCTTCTATTATGTGAAGTAGTAATTCAGAATATTATTAGAGCATTGAGAGTGCTTTTTAGCAATTCTCCTCATGCTGAGCCCTAGGTCATTTAAAATTTATGCTATGCACTCAACAGGAAAGTTATCAGGGTCCTGGGCTGTGTGAAAATTGATAACATTCATTGATCAATGATGTATGAACTGAATCTACAACTTGTTTGTTTGGCTTCACCTGCACTTCACTGACATTTTGGTTCATATTCTTGGTAATATAGAGAAGTCACATACGTGCTGGAAAATAACAAGACCATTTTGATACTCTAATGGTATCCAATTTGTGCAGCAGCTTCTGATTCTTCGTCTTGTCCAGGGATCGAAATCGTCTGAGTAGTTTTACGTGGAACATGTTCATTAAAGTTCTGTGAGGATTTTTTTTTTTTTTAGGGGCCTTATCCTTTTAGTAACACAGCTATCACAAATCCTGTACATGTTTGAAATGAAGATATCTATTCTCTCTATTCAGAGAATTTTACCATAAATATAAAACAACATAATACTCAGCTGAATTTTAAAAAATGGTCAAATGTGTAAAAAATGGTTAAGATTATTGTATTAGAAAAAAATGGAAAATCTAGGTTTCATTTACTATGGTCTGATTAGGTCATTATCTTTTTGTCATGCTCCTCTTAGACTCCGTGCTTCTTCCAGTAGCAGAGGGCTTCGGTGCTTTCTGGACAATTTTGTCTGTTTTATTATATGTATGTCTCTCTGTCAATACATTAATTAATGGCTCCTATCTGACCAGAGTCACTGCTACTTTTTATCTTGGCATACCAGGTTTTCACAATGAAGTTCATGCTTTTTTTCACCCAATGACCTGAATCTTTTTCCCTTTCCATCTTACACTCAAATCCTTTTGTACATAATTCTCCCATACAATGAATGTCCTACCCCTAAATCTTGAGCTGTGCAAACTCTGGAATTTAAAAATATGCGAACTCTATCCCGCAACGTATCCTAAAATCTCCAATGGTACTCACAAGTCTGCTGCTTGTGGTTTGGGGGCTTGAAATGCACTCTGCCACAAGACCGACAACATTTGAACCTATGCACATATTGGACCTTGGATTATTTGCTTGATTATCCCCTCTGAGCGTCTACATGTCCTCTCCTGAAACAGCATATGTTAATAAACACGCCTAACCTCTCTGGGTTGTTACGATGATTCAATGAGTTAATAGTTTGAAGTGCTTCACCAGTTCCTGGCACCACGTAAGCCCTCCACACGTGCTTACAAAATAGTATGCCTACCTAACTCTATATCCAGTTTGTTTATTTACTTATTTATTTAAGTTTAGATTTCTTGTTAATGACATTTACATTCAGCCCAACACTCTTATCCTTTAAATTTTTTTCTGCAGTGCCTCATCCTTGTTTTTATATGCCCCTGTCTTCAAATTGCTACTGGCTTGCATGAGTTACTCACTAAAGATTTTTCATGCATAAAATATTTCTCATATAGTTGTTTCAAGGACAAAATAGATAATATATGGTAAACACATACCAGAGTGCTGAGCATTTAGTAATGTTCAATAATTCTTATCTCGACACCCCATCTGCTAGGCTTATTTGAATGATAAGTCTCAGCTAGTCCTGCCGCAGACCGAGACTTGTTTACGACATTTAAATAATCGTGATTTAGAGCCAATAAACTTTGGGGCAGTAAGATCTGTTTGTACCGTCAACACTTCTGACACCAAATATGTGGGTTTTCCACACCAAGAAATCCCCAGTTCTCTCCATACATCAACTGGTTGTCCTTCAAGTCCTACACTACCTAGGACCAGTGCAGACCCGGCCCTGTTAAGGGCTTTAGTCCCGCAAGACCATCCCTGCTTCAGATGAAAACCCCCAGTCCCAGGCCTCTCATTCTTCTGGCCCGTTGACTATAAATCAGGGGTTCCCTCAAGGTCTGATAATTTGCTAGAATGACTCAGAGAACTCAGGGAAAACAGTTTACTTACTACTACTGATTTGTTTTAAAGGATATTATAAAGTATAAGAATAAACTGCCAGATTAAGAGGTACACAGGGAGAGGTCCAGAAAGATGCTGAGACAGCAACTTCTATCACAGTGGAGTGTACCATGCTCCTGCCCTGGGGATCTATCCTCTTGGAAGCTGCTTGAACTCCATTGTTTAGGGTATCTATGGAGCTTCGGTTATGTAGGCATGATCAATTATTAATTCAGACTCCAGCCCTCCCCCTTCCTTGGAGATCAGGGGGTGGGGAAGAAAGGTAGCACCTTCTAATCCTGTGGTTGGTTCTTCTGGCAACCTATCACCATCCTGAAGTTACTGAGAAGCCCATCAAGAGTCACTTCATTAGCATAAACACAGGTAAGGTTGAAAGGGGCTTATTATGGGTAACAAAAGATGCTCCTCTCATCCAGACGCTCGGGAAATTACAAGGATTTTGAGAGCCTTTAGCTAGGATCCAGGGACATAATAAAGTTCAAATATATATTTCTTATTATATCACAATATCGCAGGCAGCTTGAATGGCTATCATCTCTTAAATGTGTTAAGCATATTATTTTCGGTCTTGGCTATCTTAGGGATTAGTTACCTACTAGTTAGTTCTCAGTGAAGTGACCATTCGCTATACTGATTGTAAAATAAAATGGATTGGGAGTGGAAAACACAAGATGATTGAAAAATAGCATAATTGAAACCATGAACACAGTGAATTCAAAAAAATAACTGTAGCGATAGTAGGTGGTAACATTTAACTGAACTAATCAAAGACAGGTGGTTGTCCTATAGAAAAAAATAAATAAATCTTTATAATTTTGCCAGAAACGAGAGATGCCTTTGAGAGAGGCTGTATTGAACTAAATGGAAACCCCTATGGACAAAACACTCAATAAAATGCATTTCTCACCCCTCACTGGAATATGCCTTTTTTTTCTTTAAGTCTCCTCAAGTAGTAAGTTAATTTTCCCATGATCTCTGTATGTACAATATATGACAAAAATATATATATATGCAATAAAATATTCGATTTTTAATACCTATCTGAATTTGCATCAGACATCATAACTTGATTTTAGGGTATTTCAGAAAATGCAGCAATATTTGAGAAAGATATACTGCAAATGTTTTTTCTATATTCTCATTATAGATTATGTATTACCTGCCACATACTCAGAATAAGGTCTAGGAGAGAATTCACTGATCTTTTGTTAATTTGATGGCTATAAGTCATGTAAGTATCTTAGTGGTAGTTGAGAAAATTGCAGCATATTGCGTAAGGGACATTTCAGAGAAAAAAAAAAGCCCTATGCTGATAATTTCTCACAAATTTAGTGTGAAATTATTTAAAAATTAGATTTGGGAATTGGTAGATATAACACATTTTGTGATTGTATCAAAAACACATATTAACATCTATAGCAAATAAGTGGCAGTAAGAAATTATCACTTATGAAATATACCATCATATAAAATGATTCATATAAAATCTTATGAACCTACACACAGAATTTTTGCTTATAATGCATTAACTTATTTTCATGGGTTATACATTTACTAAGTTACACTGAATGCATTTATTTACTCATTTAGCAAAAACTTGTTGAACAACTTGTCATGTGCCTGGAATTGCTTCTGTTTTCTAGACGATAAGCTACTTGCCTTGCAAGAGTTAAGTGTATTGTCGTAAAGAAGTTTTACTCTGATTACAAAATAACTGAAATAGGAGATGCAAAATCCCATATAACCTAACTCTTAAGGCAATCAAAATTAAAATAGGATTAATAAAGCTGTTTTTAAATGATTGTCTTAATTATGTATGCTGATGCTCCGAAAATAGTAGTCACCATGTCATAAGCATTAAGAAGGAGTATGGTTTTCATAATAATAATAGTAAATTAATATATATGTGAAATGTGTATCATATCTTGTAGATGTTAACTACACAGATCCTAAAGTAATATTTTTATCTTTTATCTTAGTTATGAAAATATCAAGGTGCCTGGGTAGCTCAGCCTGTTAAGGGTCCAACTATCAATTTTGGCTCAGGTCAGGATTGCAGGGTCATGGGATTGGGCTCACCCTTAGGCTCCATGCTGGGCATGGAGCCTGCTTAAAATTCTCTCTCTTCCTCTCCCTCTCCCTCTGCCCCTTCCACCCTGCCTGCTTGCATGCATACGCATGTTCTCTCTCTCTTTAAAAAAAAACCCCAGCAAAACTTATCCCTATCTAAGGGAGTTTATGGGATTAAAAATTCCCAATTACTAGTCATCTTATCCATACAACCTTTCTTACTAATTTAAATTAATTTGTAATATACCATTAACATTATAGTGGGTTCATACAACAATAAACCTGAACTGAATAAAAGTATAAAACTTGTTATTCCTTCATATAGCAAGTATATACTTAGCACTTTCTACAATACTGGAATTTTGCCAGACAGCTAGATGCCTGATGTAAAAAAAAAAAAATGACCCAAGTCTCCAATATTAAATAAGGTCATCTAACTGAGGAAATAATTTGTGGCCATCAAAAAGAATCGATTTCTCACCTTCAACTCTAAGCCAAGGCAATTTGTTCTTATCCAAAATTTCATTCTCTCAATATTTAATGCATTTTTTATTTTTAAGAAATCTCCCATACCCCCTTATTTCCCTTACTCATACTCCACCCAATATCTCTTTACAACAACTCTCAGGTCTCATACTCATTTCAGTTGATTTGTTGAATGAATTAATTAATATATAAATATAAAAGTGAATATGTTAGGCACGTTACCCCAATGGACTTTACCCTCCACTAAATCAAAGAAAATACCGCATATCCTATGCATCCCAAACTTGAACATTTATAACAATCACCTGTATAACTTGTTAAAATCAGTAATTTGCCTCCCTAAATCTGGGGTGGAGACTGAGATTCCGTGTCTCTAACTCACACTTAGTTGTTGTCAATGCCAGTGGAGAATGTCAATGTAGCATCCATCTGTACACTATCCCCAAAGCCCCATGAATCTTGAGGTCTTTTTGGGTCCTTGGACTCAATTCCAGTGAGTGGAAGTGGGGGTGGGGCTTCACCACACCAAAGGGCAATTCTCAGGACCATATGGGTGTCTTACAGTTCAACTCAGATCTGACACTATTTACCCAGAAATAGCATCATATTCCACAGATTAAGGGTTCAATCCTGTAAAACTGCTCCCCATCCACACTTTAGATCCTAGTCACAAATCCAGGTTATCAACTGTGCTTCTGACCAACTGGCTCCAGGTTGGAGGTTTCCACGACCTTCTCCTTGGACTTCAGGTTATAGCGGAAAGGTCAGATTGTTACCTGTACTTCTGACTGACTATCTGTAAAATAGAAGTTCCCAGGAACCCCTCCTCAGGTTGGACTAATTTGCTAGAATGGCTAACAACTAATAAGCAGCTTACTTACTAGATGACTGGTTTATTATAAAAGGATATAGCTCAGGAACAAGCACACAGAAGAGATGCATGGGGCAAGATATGGATAAAGGGCATGGAGCTTCCATGCCCTCTTCAGGCACACCACTTGCCTTGACTGTTCACTCATCCTTTTAGTTTTTATGGAGGCTTCATTACATAGACATGATTGATTAACTCATTGACTATTGTTGCTGGTGTCAACCTTCAGCACCTCTATACTCCCCAGATAGAGGTTGGGGGTGGGACTAAAAGTTCCAACCCTCTAATCACAATGTTGATTCCAAGAGCAACTATCCCCCATCCTTAGGCAGTTTTCCAAAAGTCCCCTCACTGACATAACAAAAAGCACCTCTATAGCTCTCATCACTTAGGAAATCAAGGGTTTTAGGAGCTCTCTGCCAGAAACAAAGATTAGATAGATCAATAGATAGATAGATATCTGTACCTATAAATCTACATGTATAAAATGATATATCCTAAACATATTATCTTACCTAGACACATATATGTTTATTTAGATCTAATTTACACCTAAGTAAGATAATGTCTAATAATCTTTAAACTAAAATAATCTATGTATTGTGAATGTCATAGTTTAATAACCATTCCCTTCTAAAATTTACTCTAAAAATTAACTAAATGGGATAGAAAAAGTATAACAACTTTAACACGCGCAAAAAAAGCAGGTTCTGCAAAAAAAAAGTATAACTTTTTTATTAACGGAATTTATGATACGATTACCATCTTAAATCACTTATTTGTACTTTTATTTTAGCTTGATGTTATGTAGGACATTCTCTGTGAGCACATACTCATCATTTGTTAAACTTGTTATAGATAATCATATTTGCTTCACTTTATCTTTGCAGAATAATCACATTATAATCCTTCCAAGGGCTTATCACCTTGAATCCATTCTGTAACTATGTTTGGATATTCATCATGATGTTGAATAGCAATATTATTCTCTAAGATTAGGAATGGATCAAATAATGTTAAAATAAAATTGTATATACTGTGGCATAAATGCAGCATACCCATATTTATTTATTATTTTTTCATGATTTTAGACTATTTAAGAACAGAATTAGTAAAAAATTTTTTCCCTTTTTTTTTTTTTTTTTTTTTTTTAAATTAAGAGCAGGGAAGGAGCAGAGGAAGAGAAAGAATCTTAAGCAGGCTCCACGCCCACCACAGAAACCAAACCAGGACTGGATCTCACAACCCTGAGATCATGACCTGCACCAAAATCAAGAGCCAGCCACTTAATTAACTGAGCCACCCAGGTACCCCTTATTTTCCTTTTTTAAATGACATCATATAATTTTAAAAAGATAGTTTGAAGTTAGAGATACATGATTTTAAATTTATTCATTTTTAGCTGAGTCTCATTTACCTTACCTGTGTTTATACTTTCTTTATAAAATGCAAACTATAAAACCTACCTTGTGCTGTAATTGTAAATTAATTAATTCAGTGCTAACAAAGTATTTAATACATTGTATGGTGATAGCCAAGAGTGGGAAAAAGAGCCCTAATGAACATTTTATCAGAAAATTTCAAGGACAAAATTCTCTTTATATTTACTTTTATAACAACTTTTTCAATATAATTTTTAAATCATTATCTTATTCTACACACTTGGAAGATTGTAATGCCCAAATGTTGATTAATTTGACAAACTAATTCAGGGTAATGTGCTAATGAACAAAAATGGCAAAGCTTGTACTGATCTCAGGTAGCACATTTACATTTTAACTAGTATATTCAAAATATTATCTTATGAGCATTACAGAAGAACCTAGGCAAGTTTATAAAGAATAAAATCAAAATAATAATCTTTTAACCCTCTACACTTCTTAAAGAGCTACTACCTACTACCTTCTTTTTAATAAGATCATCTCACAACAGATATTTAAACTTCACACTTCACCCAGAAAAGCATTAGATAACTTATCTCTGTATTAATGCAAAATACAAATACAAAATGTAAGAGGATTGGGCCTTCTAGGGGAAGAGTGTGGCGCAAACCTAATACTTTCCCACTTCTCGGCCATGAGGTATAGAGCATTTCTTTTCATGGGTTGATTCGTTATTGAAAGTCTTAGCTATCCATTCTACGCATTTCCAGATTATAGTCACTCAGAATACATTAATTATAATAAAGAGTAGACACTGTGAAATTTTATCTCTATTGCCAAATTCAGTAAAATAAAACTACCTCTTTCTACATATATTAACACCTTCGGAAAAATCTTGCTTTCCAGCAATATATATATTCCAATTTGCTGATGTGTACATATTCAAACAGCATTTATTTAGGTCAGATGTATAATAATCATAGTTATGATTTCAGAGGAGAAAAACATAATTCTTACCTACCTACACATGTCGACTTTAAGGATAAAAGACTATCCACAAGCAACACTTGAAAAATGTAATTAATAAAAAGTGGTTTGTATGATCTATATCTTACTATTTTAATATGTATTATATTTTATTTTTTCCTTTAATTTATTGACATTAGAAAATATAAGAAGTACAAAAATAACTCTATGCATACATTCTGTTTGTATCTATCACAGAAGATAATGGTTGGAGGGATGGATTATGGATGGATGGATGGATATGTTTTGAAATAACTAGCCTTCAGCTTCCACAGCTTATATTTGAATTATCTGAAGTTTCACTGTATACCTGGATCAAATTTTTTTATCCAATCCCGTCGCTGAACTTGAACTTGTTTTTGAAATTTTTCCTTTTGTAAAAATGCTATAAAATCATCCTTTTCTGAATATTTGATGCATCTTTAATAATTTCTTTAAAATGAATTTATAAAGTGGAATTGTTGGAATATGCACACCATTTAAGGCTACTGGTTGAGATTAGCTGATATACTTATATGCAATAATCACCTGATACTTTGGTCAAATATTATGCTAAGTGCTAAGAATTAAAAGCAACTAAATTACATGCACACAAATAAACAATGCTTTAACTCATAGTGTGTGAGGCAGACAGATATTAAATAAGTAGTGCTTAATTACAGACTGATATGCACTCAGAGCACTATGAGACCCTGTGTCAAAACAACTTAACTTTCGTAGGGAGCCTGCTCTGAAAAAAATACCATCTGCATTTCCAGACCTCAAGTTGAATGAGAGTTAGTTTGGTGATGAGATAAAAATGTGAGGGGATGAAAAATGCTGTGCCTTTGGAGAGAACAGCTTGTGGAAATGCAGGAGCCTAGATGAAAAATGGCCCCATAGAGAAATAGGAAAAAAAAAAAAAAACAAGCTAATAGTTAGAACACATCAAATGGAGAGAGGTGACATGAGGCTGGACAAATAGACCAATCACACTCCATGCAACACAACACAACACATTTTAAGAACTTTGGTATTTTGTTTGTTTTTCTGTCCACCCCCCCCAGGAGTATTGGGAGGACACTGAAGATTTTTAATCAAAGAGATGGCATAATCATTTCAACATCTTTAAAAGGTCCAACTGACTGCACATGAGCCCAAAAAACCTACTCTTCTGAAAACCCCATCTGAAAAGATTATCAATACCAGTCAACTGCTATTAAGGCAAAGGAAAAAAAGAAAAAGGAGAACACTTGTGAGGCAGAATCCTATTAAAGTCTTCTTTTAGGGACAGTGGATCAATTATATAGGTCCATTTAATTAAGTTAATGTAAAGGGGAATGTACTAACCTAAAAATTTTGTTTTTGCCTGGGCACAAGATAGATTCATTTATTTATTTTCTCTCCTTGATATTAACCCAATGAGAAAATTATATAGAGACATATAATGACTTCCCATTCCCTTTTCTCTTGCACTATTGGCACAAACATTTGAAACAGTATATTTTTGACTGAGTTGACAAATTACCAGCATTTAACACCATTAGCCCTAATGTCCATAAAGGAGTCTAAAAAAATCCCATATATACTCAGTTTAAGCTAGATTTTCCAGAACTCCAAATGCTAGTAGTTAGAAAATTTCTTCCCTGGTTAACACCTTTTACAGCTAATTATAAGGGAGGCCCACAGATCTTAAGCTTTCTTCTATCTGACCTTCCCTCACCCAAGTGCCAATTGATCCAGCTTCACAAGATTTAAAATATGGATCCCCAAAATAGGTCCACTTCTCCTAAGAGATCATAAGAAATAGTTCCACCAGCTTTCCATACTTCTTTAGGTCAGTATCTTAAATCTAAACCTATTCAGTCACCCATCATCACCCAGACTTTTATCTCTTGTGTTTTTTATGCTTCACATTTTATTCAAAATTCCATCCCTCTTTGACTCCCATTAAACCTCATGATGTGTCCTCAGGCAAAATCATGTTCTAATCCAGTACTGTGTTCTCTAAACCTCATGATGTGTCCTCAGGCAAAATCATGTTCTAATCCAGTACTAATTCAGCCTGTGAGAATACTGCTAGTCTGGAGTCCTGGAGTGTAGACTACCATTCTCCAATGCCTCATTACAACATAATGGAAATCCTCTCAAGTTATCACAAGACTGTTGTTCCCTTTTGTCTAGCTAAAGAAACGTGCCTCCTTTGAATTTTTCCATCAATGCAAGTACTCTTCAGCCTTCCTTGTTGAAGAAAACTCTCAAAACCTCAATCCCAATTGATTTACTAAAGAATTTATCCTCTCTACACTACTAACTTCATTATTGACAGAATCACCTAGTTTAAGCACTGAAAAAACTTTAAAATCCCATGTTAGTAATTTAACAAAATCAACAAACACCCAGATTTACTGTATTTCAACTCTGATATCCACAGGCTGTTATCTTGCTCTTAATCTACTGATTGAGATTAGAAAAAGGTGTTACAGGTGGGGAAAATTGAATTAATGAAAAAAAATCAAAATAAGAGATTACAAATTGGGGGGCGCCTGGGTGGCGCAGTCGTTAAGCATCTGCCTTCGGCTCAGGGCGTGATCCTGGTGTTCTGGGATTGAGCCCCACATCAGGCTCCTCTGCTATGAGCCTGCTTCTTCCTCTCCCACTCCCCCTGCTTGTGTTCCCTCTCTCACTGGCTGTCTCTCTCTGTCACATAAATAAATAAAATCTTTAAAAAAAAAAAGATTACAAATTGGGCTCAATGGAATTTTGGTTGGAGACCATAAAAATGAAAATATGAACTGGGCATATTAGTAGAAAATGATAAGATATTATGATGAACATTTTTCTCCAAACAATGCAGATAAGTCAAACTAAATTCTGTGGTAAAGTGTTTAGCATGAAAAAAATCATTTTCTGGAAGAAATACAGGAGGAAATAAGAATAGCGGTATGAGGTTTTCAAGTGTATGCTTTACTTAATTTCTAAGTGTATATTCTAAATGACGTCAGGGAAGTAACTGTAATGTTTTACATAATCACTTCTTCATTTCTAAATATTAATTTTGATTTGCTTCTTACTATAGAAATACTTTTCAATTTTTTATATTATGGTTTATGAAGAGATCCAAGAATGGACTTGAACTATTTTATACATGAGGAGGACAGAGAGGAAGATGCGCTATAAACCAAAGTTTAGATACACCTTTTTAAAAATACAGAAACCAGGTATTTACTCTTTTATTATTATCTATTTATTTTTATTATTTAGACAGATGACTATTACTGTTATTATTAAAACAAATGATTCTTCATAAAGAGATTATTAAAGGACAGCAAAGATGGGCTCAGGTCAGATTTTGAAATGTCTATAATGTGTTTTGAATGGGGATATTGCACTAATAAAGGAATATTAAAGTAAGATACAGAGGGGCACCTGGTGGCTCAGTTAGTTGAACGTCCAACTCTTAGTTTAGTCTCAGGCTATGTTCTAAGGGTCTTGGGATCAAGTTCTGCATCCAGCTCCCCATTCAGTGGGGAGCCTGCTTGTTTCCCTCTCCCTTCTACCCCTCCCTTCACTTGCGTGCTCTCTCTCTCTCAAATAAATACATGAATCTTTAAAAAAATAAACAAGATATGGAAAATAGAAACTAAGGAAAGGAAAATAATTTGTAGAATATTTTGTTTATAGGTGAGGTAACAAGGATTTGACAAAGGCTAATGGAAGTCTTAAGGGAAAGGAAGAGACATGAAGGAGAAAAATTAATTCTACTAATGAAAAAATAAGGCCAAAATAAAAATATAATTCAATCAAATATTCTGACTTGTGACAAAGAAAATGACAATGCTTAAAATATAAATATAAATGAGGTAATTTACAAAATTTGGAAGGTATAATACTCTACAAAAGAATGAACTATATTTATTCATACAATAAATGTTTTTTTTTTTTTCAAATTTAGTCAGATGGGAATATCAAGTGGTCTTGAATTATTTTGAAAATGTGAAGTAAATTAAGAATGGGCTGGGTGATAGGATTTGCTTCGTCCTTGTATATTCTTATTCAATGCATCTGTGATGATATGAGAAAACTATGATAAGCAATATGGGCAATAAACAACACTATCATTCTCTAACAAGCTTTACTTGAGTAGTAGCAGAGCCAATAAAATTGGAACGAGTGGAGAAACAGCATAGCTATTTAACATTCTTTGAATTGTTTATATGTCTTAAATTATTTAGCATTTAATGAAATGTGCATATTAACAGGATAAGGTTATATGGCTCTTTATTGAACTTGCACCCAGGATGTTATTTTTACAGAGTAAATATTTTACAATTTTGATGCAACCTATTTTTCACAAGGGCAATTGATTCGTACTACCAAGAATCCAATAACTCCATGTTCGTATTCATAATTTTATCTTGCTAAACACAAATGTCAGAAGCATTGAATATACAGAGATACATTTGCTTTATGTTTATATGTTAATTAAGTATTGAATATCATTTACATTTTGCAGCTAATTTTTTTTTCCAATCAAAAGTAACAAGCTCAGAAACTTAAAAAGTTGTACGAATTCAGAGAGAGACTTTATGTTAGTTTTGTTTGGTAAATATAAAAAAACCTGATACTCAAAGTGAGGTTTATAAAATTAGCATTTTTGAAATGGAGCAGTAAGTAGCAATTCACATATGGTAATGAGACTCTTAAGAACCTATTGTGTGATGATCTAGAAATGATTTAGTGAAATTACTTTAGAGTGATTTTTTGTAGATGGCATTTTGATATCTTCATTTTCACATGAAGTGAGAGTTTCAATTCTAAAAAAAAGTAAATTTTCTGTGTTTTGGTAATGAAATTAATTCAAAATATCAATGGGAAGAGTAAGTTACCAAAATAATATACCTATTGGAAATAGCAATCATAGAATATTGAAGACATGACTTTAAATATTATCTAGTTTCATCTTCTTCATAGATAGAAGGAAAGGGAAAGGTAATGACCAGCTTCATTAATGTTAAAATCTAAACAATAATACCATCTTATTGGGAGAACAAAAGTAAGCAAAAATAAATAAGGTCAATAGATAGTATGTGAGAAGGTGGGAAGTTCTATGGGAAAAAATAAATAAACTGAGAAAACGGTGTTAGGCTTTCCTGGAAGACAAGTTTTCCTTTTAAATGAGGGTAAGCCCTTCTGAAGAGGTGATAAGAAGTGATGATCTATAAGAAGTGAGGAAGCAAGCCATGTATGATATTTTCAAACAGAGGGAATTCAGTGTCCTAAGAGGAGAGTGTTACTGGCATGTACAGAGAAAACAGCACTACATGGAGGTCAGTGTTCCAGCTGAGTGACCCAGAAGGGCTATGTAAGAGATGAAGTCAACAATACCAGTGCCATCTGAAATGCCCTGTTTGTACTCTGGATGAGATTTTTTTTTAAAGCAGAGGAGATGATTCAACTTAATGTTCAAAAGGCTAATTTTGGCAGCCGTTTTGAGAAGTAATTATAGGAGAACAATGGCAGAAACAGGGACAGAAAGCTATTATAGGTGTTATCAAAACTGCTAGATATCCAAGTCTGGAATTCAAAGGAGAGGTCTCCAAGGGAACTAACACATAGCCTAACAATTGTCAGAGAATTTTTATAACCATTACATTGAATGAGATCATTAGAAAAGAAGAAACAGTAGGTAGTGAAAGAAGAGAACTGAGAATTGAGTCTAGGGTGTGCCAACCTCAGAGACTGAGGGATAAAGAACATTTAGCAAAATCGACTGTGAAGAAGAATTCATAGAGAAGAACATGTCATATGTAAAACCAAGTGAAAAGACATGAGTGATCACCTGTGTCAAATGCTGTTGATAATTCAAATATTATGAAGCCTGAAGACTAATTATTGGATTTAACAACATAGAGGTTTTTGTTGGCCTTTACCAGAGCTGTTCCAGTGGAGTAGTAGGAAGAATGCGTATATGTAGTGAGTTTGAGAAACAATTAAAAAAGCGGAATTAAAGATATTGACAACCGTTCTGAAGAGCTTTCCTATGAAGAAAGAAAAAAAATGGCAATAGAGAGGTATTTAAAGTCAAGATAGTTTCTCTGAATAAATAATGGAGGTGAGGCAAAATGAAGTATGCCTGTATGCCTTTGAATAATATACAGTAAAAGGGGAAAATTAATAATGTAAGAGAAAAATTGGAGAAATGCTAGAGCAACATCTTTGAATATGGAGAGATAGAGGATAAGATCATAGTGATTGCTTTGTGAAATAGGTAGTATTATGTCATTAGAACAGGGAATTTTGCTGCTCAAGATGAGGCTTTGACATTGCCTTATATCCTCCCACCATTACTTTTATCTTTATCTGACAAAATCCATTGCTATAAGTAATAACATTAAATAGATGATGATGATGATGAATATAATGGTGATAATGATCTTTCATTCAGTCAGACTGAACAAGGTTGAGAAGGCACAAACAAAGGAGGTGAAGGCAGAACAAAGCCCCCCTAGACTCTGTCCTCAGTGATCTGAAAGAGGAATAGAAGATAAGCCAATAGAAGATAAGCCAGATTTCAGAGAAATATGAAATAGAGTTGGGCTGAATAAGGAAGTGAGGTACAGAAATTACCAGAGATTCCCTATTCCTTCCTGCTTTTCCCCAAAACTCAAACTTATCCTTGAACACAAAGAACCATTAACATTGGAGATAACTGGATAGCAGAAATCTTACCACCATCATTGAATTGTAGAAGTGGCTATGTCTACATTTTTGGAGATCCAATACCAAAAAATAGGAGCACAACAGGTGTGGAGGGGAGAAGACCTGACAGCTACCCTTTGGTGGCACATTTTAACTACAGCCTAAATGTCTTCTGAGTTGTATTACATATAGTACTATAAAGTCCAAAAGAATGTTATATGAAATTAATCAGTAGCAAAGCCCCCACCATAGTCCTAGTTTCCTAATCACTTGTAAAGTATTTTTTTCTAGTGCACCAAATTATCATTTTGCCTAGGATATTTTATATTTTATTTTTTATTGCTTATGTTATAATATTTGGAAGGCTTCAGTATTCCCCTGTTCTATCTAGCACCATTTCTTCCAAGCTTGATGACACATGAAACCATGCTCACACACAACAACATATCTTATTTGTTTTATACATTTTTTTCCTTCAACCAACATGTACTTATTGATCACTCACTGTGGCTCATACTCTTACTTAGACATGAGGGATAAAACAGTGATCTAAGTCTGAATATAACAGGAATTGCACTTTCTGAAGGAAGAGGGATCAGTCTGCACAAAGATTCTCTATGTAGGAGGAGGCATAACACATTCAAGAAATTGAAAGCATGCTGCATGCCTGACATGTTGACAGGAAGAGGAAACATTGTGGAGGAAGTCCCGAAAATTAATAGCATTACAAGGTATTTAGGCTCTACATTCCATGCTAAGAGATTTTATTTTCTCCTAGGTACAATGGAGAGTTATTGAAATATTGATCCATTCTTTTATTCAGCATATACTTATTGACTGTCTGATATGTCCCAAGCATGATGATAAATATAGAGGAAAATCAAAGATATAAGGAAACTTAAAATAGTGTGAGAGGGGAGAAAAACACTAATAACTAACAACAGTACCAAAAAATCAATTTTGGCTATGTTACCTATTCTGAAAAAGAGGCCTATGGCACTAGGAGATTACATACTGTGTAAGTCTTCAGTTTGTAGACAGTAGCTGAAGTATGAAGAGAGAATGAGATCAACTAAGAGCAAGAATAAAATATACAATATATAACATGGATGCAGAAGTGAGCCTTCAGTAATCTCACCATTTAATTACTTTGTTATAGAGACTCACAAAGGAGGCTGGGGGGTAGCCAGAGATACAGGAGGAAGACCAGAGAGCATGATATCATGGAAGCCAAGGAAAAAGTTAAAAAAAAGGGGGGGGACATGGTCATCTGCGCTCAAATGTAGCAGTGACTTGGATTTAGTAGCAAGAAGATCAATAGTGACTTTTGCTAAAGCTGTTTCAATGAAAGGAGGTGATCCAAAACTAGCCTGAAATGATTGACTATTAAAGCTAGCAAATACTGGAGTCACCATGCATAGACATTTTGTTGGAAATAGATAAATTTGTCTGTTGGACAGATGGAGAAAAAGGAAATTTGGAGATTCAAGAAGATATGAAACATCATTTCCATAGGTGGGGCTAGTGAATGAGTCAGAACCTCATAACAACATCACTCTGTGATATGGGGGCTGATTTGAAGCTGATGGTTTTGAATTTGTAGTGGACCAGTCTTTCCTATTGTTTCATTTACTCCAGCCATGTTTGGCAGCTCACATTTTGGTAGAAATGTCAATGGTTTTAACATTATCTAGAGGACGATTTGCAGAAAAGTCTTCCAAATGTTTCAAAAAGCCACACACTAAACAATATGTAATGTTAATCCTAGAAATATGTAATAATAGCATAATCATTAACAGAAACAAAGTCATACATACAAGGGTGTTCATTAAAACATAGTTTGATATTTTATTTTGGAAATAAGACAAGTCTCCAAAATTAATATATTGTTTAAATATTTTTATTACTTCCATGTATGAAATGTTCTGTAAGCATTAAGATGAAGCCCTCCATTTTATAATGTTGGATAATTTCCCTCATGTTAAGTCATAGTATGTTGCATATTGTATAATAACAGGTATTTGCAATGTATATAAAAATGCAAATAAAAATTTTCAAGGTTTTATTCCAGGGTATACTATTTGTTTTGGATTGTAGAATTCAAGTCAAATATTTGACCTTTTCATTAATGTGAAGTACATTTTTATTTCACTAGAACTTGTATGTATTTGTTTCATCTCATTGTTATATAAAATCCATGTGATTTCTTTAAGAAATCTTCTCGATCAATTCTTCATTTATTAAAAAAGTAATAGTAATATAGTTCAAAACCATAGTTAGCATATATGTGAAATTTAGTTCAACCCTGTAAGTGGGCATTAATTAGTTTCTAAACTTGCACAATCTCTCCTCCTGGAGTAGCCTTTATTTGGACAATGGATTCTTTCTAAAGGAGGTGACAGCCTCCTTATATGAGCTCTGTAGCCATCACCTTCACTCTTCTGGTCAAAGTGATTGATTTATTGATAATGCATACATTACCCTAATCAGGCCTGCTAAAGTAATTCCCTAGAGTTTTCCAAACCAAAGCCAATATAAGAGTCTTTTACATACTTTACTTTGTCATAAAGCTGTAAAAATATCACCCTCAAATGACCAGGGACTCTGTTTCATTGATGAGAAACGGATTTGGGAGAACTCAGACAATACTCCTACTTGAAGGGGTCTAGAGTCTCTGCACTTTGGAGAGTTTATTTTTTATACCATTCTAACATTCTCCGGCTGGTCCAGAATTTTACTAATGGATGTCCTTTTAATTTGATTTTGTAGAAAAAAGGTAATATTTTATTAATGAAGACCTAATACTATCTATGAAGAAATTATTATTTCACAGGAAAGTTTCATACTAGTTATAGGTTATATTTATATCAAATTGTTTTTGGAAAGGTTTCAGGATATGTGAGTGCTGTCCCCACTATCCACTCTATTGTGATAAATTTTTAAGGTTGATACAATTAAAAATTTGCCTATTTTCTATGTTTGACTGCAAAACAAAATTAATTATAATATGTATTTGTAAATGTTATGTTCATATTTTTACACAATCCATTGTTAAGTTAAAATGTAGAAATGAATGAATAAATGATTGAATAAATGCTTGGTTTTACCTCCCAGAAATAATAATTATGAGGAGGAAAATGAAGAGAGGGAGGAGGAGGAAATGGAGAAGAAGGAATGGAAACTTTTACAGTCTGTTTGATTATACAAATGATAAAAAAATATTTTTTAATTTGGGAAATACATTACATAAAGTTGTATGTATTGTTTTTACTTAACATTATATTGTGAACCTTAAGTGTTCAAGAATAAAAATGAATTGGGTCACCTGAGTGGCTCGGACAATTAAGCATCTGCCTTCAGCTCGGGTCATGATCCTGGATTCATGGGATCAAGCCCCAAACTGGGCTCCCTACTAAGTGGGGAGTCTGCTTCTCTCTCTGCCCCTCACCCTACTCGTCTCTCTCGCTCTCTCAAATAAATAAAATCTTAAAAAAACGAATAAAAATGTACTCAGATTCTTTGAATTTGGAAACCATAACTTAATTGTTTTTCACTTCTCAGTTCATTTCTTAGGTTAAATTAAACACAGGATTCACATTAATGACTATCACTCATCAAGCATTATACACACACAGGCACAATAAAAAGCTAGCTAGCAGCTACTTTAACAAAACTAGTATTTTAATTCCTATGGAGCCAAACTTCTGAAAATTTCTTTTTGAGCTTTGTTTAGAATGAAAAATATATTATTTTAGTACATAACTTGCTTGGTAATGTCTAATGAAAGATTGTAAATTATCCAATTCTATGAAACAAATTTCTAAATTTATTACCAATATAGTATTTTATCTGTTTGAATAAGATTGACCAATGTTGATATACTTCCAAATAAGTATAATAAAGAGATATCTAAGGGAAAAAATAAAACTCTATTATTAATTTAAAGACACATCTCATTCGAATCTTGCCATTTGCAACAACACGGATGGAGCTAGAGAGTATTACACTAAATGAAATAAGTCAGTCAGAGAGAGACAAATACCATATGATTTCATCACATGTCGAATTTAAGAAACAAAACAAAGGAGCATGGGGGGGGAAAGACAGGGATTCAAACCAAGAAAAAGAGTTATAACCATAGAGAGCAAACTGATGGTTACCAGAGGGAGGGTGGTGAGGGGATGGGTGAAACCACAATAGGGATTAAGGAGGGCACTTGTGATGAGCACTGGGTGTTTTATGGAAATGTTGAATCACTAAGTTATACACCTGAGACTAATATTACAATATATGTTAACTAACTGGAATTTAAATTAAAACTTAAAAAATAAAAATAAGCTGGGAAAAAATTAAGACACGTTTCCTTTTTTCACTGAACTTCTGATTTCAATATAATTTTGGTTTACTAATTTTCTCTCTATTCCCCACTTCCCCTGTATATTTCCCCTAAATAATCTTTCTGTTAATAGTGTAGTTACTTATTTGACTTAGAACCCAGATAATTGCAGCAATGATCAACATTACTGTCTTGGGTTATAAAAACACAACCAAGATTGCTTTCTTATTTCTTTTCCTCAATTATGTGCATCACTGATCTTTTTCTGTTGACAGCATTGCCCTATTATAGCATTACTTACTTGCCAGAAGACTCGAACCAGCATATAGAAAATTCTTAGTCTATAGCACAAAACTATACTGACTCAAATCTCGTAAATAATAAGTATTTTATCATGGCTAAGGAATTATGAACAGCTGAGACCAATCTTCAAGAACTAGAAGAGCCAAAGGGTGCCTTGGTGATTCAGTTGGTTAAGTGCCTGCCTTCAGCTCAGGTCATGATCTCAATTGAGGTCCTGGGACTGAGCCCCACCTCAGGTTTCCCTGCTCAGCCGGAAATCTGCTTCTTTCTCTCCCTCTGCCCCTTATCCTGCTCATGTGTGCTCTCTCTGTCTCTAAGAAATAAATAAAATCTTAAAAAAAAAAAAAAGAATCAGAAGAGCTAAGAAAACATGTTATTATTGTTAAAAGAAAAACTAGAGAAATTTGTTTGGATGCCTGACTTTCAATTCTCTGCCAGTCTGCTTATGCTATAAGTTATGGTATAACTTAGTGTAGGCTTACATAACATTTTATTTAAAACATTTTAGTAGCCTACTAATATCCATCTTGTCTCACCCCATTCATAGCCAATATATAGTGTTAATCAAAAATTAATAAACAAATTTATTCTATTTACTACTTAAATAAAGACACCACCATCACCATCAACCAAGAAATTAAAAAAAAAAAAATACAAAACTAGTCTCAACTCCTTGGTTTGGTTTCACACCTATAAATTCTCTCCCTAACCTACTTTTAAGTCAGCTTCACAGCCACTCCCCCAAATCCTACCCGTTTAATAATTCTTCTCAAAGCAATATTATGCCTTCCAGGCTTTGGAAGCTTCATCGCCCACACTGAAATTTCATGTTCATTCAAGGGCAAGCTCAAGTGTTAACAACTTTCTGGCACCTCCCTTTATTAAGTGATATGCCATTGATTACTATTTTGTCCTCCCTGCTAAAGCACCTGGATTTTATGCCATCTCTTCAGATATTTCTTTCTTAGCTGATAATGAACATCATCTCTTCCTCCTGAGCTCAGAGATACTTTGTTCTGAGGTTATGTGGCATAAAATTGTAGATAATGCCTGTCATATATGCATGGATTATAAAGCCTTGTTGAATGCCAGCTCCTGCATATTTTAGAACTTGGGCTAGGCTTTGGGGTAAAAATAAGATAGAATTCTCCCCCACAAGAAATGTTAGAAGCAAACAAAAACAAGGCAATTATAAAAATTTGAGAAGAATGCATTCAGATACTGGTGATGTGTATGTGCACTGGTTTGACAGATCTGAGGAGAAATTTATTAAACTGTTTCAAAAGCCTTGAAAATATATATAATGTGATTTGGCAATTTTACTTCCTACATTTCAGAGATAATCAAAGCTGATTGCATGTAAAGTATTCTTCGCATAGTATGTATTGAAGAATCTTTCCAGGAAGTAAACTGAGGAAATTGCAAGGCTTACCTGCCTTCCAAGGATTCACATTCCTTGTTCCCTAAAGTCTAATATATTGACTATCTTTGTTCCATATGGTTAATCTCTCTTTAATAGTTGTTTCAAGTAGTGGGGTAAAACCGGTCACTATTTCTATGTGTTCACCAGCAATAGGAAACTATTAACATTTTTCCTCTGTAGGTAATGACTCTTGTTGACTTCAAAACAAAACAAAACAAAACTTCATCTTTGGTTTTTAGTAGTCTTACTCTGATGTGCCTCAGTGCATTTCATGAATTTCATGAAGGAGAGAATTTTATCCATTATCTTTCATATATCTCTTCTACCCCATTTTCTTTTTATTATCCTCTGAAACAAAAATTACATATATATTACATATTTGATATACTCTTATCACTCTTATTTTCTCTGATCTTTTTTTTTTGTTGTTGTTGTTGTTCATTTTCTCTCTGATTTTCTCATTGTGGTTCAGTTTGTATAATTTCTACTGACTTATCCTCAAGTTTACTTCCTTTGCTCTGATGCCTCCAGTTTGCTGAAAACTCTACTAAAAGAATTCTTCATTTCTGGTATCATGTTTTCAAATTTTAGCATTTTAATTTGAATTTTTTAATTTTTACTCTGATGAAATTTCTCATGCGTCCATCCACGTTGTCCATTTTTTTCACTATTTCCTTTAACATATTAATTATAGTTACTTCAAAGACCATGTTTGATAGTTCCAGCATTGGGGCTTATCTGTTTCTGGTTATGTTGACTATTGTATCTCTTCATAATGGATAGTATATTATCGTTTACTTTTTTTACATTTTTATTATATTTTTTATTATTATTGCTTATTTTGTGTGTTTCATAGTTTTTTGATGATATATGTGCAAAAAACCTGTAGACACTGAGTTAAATAATCTGTATTATTTCACATACACATGTTCTTTCAGGTCTCTGGGAGGAGGTGTTGGTTCAAGCTGGACTGTGATTGATCTTGGTTTGAGTTTAATGTTGCTGCATTTACCTTCAGCGAGCCGCAGGCTTCAAATCCCTACAGAGCTTCCCAGCCACTAACTGGTTTTTAATGTGAGGCCTAAAGTGCCAGGTGGTGTTTCAGTGTGGAACAAGAATGCTGATTTTTTTTCCCCCTGTATACTTTCCTCTTCTCTGGCACTCTACCAGTGAACTATGGATTCATAGTTCGCTGCCTTCTCAACCTTTGACTGTCTTCTCAGTGTAACGAGGCCACTATTCTATTCTATACTGTTATCTAGAAACTACCTCGTGGCAGAAGGAAATTGTAGGGCTTATCAGGGATCATAAGTGGATCTATTTTCCTGAGGGATTATAGTTATGTATTGCCTATCGTTTGAAGACTGAAATAAACTGGATTTTTAAGAATGCATTTTTGCAGATTATAAATTGTTCATAGGACACAGCTATGATGCCAATAAACTCCATCAGGTCCACAAGTAGAAGACTTTTAAATATTGCTATGCATAAGAATTTGACCTCCTCTTTTAGAATTTTCTCAAAAGAATGTGTAAATGTTCAGAATGTCTTTGCTTAACCTTGCAGGTCTGTCTTGATTTCAAAGTTATTCTCACATATTGTAGTGAAATGGCTACTACCCATACTTCGGTTTAAAGAATCTCCTCAAATTCAGATAAAATATAAAATGACAAATGAATGCCACATTATGTAGACTTTTATTTCAGATACATTAAATGTATTTTGCTTAATCTTTACTTTCACTAATGATGCCACTTTATTTTCTATAGGTTGATGCCACACTTTGTTATCCATAATTTTTATTTTTTTTTATTTTTCCTGTATGACAATGCAATATTCTTTTGGTATTTGTTTTTCAGTATTGGCCTTCACAGATGAATATATTTTCTCTACTTCATAAGGCTTATATAACCATCATTTTGCATGAAAATATAATGGCAAGAAGCCACTCATCATTTAACAAATGCAGTCTGGCTCATGCAGGTAGTGCACTTACCATATTAAAATTGTCCTTTAAGGCATTACTTAATCAAAAAAATTGAACATATGGAGAAACAAATCTCTAGCACTTTAATTTAATTGTTACAGAAAACACTATATTAACTGCTGATCCTTTGAGAAATTCATAACAAGAGGAAATATTGCCTCTCCATAAAAGCACTCACAACTTCCTATTGAGTTTGGAAAAGCAGTGTACACACCCATCAAAAAAGCATTAATTTATCGGATCATTAGGTAAAAGGCAATAGTTATTTGAAGAGAGTGGTACTTTATCCATTTCAATTTGAAATAAACCATAGTATAATAAATTAAAGGTAAAAAATCAGGTAATTGATATCTAGTAAAAAAAATTCTGTAATTTAGAATATGACTATGTAAGTAAACTGAAGTATGAAATCAATATATTTGTGGGTGAATTAAATTAGGATAGCACGAGGCTATAGATAACATAAAGCCTGATATGTCTTATTTCACTATGAAGGCAAGTTTGCTTAAAGGTTCATTGGTGCCAATATGGATGTGGCTATGTTTATTTTATGCATATGGATACTTTTCCCAAACTTTATTTTTTACTTTACATCCATAAAGACAAATGACCACAATTAATGTGTTATGAATACCAAGAGGTTATTTAACCTTTCTTTATCCAATATCCTGAGTAAAATTTTTAATAAAATAGCACTCTACACTACTCAAGATGTGAACTTTCTCTAAATTTACAAAACATTTTTTTTTAAGATTTTATTTATTTATTTGACAGAGATAGAGACAGCTAGTGAGAGAGGGAACACAAGCAGGGGGAGTGGGAGAGGAAGAAGCAGGCTCATAGCAGAGGAGCCTAATGTGGGGCTCGAACCCATAACGCCGGGATCACGCCCTGAGCCGAGGGCAGACGCTTAACCGCTGTGCCACCCAGGCGCCCCTACAAAACATTTTTTGATACAGAACACAAAGGGATTTTAGGGGATTTTGTTTCTTTGCTCTGTGTGGGTTTTGTTTTGTTTTGTTTTGTTTTTTTAAGAAATGCTGTTCTTAACATAATCATACAGAAATTTTTACCCAATTGTTTCTAAAACCAAATTATAATGTGGGAAGAGTCAGTTACTTTAATTTTCTGTTATGGACTTTGTGATTTAGAAAAGAACAAAGATGAAGAGGAAAATGGCAGTGAAATTTCACGATTAGGAATTTTGACACTTATCCCCATCCTGATCCCAGTAAAACTCTTAGATAGCCTTCGTATTATCCTCAGTTTACCAACGGTGACTATCTGCCTCATCTATCCCTGAAATTAACTAAGTTTGCATACTAATGCACAGGGATATAGGGGAAGAGTTTGTCCTTTGCTGAAAACATTAGTCCATTCTGTAAGATCTTCCTCTTCAAATTACAATCTAGTATCTCCACCAAAACTGTTTGGATTATTTATTTATTTATTTATTTATTTATTTATTTATTTACTTATTTACTTATTTAGTTATTTACTTATTTATTTATATTTGTTCTGAAAGCTTTATTGTTACTTTTTCAATTTTTTATTTAAATTCTAGTTAGTTAACAAATAGTGTAATGTTGGTTTCTGGAGCAGAATTTAGTGATTCATCACTTACATATAACACCCAGTGCTCAGCACACCAAGTGTGCTTAATACTTAATACTCATCATCCATTTAGCCCATCCCCTGCCCATCTCCCCTCCAGCAACCCTCAGTTTGTTCTTTATACTTAAGAGTCTCTTATGATTTGCTTCCCTCTCTTTTTTTTTCCCTTCCCCTAGGTTCATCTGTTTTGTTTCTTAAATTCCACATATGAGTGAAATAATACGGTATTTGTCTTTCTCTGACTGACTTATTTCACTTAGTAATTTTTCTATTTAAAAGTTAGCCCAAGGATAAAAAATAGACTGGCCAAAGAATCCTAAGTGATATTTTCTCAAAGCCTTGAATTTTATGATTTGAGTCTAGTCTCAGGGCTTTGTACTGAGATTTTTGAATAAAGATTGCAATAAATAAATACACAGCCAGAATATTCAATACGCACCAAAAAAGATCATTAGATTTTTTTTCTTCTTCCATGTATTTTGTAAGCATCTTATTTATAAATGCATTGATAGTGTTAATAATTGAGGATGTGTTTACTTAATGCCCCTGAAGTTTTAAATTAACAACTCACAGTTAATGAATAATTCTAATTTACTAAACTTTACATGCAATGCACCATTTATTGGTTTTAATCAGACTCTTGAATACATATTATTGTTGTTGTTATTATTATTATTATACTACTATCTTAAGGATGAATAGATAAGAGCTTAGAGACGTTTAACTTGAAAAAAAAAATGTACTTACAGGTAGTTAGCCACAAAATCCAAGTCCATCTGACAATAAAGACTTGGGTCTTAGTCCTTATAATATATTGTCTTTGATTTTTCCTCAATGTCAGTATTTTACTGAATTAAATTGCTGTTGTAAAATGCTAACTGACACAGAGCAGATGCTCAATTCTGAATATAGTATTAGTTACTTTTCACTGTATTTTACTTTTTGGACTCATAAATATTAAAAATCTTATTTTCTGCTCCTAGGTAGGTACATTACGAATGAAGAACTTGAACAAAAGAATCAACTAAGGGTTTGCCACAGCACTTGGTTAGCTCAATAGTTATTGGAAATCAAGACTTGTTTAAAAACAAAATATTGATTATTCACCATAAATTTGAGATGAAGTGTGAAAATAACAGCTGATTCTTGATTATGTAGAAGCTGTTTTGTGACATGGCATGCAAGTACCTTGTAGTTTGTCTCTGAGATATGTGTGTCATCTACCCTTGAAATGTTATTATTTGTATTTTTGAGTAATCTAATTTTAATTAGAGAATGGTTAAGCATCCTTTGAATGTACTAATAAAAAAAACCTCTGAGACTAGACTCAAATCATAAATTTCATGGCTTTGAGAAAATATCACTTAGAAATAATAGTCCATTTGAAAAATAAAGAGAAATAATAGTCCACTTGAAATCCCATTTGATAAAACTTTTTGAACTTATAAATGATTAATTTCAAAAATTCTCTGATTGGCAAAGCATATTACATTCTATTACGACATTGTTGTAAAATTATAGTTATGGATTATAACACATTACTGTGGTGATTTTAGTATCCTTTCTAAGAATGCTCCTTTTGACCTTTATCTTTCTGCAAAAAATGTGCACAATTCTAGACTTTCATTTTGCCTCCCTGTTCATATTTTATTCTCTTTTAAACTGCTTTACTTACATAAATCATTCTCTTTAGATTGGATATTAATAATTTTTTATAAGACAGGAGCAATTTGATGGGCAATCCAATCTTATTTTTGCAAGATTAGAAAAAGGCAGGTGTCTTAGCAATCTGTCTGAACTAATTTAAGTGATCTCATTTCAAGTGTGACCCAATCAGCTCTTCTATCTACTAAGTATCAAAATTCCAATGCTTAATAGTTGCTCAGAAAATATGCATATTAATTGCTGTTTTTTAGCTTCTCCCAGCCATATGTGCATCTATTATCCTTGATAACTCTACCTACTGATATCTTGTAAATTGACATGCTTTTCATTAAAAAGATATAGATTCTATACATTCAGTAGTCAGAGAATATTATAGAAAGATAAAATAAATCGAATGTTTACCACGACTATAGAAGTAAAAAGGGAAATTTGGTGACTATAAGAATAAAATTTGGGGGGCGCCTAGGTAGTGCAGTCGTTAAGCGTCTGCCTTCGGCTCAGGGCATGATCCCGGCGTTCTGGAATCGAGTCCCACATCGGGCTCCTCCACTGGGAGCCTGCTTCTTCCTCTCCCACTCCCCTGCTGTGTTCCCTCTCTCGCTGGCTGTCTCTCTGTCACATAAATAAATAAAATCTTTAAAAAAAAAAAGAATAAAATTTGGAATCAAAAAGCAATGGATCTGAAGCCAAAATCACTTTTTAATAGCTTTAGGATATTAGACAGTTATTAAAATAGTTTTTAAAGCAAACAATTCTTTCTTCATCTGTAAAATAGATCTAATAATATAATAGATAGGCATTGTCTACCAAAATGTACATGTTCCCACCTCCAGGAGAGGAGTCCCACTGTATGGAAGACAGCAAAGAGCATTACAATGCTGCATCCACAAGAAGCAGTCCCAGGATATCAACCCACTGCATGGGTTTGCAGGTGTCAGGGTTGCCAAGAAAGTTACAGTTCATGCAGACATTGATGGTACAACGCATTATTCAATGAAGAAGAGACAGAGAAATATCAGCTTCAGTAGGGAGTATCAGTCCTCAGTGGTTGGTGGGTCTTACACAACAACTGATGCTAGGAGATGGTCTGTATATACTCCTTCTGTGCTGCAGGCATAGAATGTCATTTCCTCCCCTCTGGGAACAGATACAACAGTGGGATTGGTCAGGTGCCATATAATGCACTTGCTTTCAGCTGAACAAGAAAGTACACATAAAGCTTAGAATAGGAAAAGATATTCTCAATCAAACAAGTCTTTGTGCCCAACACAGTCTATAGGAGGGCTCCTTATCTTCATGTAAGGAAATGTTCCAGGCCCAGGCCAGCTCTTAGGCAACCACGCAAGAGTCAGCAGGCTGTGCATGTCTGCCTTCACTGACACACTTCTTTTGAATATTAAAATAATATATGGGATACTTAAAATATGTTAATAAATGGATAAATATATACACCTGCATATGAAAAAATGTTATAAACATACTTGTTGCTTAAATTAATTTATAGTTTATGTGAATTTAAAATAAAATACCAGTGAAATTTTCTTTGGAACTTGGAAAAAATGATTCTAAAAATTATATTACTAAAAGAAATACCATAAATATTATCAAATATTTACTAAAGAAAAAAGAGACAGACTGGTCATGACAAAATAACATCAGTAATGATTTAAGAATAATGAAAACAATGGAATGAATCAGTTTCCATACGAATGAAATATATGTATGAATGAGGAGAGGATCAAATTGTATTAAGAGAACAGAAGGGCACATGGATTGAAAGAATTAATAGTTAAAATGTCCATACTACCCAAAATGATCTACAAATTTAATGCAATCCATATAAAAATTCCAATGACATTTTTTACATAAATAGAAAAGATATTCTAAATTTGTATGGAACCACAAAGACCCCATACAGCCAATGAGATTTTGAGAAAAAACAAAGCTGGAGGTATCACACTTATGATTTTAAACTATATTGCAAAGCTATAATAACCATAACAGTATGGTACTGAAATAAAAACAGACACAAAGGCCAATAGAACAGAATCAAGAGCCCAGAAATAAGTACACGCACATAAGTTAACTGGCATTTGACAAGGCCTCCAAAACTAGACAATGGGAGGGAAATTAAGTAGAATTGGAAAAACTGGATATTCACATTCAAAATATTGAATTGGACTCCTACCTTACACCATTCACAAAAATTAACTCAGTTTAGATTAAACTGAAATAGAAGACCTAAATCCATAAAACCTGTAGAAGGCATTGGTCTTGACATTGGTCTTGACAGTGATTTCTGGAGTTAACACCAAAGCACGGGCAACAAATGCAAAAACAAACAAGTGGTACTTTATCAAACTTAAAAAAAAAAAAAGACTTCTGAAAAGCAAAAGAAACAATCATTAAATGAAAAGACTAGCTATATAATGGGACAAAATAATAACTACACATCTGATAAGGGGCTAATATCCAAAATAGTCTACAACTCAATAGCAAAAAAAAAAAATAAAAATAAAAATTTTTAAAAACTTAAATAAACATTTTTCCAAAGAAGGTATTCAGTGGCCAAAATGTACATCAGGGAAATGTAAATCAGAACCACAATGAGGGGTCTTTGGGTAGATCAGTCCATTAAGCATGCAAATCTTGATTTTGGCTCAGGTCATGATCTCAGGGACCTGGAATACAGCCCCATGTTGGGCTCTGCACTCAGCACAGAATCTGCTTAGGATTCTCTCTCTCTCTCTCCATCTGCCCCTTCCCCCAACTCATGTGCGCTCTCTCTCTCAAATACATAAGTATTAAAAAAAAAAAAAAAGAAAAAGAAAAACCATAATGAGATATCAACTCACGCCCATTAGGATGGTAATTATTAAAAAAAAAAAAAGTGAACAAGTGCTGGTGAAGATGCAGAGAAAAGGGGACCCTGGTATTCTGTGGTGGGAATTTAAATTACTACAGTCATTATGGAAAAGGGTATGGAGGTTCCTCAAAAAATTCAAAAAATAGAACTACTCTATAATCTAGCAATGGATATGTCACAAAACAGGTTAACTTTATATAATACATATTTTATATAAGTAAATATATTTGTCAGTGAGCTACTTTATAACAAGTACAGATTTTCAGTTATACAAGATGAATGAGTTCTAAATATCTGCAGATCAACATTGTGCCTATAGTTAATAATACTGTGTTGTATACATAAAAATTTATTGAGGATAGATTTCGTGCTAAATGTTCTTACCACAATAAAAAAATACACAAATAGATACAAATTTTAATTAAATATCTGCTAAAAAAGAAATATAAAAGAGAACAGAGGGACAGAGACATTGAATATACAGAGTTCACATTTATCAAAATTCCATTGGCATGAACAAGGATATCTATATTCTCAGAAAATCCAATTATAAAAGGTTTTGTTCACACCTCTAAAGAGATAAATGTAGATATATTTCTCTCTGTTTTACTTATATATCTAGATTTATTTCTCCCAATTTTTAGCCTATATATGGTATAAAAAATGAATTAAAAACTTTTAAACAGCAGAAGAATTTCTGAGATTACAAGAAAGAAAATCTCCTTCTTAAATGCTTAAGTTCATAGAACTATCTTTTAAGCCTTTATTCAAAATCATTATAGTAAGATTTTAGTGACTGAAATTCTTTTTATTGTATTGATTTAAATAAGACTTGGAAAATGAAGTGAATGTTCAGCTACAAGAACATTTTATGTAGAAATTTTATCCCCTACAGTCTCTTAGCCATAATTACTTTCATAAATGCCTTATCAACTATAACACAGTAAGGTCTTTTTTAGATCATTCAATAAAGTAAGAACTACACGTAACAAGTCAAATAAAAACTACATACTAATAATAATCACAAGATTAATTTTATTTTATTCTCTGGGGAAAAGATTTCAAGAATATTTAAAATCTAATTAAAATACTAATGTACTTTTCCACCTGATACATAGCTCTAATATCAGAAAACATAATTGCAGCTAGGTATTAAGAGGTAAGATAAAAAGTATAATAAATGATATTTTTGGAAAAACCTATTCAAAGTAAATGATTTTGTTTGCAGTTGACAGTGATAGAACGATCAATGTTATGTTACAATTTCTGTTCCTTCATTTGTCTTTGTTGGTAAAATGAGGACTGTCAGAGACTGCGAGGGTCAAGCTCACAGCAAATTTAATGTGGCACACTTTATCTCTGCTCTGAACAGGGTTTCACAAGATGTAATATTACATGTACATAGCACTGGTACTTCTTCGTTGTGTTTAATCAAAAGTTTGTAATTCCTTGTTTGCTTTTTCAATCTTGACAAGATCATAAAGTAGACACAATCTAAGAAAAGGAGACTAGTCTCAGCAATAAAGTCATGGATGACTTCTTTTTCTCATTTGTATCTTTGAATGTCTTGACACTTTATGAGTTATCAATTATCATTAAGCTAGATAGATATTACCAGTCCATATATAGAACACTATAAAATGAAAATACATTAAGATTGTGTGCATTTTATTTGTAAGTCCTTTCTTTAAAAAAATATATTTTATTTATTTATTTGAGAGAGAGAGAGAGCAGAGTGAGAGAGAGAGAGAGAGATCACGAGCAGGGGTGAGGGACAAGCAGACTGCCCTCTGAGAGGGATCCCTATGTGGGGCTCGATCCCCCTGAGATCATGATTAGAGCCAAAGGCAGAGGCTTAACTGACTGGGCCAACCAGATGGCCCTGGAAGTCCTTCCAATCATTGAAAAAGCATAGCATTGCACATCATGGGAAATTTAGTAGCATTCCTAAAAGTAACAAAAATTAAAAATTTTGCAATAATTTCTAAGCTATATGTATCCATATATTACCAGTTCATTACAAAGTTCAACCTAATATAAATTCATGATTCATTTCTGTATCTCAGTATTGCTTACATATCTTTTTATTATTGCCCATTGGCACTGCCTCTGTAGAAGAAGCTTTGCTAAACTAAATTTAATTTAAAAAATCAACTACAATGACTCAAAAATGTTTGTCTCATTTGACATCATTTTCAACAGAACCTTTGTGAAAGTCATGTTTATAACATAATTAGTAAATTTTCTAAAATAAAGATATCTAGGAGCCCCTGGGTGGCTCAAGTGGTTAAACATCCAATTTTGATATTGGCTCAGGTCATGATCTCAGGGTTGTGCGATCGAGTCCTGCCTTACGCTCTGCATTGGGCATGGAACCTGCTTAAAATATTCTCTCCCTCTCCCTCTGCCCCTCCCCTGCCTCTCCCCTTCTCTAAAAAAAATAAATTTAATTTAAAAATATCTATATATCTATAGATTATGGGATAAGCAATTATTAACTATGAGTTGGTATAGGCAACTCTGGAACAATGTTTGGCAGTTTCTTATAAAGTTAAAGACACACTGACCCAGGAACCTCATTTCTTGGTATTTACTGAAGAGATATGGAGCCTTATGTTCTTATAAAAACCAGTACACAAATGCTTATAATAGTTCCATTCATATTTGCCAACAACTGGAAACCACCTAAATGTCCTTCCATTGGCATAAGAAGATACGAAATTTGGTACATCCATACAATAGAATACTGCCCAGCAATAAAAGGCCACTGAATCACAAAATGTGGGTGAAATCTCAAAGTCATTATTCTGAATGAAAGAAGCCCAGTCTCAAGAAGATAGAAACCATAGGATTCCATTTATGTAATATCCCTGAGAAGGAAAAAAAACTATAGGAAGAGAAAACAGATCAGTGTTTTTTAGGAATTAGGGGTGTGGAAGGTATCACTAAAAGGGATAGCAAAGAGGAGGTTTTATGGAGTGATGTAACTGTTCTATATCCTCATGTAATCACCAGCAGTGATTCTGCTAAAATGCATGAAACTATATACAAAAAAGTCAATTACACTGTACATTAATTTAAAATAATTATCAAAATATCAGCTGATAATGTTAATAGTAACAAGAAAAACAATTTTGAGGAGAATTTCTAGACTTTTTTTTTCTCTCCATGGGAATAGGAAGTCTTTGGTCTCATTTTAAAAATATTTCATGGACTATTAACATTGTTCTAATTGTAAAATCATTTTTTTTGATAGAAATGAAGGGTCTGATTTTTTTAATTAATCAAATTTGATGACATTCTAGTGGTTTATGATTTCTTCCATCTGTGTAAACACACTGGTGATCAGAGTTCTGAGTATATAAACTAAAATAACAATTATAAAGCAAATCAAATTACTTGTATTCCTTATATCTGATGTGATAACTTGAACGTCAAAGAACAGAGAACAAAGTTTGCAGATATGAATTGGGTATCTTTTCCACTCATCTTCTCTCTTTTTTTTTTTTTTTTTTTTTTTTTTACAGCTCTGGACTGTAGTCTAGATTAAGAAATGTAAACATTCTGAATCATCTATTGAAAGGTGATAAACCATACTTTGCTGGATTATTGTGGAAATTAAATGAGAAAACAATACAAACACACTTGCTCACAATATGACGTTTAGTGGAACCAAATAAATAGAACTAAACAACCAAACAGAAAAGGTAAGTGAATATGAAGCCACAGTCTTGCACAGGGACAAAAATCCAGAGCCTTTCAAAGAAATTTCAAGCAGGTTATTTTGTTCAAAATGGAAAGGAAAAAAAAAAAACAAAACAAAACAGAGACAGAGACAGAGACAGAGAAAGAGATTTGAAATGACAGTTTCAACATAAATTTTCAGAGATGTGGTATCATATGTTTACAAATAATTCAAGAACTTGCTTCTCTGCTTGCTATTCACTCCCACCTCCACATTCTCCTGCCCACCATACATTGAAATACACTTAGGATGCAGTTTTTCACAAAGCAGAGTGAACTTTTAAAAATAAAATCAGGCAGGCCCACATCTTGATTTTTTTGTTTGTTTGTTTGTTTTGTTTTTAAAGCAAGGCAGCAGACTGCCACACACAGTGCCTCATTTGGATGTGTCTAGAGCCTTGGAGGCTTGACTACCTTACGTTTTCCTACAAATTGACCTTGAGAGCTTATCTGGCGGTTCTAAGCAGGGGGAAGGCAGCTACTTCTATACCCCGGGAAGAACAGTCCTCCTCCATGGGGAAGGTCGTCCTTTTGGACCCAGTGCTCAGCTCTAGAGGGACACATATGGGAGCGGCGAGGGTGGAAAGGGACACCCACTTCGCCAGCCAGATCAGCTGAATCAACCCTGGTGATCAACGGGGTGACAGATGTCACAACCCAGATCGCCCTCACATCCCTGTCTCTTATGCTCTCATGGCTGCTGTAGTATTCAGGAAAACAACCACCACCTCAACAACCACAAACTCAAAACAAAACACACAAAAAAAACTGTTTTATGACCTACATTTATCTTGCAGATTAAACTTTTTTTCACCTTCTGTCCCCCTGCTCCTTGTTTTCCAGCTACAAAATCTTTCTTCCTGCCTCGTAGACACGCCCTTCTTTCTACTGGGCCTTTGAGCATGTCTTGTCTGGAAAACTCTCTCCGTGATTCTTAGTCCAGCTGATGCACTGTCATCCTCTAGGTCTGAGTTAAATGGTCCCTTCTCAGAAGGCCTTCTGACAACCCTATTGAAACTGACTTGCTGCAGTTACTATCGACTTATATATTTCATTTATATGGTTTAATACCATCCGTAATTACCTAAGTTTTTGCTTACATTTATGTTTACATATGTCATTCCTATACTAATACAAGCTTCATGATGTATCAATAATTACAGTAGTTAGAGGAATGCCTGGGATGTAGAAGAGAGAGATTTGCAGCATTAATTTTGTGTTGAATTCCATTCACTTCTAATTTCCTACCAGATAGTTCAGCTTGAACAACACTAAGTATAAGTAAGGAAAAAAAAAAAAGACATTCATTTTTATTAGTGTTTATAATCCAGGGAGAAAAAAATAAAATGATTAAAATGTGCCCAATCAGAAATTGATTTCTCTGTAAATATCAAGACCATATTTTTATCTGGGAAATTAGAGTTCAGGGTGAATTTTGCCCTATTTAATCCACACTACTAGCTCACCTAAGTTTATTGATTTTTTTCTTACAACCTAAGTACGCCCTAAACTCTAAATTTAGTATTCAAATGTAACTAAATTTTCACTGTAATAATATATTTTGCTTTGCAAAAGAGAGAAGAAAATTCTACAATTGGTGACACAATTCTCAAAAATAAGATTCTTTAAAGTATTCTGTTGATTATACTACAAGTGGTTTAATCAAGAAATTGATTCAGGAAATTGGCTGCACAGACAAGATAGATCAAATTAATTATTTGCTCAGAATGAACTACCTTTAATTTTTCTTCCTCAGGGGTTGAAACTTTAATAAATGAAATTTACCAAAGGGAACTAAATCTTTTGGGTTCCTTTGCTTGTATCCTTTGGCACAAGCTCTTTAGAGAGACAGGACTTTATCCTCCCTTTTTGCTTAACACCCTAGATGAATCTGTCTGTCATCTCTTTTAATTTAAACAGGCAACATTGAGGATTCTTAACAATACCTCTGACCCCTGAGAAACAGGATATATAGCAGACCATTAATTAGTTGTTTGAAGTGAAGGGATATGGCACATCAAATACCACGCCTCTCTGCTCCATTGCACAGTATACCTACACCACGTTGTCCATTTATATTTCTGACAACTACCAAAGAGCCAATACCCTTGAGAAACATCATAAGTTAGCAAGTTTGATTGATGTACATTAGGCAGTCAATGACTTGTTCTATCTGGAGTATTTTCTTTTTTGCATGAAGGAAAGATGGTCAAAATATGTATCAGACCTTGAATCAAATTAAAGCCCAGAAGATTTCATTGCAATGCTGCTTTTTGTTTCATACATAAATTTACATAAAATTGAGTTACTTAAGATTTCATATCTGTTTCAATTTTCCTTCCATTCTAGACATTCTCAAATGAAAAGCGGTTTCATAGAACACTGCATTAATTGTTTCAGGATAGTGACACAATCAACTCAGCTGTTTTCTAATTTAAGTTCAGGAGAGACTATTGTTCTTTGTGAATTTTCCCTAGTTATAAATTTATAAATTATTCACATTCATAGTCCCTAAAAAAAAAAAATGAACAAAGAGTGCTATCAGGAGGCAGCAAAATGATAACTGGGAAGCCTGGCTTTTCTTTTAATGTTTTTAGTGATCCTTTGACCTTCCATGAAGGGAATCTCCCTTCCATAAAATCATTCCATAAGAATTAAAAATTATAATGCTGAGTATCTTAAAAAGAGATATTTTTAAGTCACCTTTTTGGGTTGTATTTTGTTATGAGACAACTTAGTATTAGACTATGTGTCAGTACGTATGTTAAGAAAATCCAATTTATTAGAGATATTTAAAAGTTTGGGATTCAGTTAGTTCTTAAACACATTTATAGAATGCCTTGTTACCCCAACTTAATGATCTACCTATATAATGAAAAGCTAGCAATGTGGCAATTATGGGGAAATTGGCAGCCACTCTTAAAATATCATGTTTTGTTTCACCCCAATTAAATAATTCTTATATAGATAATTGTAGATTTTTGTCTTAAATGGTTTATGTCAATCTACTACACTAATCCTTTATGCACTCAATTGAAATTTAAACATATCCCTGTTGGGGGTGTTGTTGTATAAGGAATTCGCTATTTTTGACTGTAGCCCATTTGCTCTTCTTTTTATCTCGATAATTTGATCGATTTCTACATAGTATTAGGGAGAAAACTGTTAAAAGTTGTCAGGTAGACCATCAATTAATTCCGGCCCTTTTTTTCCTTATGGTAATCCCTAAATTCATTAAAACCACTGTAGTACCCAGTTTTCCTACTTATTTTGTAATACAGTTATCTTCTACAGATCCATTAGCCAGACATTTTCTTTCCCCTATAATAATAATGCACTTTTAAATCTTTCATTTTGATGTTTAGAGACCCCTTAATTCCTTTTGACGAGATAGATACATGTCTTTTCTGTTGAAACATAACCTAAGGGAGCAAATGTACTTTTTTTTTTTTTTAATTCAAAAAGGTTAGTCTTCTACTCTGCTAGCTCATTATCTATTTCATTCCATTCTGTCCTTCAGTTGAACTGAATAAAAGATGCTTGGAAAGATGAATCTTAAAGAACAGAATAAGTTATCTTTTCAAGCAAATGGAATTCAGCTCACACTTTACTACAAACTCTAGAAGATGGTGTAGCATCCAAATTTCAATGTGCTAAAAAGTATTTCTCAAATATGTTAAGAATTAAAAATAATTTTAATGTAATCTAACCTCCACATCAGCTATTGCTCAGAGAGGTAACAGAAGTATCCTGATTAATGGGGGCTGGGAAAGCAAGAACAAAACAAAGTAAACAAACCACAAACCTTGAGTAACCAATATTTGAGATTCACAAGGGCCCAAGGCTGAAAGTTACAGCTCATGAACTCTTCACCTCCTTCCGTGCTTGCTAGCCTTATGACCTTAAAATGCAGCAATAGAGGACTCCGTGTTCAATGTTCTCAAACATTGTGTCTTTCTTTCCTCCTAGATTTTGATCAACTCTAAGGCAGTTTTATGTCCTATTTATCTTTGTAGCCCTGGGGCTTAACACAGTGGCTTGCTCTTTACGTGCTGATAGAAGGAGCAAAAGCAAGGAGTAAAGGGGGATGCAAGAAAGGGGGCAGGTAGGGAGGAAGGGCGGGAAGAAACAAACTGGCACAAAAGCCTTCCTACTTCAGAAAGTTATTGTGAAGATAAAATGAGAAAGTGAAGGTGGAATGTCTGCAGAAGAAAGCTTTCTAGTAGAAGTTAACGTTAGTTTTTGCTGTATGCCAAACATTATTTAAATTATTTATGATCTTTTTGTTTCTCACAATACCCCTATCAAATTAGCATTATTATCTCCATTTTCCAGATGAGAAAATCAAGTCACAGGTAGGAGAAGTAAATCTTTTAAGGTTACAGAGCTATGAAGTGACAGAGCTAAGATCTTAAAACAGTCTGTCTAATTAAAGAACATATTATTCTAATACTTCCTCTAAAAATTATTGCTATTGTTTGATTTGATGCTGAGAAAATTATGTGTCCACATTGTTTCAATGAAACTGAGTCACTGAGGCGGGAATTCCTCAAAGTTTTTTGTTTTCCCTTCAAACCTTCTATGATTCAACAAGAAAGAAAGAAGAAATGAGAAACATTTTCACCTGCCTTCTGAGCCCAAATTCATAAACTGTGGTTTTAAATGTATGTATATATGTATGTATGTATGTATTTAAAGATGGGGAGAGAGAGAACGGGAGAGGGGGAGGCAGGCAGACGAAGAGGGAGAGAAAGAATCCCAAGCAGCCTCCATGCCCAGCTCAAGCCAATTGTGGGCTTCAATCTCACAACCCTGAGATCATGACCTGAGCCAAAATCAAGAGTTGGACGCTTAAATGACTGAGCCACAAAGGCACCCCCATAATTTTAAATATTTTTTTGATCATCACAATGTCCCAGATACTAAGCCTGCATCCTGAAATTTCTGACTTACAAGGCCTAGCATCAATTATTATTCTTTAAATACTTACATCATTTTTTTTTCTAGAGTTACTCAACTGAAATTATTTGGTAGTGGGTAGCTCTTTTGAAGAGGTCATTTTCTAAGTAGCAAAAGAATAGTTTCAGGATACCCTAAAGAAACTGAAAATAAATCATCAACATTGTATAAGTTTAGCTCTCCTATTTAACTATTTTAGGTCATAAAATATGATTGTGTAGACTTGTCAAGGGTAAGATACAAATCCATGCTTAGGTCTCTAGTCCCCAACTGTCCCCCAGCACCCCTCAGAAGGGTGTGAAAGTAATCTCTACAGATGATAAAGGAAAATGCCATAGCTAGATTTTCTCCATTACATTTAAATTCACAACCCAAAATCTATGTCATGGACTGTCTAATTTCATTTGCAAACATTTCCTCCGTAGTGGATCATTACCAGTCCAATAGCATACTAACTCTGTATATACACGTAGTTCAAAAAATAAGTGATTCCAAATAGAATTCAAGCCACCTTTGTGTCCCTACCCAAATTACCTTCTTTCTATCCTCAAAAAGGACCATGTAACTAAATTTAATGCTTGCATTCTTATTTTTAAAATAGATTTGCTCATACCCATAAAAATATGTATATATTTTTAATATTTTAAGATTTATAAGAATATATTATATTGAATGAAGCCTTCATCAATCTTTCCCATTCAACACTGTGAATAAATCCCATGTTCTTTTAAATATGCTCAAATTTCTCCAAATAAATAATTAAATTTATAAATAAAAACTTGGTAATCTCTCATTCCTTTTCAGCTACACACTTGTCCCTTTCTTCTCATCTGTTAAATCTGTAAGGCATTTTTTATAACTGTTATCACCATACCCGCACCTCCAACTTACTTCACCTCATGTTTGCACTGGTCACTACAGTTTTCACTAAGATGATCTATTACTTTTGCTACATGCAAAGAATAAATTTACATATCATTTTACTTGACTTTTGTACATCATCACACATGATTATGACTCCTTTCTTGATACGTTCTCTTCTGATCAGTTCTATACTACGGATAATACAAATACTTTGAATTTTGAACTGGATCTTTAAATATTGGGTTCCCACCTGTTCTTTCCCTTTATTGATAGTCACAGATTCCCTGGATTAGGCATCGTTTCTTGAAAGATTCTTAGTAATTCCTATCACAAATTCCCCAAATTCAATGCTTACATTTTTTTCCCCACTGTTCAGATCATCCTGCTGGCAACTTAAAATTCTTTTCAAAAATAAATAACCTAAAAAATAAAATTTATCCAAACTGTCTTCCACTCAAAGAAATTTTTCTAAAAGCCTACCACTAGAGAGCACTATCAAGTTTTGAATTTGGATGGTAGATTAAATGTTTCTCTTCTGAAGCTCTTTGGCCTATGTCTCACATATTGGGAGAAATAGAACCTGTTACCCCAGCCTCAGTGGATTAGACCAGAACACATGTAAGGATTTAACAAAAACTAAGGAGCTGGATCTCAGGCAAGTCACCGTCTCTGAGATGACTTTGTGAAGGGCGCTAAGAGGCCCACTGCGAGGCATCAAGTGGCCATGGCAGAGACGTCACTAACTCAGATTCCCTACTTTGAAAAGCCTAAACACTTGCTTAAAAAGCAGTTACCAGTACTCACATAAGGATATGGTTTCATTCAAAATGAGAAACAACTATACTTCCACAAAAAGGCAAAAACAGTTAATAGTATAGAATGCACACCCCTTAACAGTTGTGTGATCTTTAAAATTACACATCTTCTTTAAGCCTCAATTTCCCTATTGGTAAAATGAAAACTACGGTACTTCGTTGATTGAGATATTGAAAAATATTATTAATTTCAAGCATGTAAATGTTTAGCACGATGCTTAAATCATAATAAGCTGTCATTAAGTGCTCACTCATTAATATTTCAGTTTGGGAAAGACTGTAACCCAACTTCCCTGGATGGATAGATACATAGTATTATTGCTCTCCTACAATGGTACTTATCCTTAAAATAATACGCAAGGTGTGAAATAGCTATGTCTCTTCTACACAGCCTTAAGAAGCCATGTAAATAAGAGGTAAAATGTAAGAAACAAGCAGGATTTACTCTTATGCAAATAAAAGCAAACAGATAAATGCATTTTTCAAAATAAACGCACAAATAAATGTGATCATATCTTTCTGTATGTAAGAGATTCCTATTACCATTAGATTTATTTATTTTATTTATTATGTTATATTCCTCTTTGGAGAAACAGTACTAAGTAAAAACAAATGAATATATAGGCAAAACGCGTTGTTGACTCTGCAATAGCTGGGGCCCAGGTTTGTTTTAAAAAAAAAAACAAAACAATAAAACCAGTCAACCAAGTACACATTAAAAAACAAAACAAAACAAAACAAAAAAAACGCAGAATCAATTTTCAAGGGAGTACAAGCCCCAAAGAATTAAGTTGAAAATACTACAAGACTTCTCTGAGATATTAGTTATATTTATTGATCATGGTTATCTTTGCAAGTGTGATTTATAACAAATAATATTCCAACCAAATCAATTTGTTGCAGGAGCTTACTTTTGTTGGTCCTCCTTTCACAATTCATTCATTAGATTACCTCACTGTTATTGGGAATTTTCTCTAAGACATCTTTTCATTGATGAGCAGTATCTTTCACTATTCAGAAAGAAATTTATTGAGATTATTATTTGTCTAAATTTGTCTTTATTATTTGTCAGAACTCAGTTGCCTTGAATAATGGACATTTAAAGCAACCTGGAATTATGCCAATAAAAAAAACATTTCACATAGTTTTACTAACAGATATGTCTAGTTAAAGAGTATATTTCAAATATATTTACATTTTGAAAACGTGTATGTGTGATATGTGTATGTTTATATATATTCTTTCTGAAGAAATATTCTACCTTTAGGAAAAAAGAAAAAAATGATATTATTGAATAATTCTAAAGATTTCTTTTCTATTTTAAAGAGAGGACCATCTCAGTAAGTCCACAAAGGTAAGTCCATCACTTACATTTTTCGCTGTATACACGCTGTTATGATAGCTGTATTATGTGTTTTCTTTTCTACTAAACATCAGTACATTGAAGAGAGAGATTATGTTCTATTTAATACTTTGTGCCTGGTAAGCATAGGTGACAGCCTTGTGCTCATGTTATGTGCCTATTTATTTTCACTTTGGTACAACTAATATCAGTTAAGGGAATTAAAAAATAGAGCCATAAAAACAGATTTAGCACAGAGAGTTTTTAAAAAGAGAGGAAATTATACCAGAAAATATGAACTAAAAAGAAGTCATGACAGTGCTCTTATAATTCAGAAAATTGTTCAATGTATAAAAAAATATATTTTCTAGAGTTAGAAGATGCATTTGTTATGTTGATTGTTATATAATAATTCAAAAAACATATTAGTAAATGTCTTTCACTTAAACTTTAAAAATAAAAATATATTCTACCTACAGTTGTTTATTTTCTTTTAATAACTTACACAAGTAAAATATTAACAAATTATTTGCTAACAATAATTAAAGAACATGGATGGAAGGTGATTAATATTATTGAGCTTTCTGCTAAACAGAGCTGATATGGAGCCAATGTTGGACGAAGCACCAGTTAATGTATTACTTTAGAATTAGACTCTTCTCAATCACCAATTTTTTCAAGCTCACGTTATGGCATGGTTATTTACAGCACAGCAGTAATCATTCTGAAATAGAGACATATCACTCTCCTGGCAAACACCCTCCCACAAGTCCACAATTCACTCAGGCCCTTATCCTGGCATGCAAGCCTGACTGGGCTTAAGGCTACCTTGTTGACCTACCTCTCCTCTCTTCATTAACTAGACCTCAGTCACTGGACCCCTTTCGCACCCTTGAATTTGCTAATCATGCTTCCAACTCACTGCATTGACATGTATATTTCCTATGGTTGATTTTTTTTCCTTAATATATTTGACTCTTTCATGACTTCATATAGATTCCGCTGAAATGCTTCCGTATCTAGAATAGTACCCTGATTCACCCTTACTATATCCCATGCCATGAAGCAGGTCTCTTCTTCTTTGTAGCTCGTATTACCACTAAGGTATTATGTAATAACCTTTTTATGTTCTTTTTGCTTCCAGTTGAATGTTAACTGCATGACAGCATGGATTTATTTCTCAGCTCTCTTTGCAGCATCTAGAAAAGTTCCTGGCACATAGGGGCCAAATAAATATTTGTTGAATGAACTGAATGAATGAATAAATGAGAAGATCATCATTAAGAACTTTCTAAAGTGTAAGTATTCAAAGTGAACACTTGAAAGGTAACACAAATCTCTAGATAACAGGCAGATAGAAGATGAAGACACTGCTGTTTTACCTATTAATATTTTCATAAAGATAGACAAGAAAAAATTTGTACTGAGTAGCAAATACTTGCAAAATAAAATGTAATTAAAAAATAAAAATTAAATTAAATCTATCTGTAGGTAATTAATTAAAATACTTCTGGGAATCTGCTAGTAGAAGTTGAAGTTATTTCACCGTGAAAATGATAATTATGTATAAATTCTTTATCAAGTGCTACGTTAAATTATTTATATATACTGTATAATTCATAGTCTTGAGTCACTTCCTTGCCAAATTAAAACAAACCCAAGAAACTAGATTATATGATTTATATTATGTGGATGTCATTCTAATTTTGTTTAACTTCTTTTCCTTCCTAGTTAATTGTGTCGCTTAGTGTAAAGAGGAATTTTCAAATCATCAGATCATCACTGAAGACCAGGGAAGTGATTCCCAGCCAACTAGTGAAAGTGTAGGAGTCTGATTATAAAATATTTTCGTTTTGAAAGCACCAAAGTGACTGCGCTGACCAGCAGCCATTAAGTCCCATAATTGAAAAACAAAAAGGGAAAAGGGGGAAAGTAAAAGAGATTATTTTTATAACTTTCTCTCTCTGTATCTCTCTCTCTCCATCTCTCTCTGTCTTTGTCTCCGTCTTTCTCTTTCATTCACACTCACGCACACACACAGGCTCATTAATACGTCCCGATTTGGGTGATGCCTCCTGCAAATCAATAGCCAGACGATGCCGGAACCTGTAGGGAGCGTGAGACCTGAAAGGCTACCTAGTAAGTGGTCCAGGCTGCAGGAATAAAGGATGCCCTGGGGAGAAAAGGCTAACAGTAATAAGGCCAGTAGCACTGTCCCCTGAGGCTGGTTTGAAAGAAGGTCTCTCGGCTTCCTGGATTCAGCCTGTTAAGGCAGCCAAAACTAGGTTGAGCCTGAATAAAAGTGAAATCCCTAGCCCTATCATCTGCTTACAACTTTATCTCTTCTCTACATAAATGATGGAATCTCCAGGATGTTGAAAATCACAATGCATGCAATCTCTTTCCTACTGGTTTTTCTCTGATACGGAATAAAGTGTGGAAGATTTATACAATCATTGAAGGAGCCTTCCTTAGCTTCCATTATCAAATAAAAAATACCTCTTTCTATAAATTTGAGCACAGAGAGAAAACACAAATAGAGCCATAAGAAAAAACTCTGCAGGTTTACATGTTATAATTAATAATAATTTACTCCACAATTCATATGAACCAGGTATTGTTTTAAACACTTTATAGCTATTAAGTAATTTGTTCATTTTCAAAAAATATCGATTAATTAGATTAACATTTAAAAACCAAAATTAATTAATTCGAATCTCTCTATTTTTTAGTCACACGTGTATATATGGATATATAAGAACAGATATAGACAGAGTTACACATATATAGGCAGATTTTTATTTTATAGGCAGGCGATAGTTTAAAAGAAAATAATGTTAAACATGATAAATTATGCCTAAGTTATGTTTAAAATGTTAGTTTAAAAAGAAAGGCATATAATTATAGCAAATATAGGTAAGTCCTCCCAAGAAAATTAATCCAGGTAGAGAAAAAAGACAAACAGATAATATATGAGACAGATTTTTCCAATTTACAGATAAGAAAGTCAATGCAAAGGAAACTATGTAAGTTGCTTATGGTCAAAGGGCAGAAACAGAATTGATACCCAACTAGTTTCCTTCCGTATAAAAGACTTCTATTTATAAAAAGACTCAGGAAAAGAAGCACAAAACTGTAGATTCGAGATAAATGCTGCCAAGCTCTCAAAACAACAAAATAGTCGCTACAGAAAACTACAAAGTAAAATAAAGAATATTAAAAATCCTATTTGCATTATAGAGAAATTTTAAAGGACATTTGGTTGTTGGAAAGGTAGCAATCTGGGCACCAAAAGAATACTTAGTGATTTTAAAAATGTAATTTTGAAGTATATTATCAACAATGGTAATAATAGCAAAACTAGAACCAGACTATAAAAATAACATGTTAAAAAAACTGAGAAAAGATGAGAAACTAGGAAAATGGAGGTAATATATTAATAACGAGATAAATAAAATGACAGGCAGAGGAGTTGGAATCTTCAACTTCTATTCAATATTTTTAACAAAATATCACATTTGTATTAACTAAAGAAAGCTTCACACTTCAAGATAAAAGGGTCCACAGAGTTCCAATCAGCTCAAAGTAAAATAAACAAATGCTTATGTATAGTCAAACCTTGAAATATGATTATACCTTCTAAATTAAAGATACATTAGACAAAAGTGAGAAACCAAACCTTCTATTTTATAGCATAAAATCTAAGAGAAAATAAAGTGGCACACACCCATGTTTGTGAACACAAAGGACTGTGAATCTATGATGTTAAGTGTTTCCTTTATAGCCCTCCTTAAATATACTTCATTAAAGGACATGCACAAGCAAAAGAAAGAATCAATATATACATCTCAAGAACAGGTGTAAAATATATGCAAATTTGAAACAAATAATACAATCAAAAATAATGGAGAGGGAGAAAGCAATAAAGCCTGATAAAATTTTTCATTGTACCTTCTTGGGAGATAATAGGGAGTCACTTGTCTCTTGTTTTCTACAGACATGGGTGTGGTTACACAAATACAGGTATATTTAGACACATATGCACAGATACTTAATCTATAGGTAACTGAAAAAAATAGAAAAATGTGCCTTTATTCTAAATCTCATCAACAGCAAAGAAAAACATATAATTGTGACAAACATAGGAAAATTCCAAAATAACACTATTCCAGGTTACAGAAAAAGGTGATATTTAAAATTCATGTTTGAGAATATTACTTTGCTAGACAACATCAACAAAAGGTATTCCGAAGAAAATTAATGACCAATTTCACTTATGAATATAAATGAAAATAACTATAAAATATTTTCCAAAAATCCAAGATTATAAGAAAATAAAATATATGAAGTCCAAGTAATGTTTATTCTAAGAATATATGTTATGATACATAATTAAATGACTTTCTGGAGTAAGAGTTGAAGGGAAGAAAACGGGTGTAGATCAAGCATATCGACAGATGCTGAAATATCATTTGATATAATTAAACATGTTACAGAAGGGAAAAAAGTAAATTGGTGAGTTAAAGGGTCTTAATAATTGCATTGAATCTACCTGAAATCATGAGCATAGTTGAACTATTACACCTGAATTTTCAAATTCAAATATCTACAAATCAGGCAAGGAGATGAAATATAAAGTAAAATTTAAAAAGAAAGAGAGTCTACATTAAACCTAAAGGATTTTTTTTTTCATTTTATTTCATAATCTGCTGGTCAGAAGATGCCTGTGTAGGAGAGGGATTACCACTCATTTATTTCCACCATCCATTTCTCTGTTCTCTAGAATGTCTATTAATAATGTTGGTTTTCCCGGGTGAATCTCTCAAAACTTCTGATTTTTATTTCAAAGCATGTGTTTTCCCTTATATTCTGGGAGATGCCCTCAATTTTGTCTTCTGGCTTCTCTCCTGGTTTTTTCTTTACTTCTAGCAGTCAAAATTTTAAATTTCCAGTATCCACTTCATATGCACGAATTTTGTACTCTTTTCTCAACAGCAGTCTGCCATTATTGAATGATGTTTGATCCACAGGTTGTAAACCCTCATCTCTAACCTCAAATTCATCGATGTGAAAACCCCTAATCAAATGTAATCTAAGAAATTTCTTTCTAACTGCTCCATCCATGAACTGCTATTCATCTTCCTACACTGATGCCCAGACGTCACCAAAGGAACTGATTCTCCTTCACTGCCACTCAACATTCTGGGCCTCTCATGGGACCCAAAACCCTTCAGTGATCTTTCCTTCCAACTGTGTCCTATCAACTCCTCTCTACTACCATTCCATCCCGACTTGGATGCTTTGAACTATGGCCACCCTTAGGTATCATGACCCTGCCATTTTGTCAGTAAGGTAAATACATATTGGCATTTCTTTCCAGGAGACTGAGTGAAAGACTGTATAGCTAGTTTATTTTGTTATTGTTGTTGTTGTTGTTGTTTTGGGGTTTGGTGACATATTATTGAATACAACTACCTATAAAACCAGATTCTTGTCCCAAATATGAGGGTCCTCTAAACAAGAGAAATTCTGAAAGATGGATCTCATTTTTTTTTCCAAAGTAGGGACTGAAGGAAAAATCAAAGAGGAAGGGTGCAGGGATGGGGGAAGGATGCAAGGAAAAGGAAAAGAATCTTGAAAAACATAGATGGGTATTTGGGGGCTTGAAGGGATTAGAGCTACGTCTAGTGGAGACCAGCACTTAATGGAGGAAGCAGACACTCAGAGCTAGAGGACCAGAAAAAATACAATCCTCCCTTATCCCATCAAGATTCCCAAGAGAAAGGAAGACAGGTTTTCTATATTAGGTCAAGTGGAATTCCTGTCAATTTTATGTGACTCTCAACAGAGAGGGTTACTCAAGGTGATTATTATGTTAATAAACATAATCTCTGTTCTCTCAAGACTCAAGCCTAATCATAAATCTAACCTCCTTGTATGTGCAATTCTATGCTCCTTCCCTCAAAGTATGTTTTCTCCACAATACCAAGTCTCACAAAATAACAAGAAACAAAAACAAAAGGAACAGAAGAGTAAAACCCTCCACTTAAATAGTATAGCTGCACAACACTCATAGAGCAAAGCTATGAAACAGTGGGTCAAATGGCCTTTTTCTTTGCATCTCACATTTGTGTTGACTTTGAGGCCTAGCACGGCCCTTGGAAAGACAGGTCTTGCTGGCCAGCTAGCTGTACCTCATTGGTAATTAGAGTTAAATTACATCTCAATATCTGGGGTGCCTGGGTGGCACAGCGGTTAAGCCTTTGCCTTCAGCTCAGGGCGTGATCCTGGCGTTATGGGATCGAGCCCCACATCAGGCTCCTCCACTGTGAGCCTGCTTCTTCCTCTCCCACTCCCCCTGCTTGTGTTCCCTCTCTTGCTGGCTGTCTCTATCTCTGTCAAATAAATAAATAAAATCTTAAAAAAAAACTCAATATCTAAAATATTATTTCAGATGAGTCAATCTGAATACAAAAAGGAAAAGTCCATCCACAAGACCCACGTACTTCAGTGGTCACCCTTGGCCCCCAGTCTCTACATCCATTGACACTAACCACACCCATGACCTCCACCTATTTTGCCTCCAATATCTGGGATTCAGTTACTTATATGTATATTGTGAAGCCTGTAATACATAATCTCAGAATGCTCTTTAAATGTAAATCCTAGTACTACTGCACCAGTGATAAAAGAATACCTACACTTCCTCCTATTAATAACAAATCATCACCATCATAATAGTATACGTTTATTGTGTTGTTACTATGTTGCAGCATTCTCTTAAGTACTTTATATAAATTATTACATTTAATCTTCTTCCTACAATGTGTGGTTCCTATCATTTTACAAATTAAGAATCTGAAGTTCAGAAAGTTTAAATAGTTTTCTAAAAGTCTCAAACTAGAAAGTCCTTAAGGTTTCCTGTTTGTTTCTAGCAGATTGGCTGTTAATCATTAAGTAAAACTACTTGCTTGTCCCTACTCAGTAGGGCATGTGCGGTATTTTTCCCAATAGGAAGGTAAGAGTACTCTATTACTTACTTCTTCTTGGATTATCCCTCTCTCTGGCACCATACAAATCTTCTTATCAGTAGGGTGTAGATAAAATATTAAATGGCTCTACATTGCCTTCAGGATAAAGAAAAATGTATTTCTTAACAGTGTTCTCAGGATCTAAGAAGTTCTTGCTCTGGGTATCATTCTAGGATTCTCATGAACAGCCCCTCAGTTCTCCTCCCTCTTCCTTCAAGATGTTGCATTTCTTTCATGTCTTAAACATGGTGGTGATAGACACCTTTATTTTAATGTATTGCTGCCTTGTATCCTTTTCCTGCAGTGAACTATAGCTTTGTCAGCATTGTCATTTGGAGTCCTGAGATTTGTTAGAATTAAACCCTGTGTAACTCTCACCATCAATGCAAAACATATCTCCAATGTATACAGAAGGCAAACTGCTATATCGTGGGATATGGAGTCTTTATCTTTGGTAAACATTTCTTTACTATCTTCATTTTATGCTGACTTCCTCAAACAGTATATGAGAGTTTCCATTTCTCTAGATATTGTCAGACTTCAAAATGCTTGCCAAGCTAATGGATAAAATCATACCTAATTATTGCTTAATTCGCACTTCTTGATTGCTATTGTGTTGGACATTGTTTCATATATTTATAGTCCATTTGTTTTTTATGCTCTGAATTTGCTGGAATGTTCTTCCAAGTTTCTGCATGTCTTGCTCATTTTCATTTATTAGTTTTTAGCACAAATGGCAAAACTTTTAGAGAGGCCATCAGAGATCATCCTATTTGTGATTTCTCCTAATTACTTTCTCTTCTCCTTGAAAACTGAACCTAACACTGATCAGAATTCATAACAATGCCTTGTGTGATTGTTATTTGTTTATTGTCTCTGTTTTTCAAAACTCAAATCAATGTGCTCCATGTGGACACGTATTCTGTCTGTTCATGCTCTACCCCAGTGTCAAAATGGACCTCACACAGAATATGTGCTAAATAAGTCCTAGATGAATGAATGAGTTAATTACAAAATAATTACGCAGTAAGTATAGAAAATTTCCACCAGAGTGTAATTTTTAGGAAAGGAGAGGCTTTTTTCTATTCACTGCTGGCCTGAAACGATAGTAGGTATTCACTATGTATTTGTGGAATTGAGTTGTCTTTTGGTTGCTCAGAATTTGTTTTTTGTAAGCTGCTTTTTTTTTAAATCCGTATCATAGTCAAAATTGCTAAAGAAAATACAAATAGAAACAGTATTATAGTTTCCAGTTAAAATAAGTATCTGGTGTTAGTTCTATCACACACACAGAGACACACGTTTTACCTCAGCAAAACAGAATTTGAAGTCTAATCTGAATCACAGGAAAAATTTTCCTTTAAATACAAAAATTGGAAAAAAAGGAAAAGTCAATATTAATATATTAAGTATGCTTTAGTGGAAAATTGAGCAGGATTATGAAGAATCATCTCTAGAGCCTTCCTAGGCATTATAAATAACTCAATAATTTTGGGAAGTGCATAAAACAGCTCACAAATGAGTTGACACTTTGCAGGTAGCAATTATTGCCTTAGGTAGGAAGTTTAAATGTTTGCTTTCCTTTTTATTCATCATGAAGGGGAAAAGGTCTTCCCATAAGTAAAAAAGATAATGATGTTTACACAAAGATTATAAAGAGCCATATTTCTTTGAAAGACTGCCTGAAATCCTAGCTAAAGATCAAAACGCTTCTACAAAGCACATCTGAATAACGTGTGATCTAAAGATGGAGGGAGTCCTACTATCTAATCTCTGCTGGTAATAATAAAGCTTTGCCAAATTGTACTCATTCTTTTTATTTATTTTTTAAGCAGTTATTGTAGGACAAAGAACGTTGATTATATCCCTTCCTGTAGGCAAAGAAGAGGAACAGATCAAACATGCAACATTATTTGTTTATGTTGGCTTGCATGGAAAAATACATTTCTTATTGTTTAGCTAAGTCCATACGTGTCACAGTTGTACACTTTTGAATAAACCAGTGACTTAGCTACAGCTGCCACAGCCACAAGCATTATTACGAGGACCTTTTTGTGAATTGGAAAGTAAACTACATGGAAAAAAATTAACTTATTCTGCTCAGCTGACTAGGACACCAGCTACACTCAGTTCTTGCCCAGGCATCTCACATTCTTCTCCCAGGACAGCAGAAGAGCCGAAGTATGGCCCCCAAGGTGATGCCAGGAGCACAGAATTGCAAATGGGACCCCCCCACAAAAATCTCCTGAAACCTCAGTTTTGAATTTGTACTTCTGCTTTAGTCTCTTGAATATATGTGTATTTGGACACACATATGTCCAAACCCAGAGCCAACAGGTAAAGAAAGTCACTCTGCTCGTGAAGGAAGGATACTGCCATGTACTAGGTGAAAAGTATGGATACAGATCTGGAAGCTGAAAGAAACTGGGTCTTTCAGTGCTTTGACCATTTCTTACTATAACTTACTCCAGAGGTGTTATCTTATTTTTCACAATGTCAACATGAGTTAGGTCAGAAAGCATATTCAGAGAGTTTAGGTCTTTGTCAGATGCACAGGTCTTAATACCTACATTAGAATTGTACCTACTACTATGGCCTGGATGTTTGCACCCACCCCCCAAACTAGTATGTTGACATCCTAACGATCAATATGGTGGTATGAGGAGGTATAGCCTTTGGGAGGTGCTTAGAGCATGAGGGTGGAGCCTACACGAATAAGATTCGTGGCTCCACAGAGCCTCCAGCCCCTTCCACCGTGTGAGGGCCCTACAGAAAGTCCCCCATATGGAAGAGTGCCCTCACCCAGCCATGCTGACAACCCGATCTTGAATGTCCAGCCTTCAGAACTGTTTGAAATGAATTTCTGTTGTTTATTAAGCCATCAGTCTCTAGTATCCTATTAGAACAGCTCAAACAGACGAAGACATCACATTAGGAATATAACAGACTATATAGAATAAACTTTTCAATTTTAATTGCCCTAAGCTTTACTGGTTATAAATCCTTTTTTCAATCACATGAATAAGCTATTATAGGCTAGTAAGTGCTTGAAAAATGTGCTAATACAAACATTATCATTAGTGCAAAGGGGATTCAGATTAAAGATTAAGTCATTATGTAATTGATTTAATAAGCTGCTTTGTAGAAAAATGTGATGACAATTTCACTTTACCAAAGTTTAATGATTGTATCTAATTTTGTAATCTTACTCATTTCTAGAAAAACGTGTGGCAGGAGACTCTAAGACATGCACAGTTTTCAGTATCTCTACATGTAGATAGTAACCTCTAAATGGTAACATATCTATTAAGCTGAAATCCTCTGATACGTACTCCTGAACCAAGATCTCTGATTCAGACTAGGATATACACTAACTCCTATGGGATGTAGTCATCAATATTAACATCAGCCTAAAACCTGAAACAAAGTTAAAGAAACATCTGATTTTAACTAATGTATTATTTAATGTGCTTGTAGAAAATAAAATATTTTTCCGAAAGTAAGTGTCCTTGAATTGAAATTCCAAATAATGCTGTTAGGTGAGGATTACACATAAAGCCTGCATACATTGTCTCTGAAATACAGGGGAAGAGAATCAACAAACATTCACACAAAAAAGTGTAACGTGCATTATTCTAAAATGCGTATTTTAAAGTACTTTTTAGGATAAAAACTCTGAATTCTAATATTGCTTTATACATTTTCACCAAATTTTTTGAACATAGAGAGGGCCATTTATTCTTTCTTTTGGTTCAGAAATTGAGACAGGGAGTAAAAGTAAATGAATGAGATTCGGTATCACTGTAATACATATTATTATGCATGTATTAGTTGAGTCCTCATTTAGCCTCTTAAAAAGCACCTCACATATGGAATAAGATTTGTAATACTGTAATGAGTCAGTCAATGTATGATTGGAGCCAAAATACTACGTATTTTTCCTTTGAAACTACATAGGGGATACTGAAGAAAGGGAGAGTGAGAAAACTAATTTCCTGGTAAAATATTAGTAATTGTGTTAAGCAATTTAAATCAATTTAAATGAGGTAGGTAAATAATCATACTCACCTCCTCATACCTATGAGATGAGGTGAGTATGATTATTCAGAAAAAGATACTTAATAACATAAAAAAGATCATTATATCGGGGCACCTGGGTGGCACAGCGGTTAAGCGTCTGCCTTCGGCTCAGGGCGTGATCCCGGCGTTATGGGTTCGAGCCCCACATCAGGCTCCTCTGCTGTGAGCCTGCTTCTTCCTCTCCCACTCCCCCTGTTTGTGTTCCCTCTCTCGCTGGCTGTCTCTATCTCTGCCGAATAAATAAATAAAATCTTAAAAAATAAAAAATAAAAAAAAAATAAAAAAGATCATTATAACATTTTGTGAAAAAGTAGTACGCAATCTCTAACAAGTAAAATAAAAAATATAAAGAAGAAAACCCTTTTGTATTACATAAAAACAATCAAATTTATTATAAAACACACCAATCTAAACGTTATGAACCCTGCCCAATATTCTAGACTTACTACTTATCGCTTACTTTCCTTGTTTCCCCAGTCTCCAAAACACACATTGCATGCAAGCGCACGCGCGCGCACACACACACACACACACACACACACACACACACTATAATGAGGTCACATTAAATGTATTCATCTGCTTTGCTGTCTTTCATCTCTGCAGTTTTACCCATGCCCATCACACTGCCAAGCACACTTTTCTCCTTGACCTCAGCTCTTCTATTCCTTTTGACTTCTAATCACTTTTGAATATCTGATTTTTTTAAATGGGTAATATTTTCCTCCTTCCTCTCTCCCTCCCTCCGACCCTTCCTCCCTCCCTCCTTTTCTTTCTTTTCTTTTTTTCCTTTCCTTTCCTTCCCTTTCCTCTTTCTTTCTTTCTTTCTTTCTTTCTTTCTTTCTTTCTTTCTCTCATGTGATGATTAAATGAGTTAACACATGTGAAGCAGAATAATGATTAGGACATATAAATGGCAATATATAGTATTTCCAACATTACTATACATCCTCCAGCTGTCTTCCTAAATATCACTTCCACCTTCCAGTCTCCTCTGGTTCTTCTAGCCATTAGTTTTATGTGTCAAATATACATCTATGTGCCTGTCATATGTGTCCTGCCATGTTACAGTTGTAGATATACTGTCTGTATACCCTCTCTCCTGGTCTTTAACCTCACTAAGAAATACTCCTATATCTATTTTCTTATCTTATTTCATAACTGTCAAAAAAAGAGAAAAAATAATAGGAGGGAAATAAAAATGCAAGCATAAAATTACATGCATAGGTGTATGCCAGAAGATTATATGGACTGTATACCAAACTCTTCCTAAAATGCTTGGAAACTGCCCACTATTTTTCTAAAAGCAAAGTAAAAAACATTTTAACTTCATTAAAAGCAAAGATCTAAATATTATCAGGCAAATGGGAAAAAGGTATCCAAATTATTAAGGATGGGTATGTGGATACACATTTGGAAAAATAAGAAAAAATGTTTTCAGTTTTAATAGCATATTTGCCAATGTATTAGTCAGGGTTCTCCAGAGAAATAAAACCAACAGTATGTGCATATGTATGTAAGTATGTGTGTGTGTGTGTGTGTGTGTGTGTGTATTCACAGAGAAAGAGAGAGGAAGAAATAATTGGTGTACATAATTCTGAAGGTTGAGAAATCTTAAATTTGCAGTTGCCCAGTGGAGAACTAAGAAAGTTGATGGTTTAGTTCCAGTCTGAAGGCCAGAGGCTTAAGACTGACAAAAAGCTGATGTATCAATTCAAGCCCAAAGGCAGAATAGAACCAGTACTCTTCCTTCCAGCTCAAGGAAATCAGGCAGGAGGTTTCCTTTACTTGGGGGAGGGTTGGCATTTTGTTCTCTTCAGGCCTTCAACTGATTAGATGAAACTCACCCACATTAGGGAGCGTAATCTGCTCTACAGTAGTGTATTGATTTAAATGTTCAACTCAATCAGTAACATCTTCACAGAAACACCCAGAATATGTTTTACAAAATATCTGGGTACCTATGGCCCAGTCAAGTTGACATATAAAATTAACCAACCTGTCAATTATGTAAATTTCATATCATATCAATATAATTTGGAATTTGCTTCCAAACTGTGCTTCCCATGACAACTGCTTTAAACCTTAATTTTGGGGGTTTTCAATGTATATGTTTTTTTAGGCCTTCAGTATATACTTTTTCAGAATTCTTATAACTCTAACATTTATGGTAAGATTTAACAGTATTTATTGTACTCTTACTATTTGCTAGCACTATATTAAGTACATTTTCATTTTATAATCTGATGTAACCCAAGTAACATTCTGAGGCCAATTTCTCTCCTAACACAGGAACCACGCAGAGACTTAATTAATCCTCCATACACAGTACTTAGTATATAATGGAGCATTACTAAATATGAGAAGAAGCAACTATATGATAACTGAGAGGGAAAATAAAACAACCAGAAATAAGCCTTTTGTTGCATTGTTGGACACAAATGCTATCCAGGAATCTTAATATCCTGGCTGTTAAGCCTGTGAGAACGTAATCCTCCAAATGAATGTTTTCCAACTAGTTTGTCCTAAGGATCTAAGCCACAGGAAGTGAATTCTTATCCTGGCCCTAGACATGCCACTTAGGGCAACAGTTCTCAATCTTGACCACACGTCAGAATCATATGAAGTTGTCTTTTTTTTTCCCCCCAATCGTGATATTGGGTAACATCCCCAGATATTCTACTTTCACTGCTTTTGTTTGAAATACAGACAAAGAAAGTTTTAAAAGCTCTCAAGGTATTTCCAAATGCATAGCCAATATTAAGAAACACTGAACGGGAGTGATAAAACTGCTCAAAATACTAAATGAGAGAAGAGAAACTCCAGTTTTCCAATTCTTGCAGTACGAGTTTTCCTAGCCTTGATCATCTGATATTTAGATTAATTCACAATCGTGACAAAGCATTTTACCCTTTTTAGAATTACAGCTACATGCTTCTGTTTCTAAGTTTGCAGCAGTGGGAAGAATAGATCAAAACTAACAGCATGTTTTCAGATTATGTTTACCTTGTTTTAGTCAAACCTTTTACTAAGACACACAGACCAAACTTTTGTAAAAGAATATCAGAAACTGGTGAACTAAATATCTGTTCATTCAGTATTCAGAATTTTCCTAATACATATGATTCCAAGCTTATTAAGACATATTCAATGGTTAAAATTAGACAAGTTTTCACTTAAAATTAAAATTCACACCAAGTCATTTACATGTGGTCATCAAAATAGCCACATACTATGAAGACATTTGTGCCTGAGACTTTTACAAGTGTTACATATTACATTAGTCAAGGTTCTCCAGAGAAAAATAATCAGTAGGGTGTGCTTGTCTGTATATAAGGAATTGGTTCACATGATTGTGGAGGCCGACAAGGCCACAACTTTCAGAAATGGCCAGCAGACTAGAGACCCAGAGAAGAGTTAATGCTGCAGCTCACGTTTGAAGACAGCCTGCCAGCAGAATTCCCTCTTCCTTGAGAGACATTAGTCTTTTCCTTTTCAAGCCTTCAACTGATTAGATAAGGACCACACACATTATGGAGGATAACCTAGTTTACTCAAAAAATACTGAATTGAGTGTAATTTCATCTAAAAAGTATCTCATAGCTACATATAGACTAGTGTTTGATCAAGTATCTGAGTACTATGGCTTACCCAAGTTAACACATAAAATTAACCATCACAGCTCTAGAAAAGTGAAGTTTAAAGTGAGGCTTGAATTAATTTTGCTGTCTCCATTAGCCTCCTGACCAATTCTTTAGGTTCACTCATTTCAAAACATAGACAACAGAAAAATACAGTTGGAAAAATGAGATGCCCAGAATGAATCCTATTGCCCCCAGCCCCTGACCTTGGAGAATCAGTGATCCATTTTATTTTTGTTGTTATGTTGCTGTGTTATTATTAATTAGAATAATCATTTGCTATATTTTGCTGATATAAGCAAATACTTCAGGTGATATAATCAATAGTTTCCCATATCTTATATTCCCAATAAATATCATTAGTAAAGCAGTTCTAACCTAATACTTGGTAAACTCTTATGAGTTACAAGACTATTATCAAAAATCTGCAAAAAAGCAAACAAAAGTGAATCATTGTAATAATTATAAGCTTCCTGTGAATATAAAATAAAAAGGTGCTTATAAAACACTTGGACCAGTGCAGGGGAAAAAATAAGCTCATAATAAATGATACTGTAATTTTGATTACTACTTGATCTTTCTGTTCATAGAGCAAGCAAGGAATAGAATAGGGATGAGAATCAGCTCAGTCTATACGAAGGCCTACCTTTATCCAAACCCATGCCCTTATACCTTCCAAAATCTTGAATGGAGACCCCACTTAAATACAATACCAAAATGTTCAAAACAAATAAACAACAAATAACCAAAATAAGCCTAATATCCCTTTCAGATAAAGGAATTAACTTCTGAATAATGTATACCAACTTCAATGTGTATCTTGCAATTTTATATTTCTTGTCATAAGAGAGACCAATTCATAATAATGTAGTAACATGAATCTAACTTATCAGTGCAATGTGCCATCAAAGGGGAAACAAAAGTCTACTCAGGGAGAAGCTGGGTAAAGAGCTCTTTAGGCTGACCTTTTGTTGATAAGTTGATGATGTTCTCATTAGCAGAAACCCTGCTGTTTGCCCTCAATAAAAGATAACACTCTGCTTTCAGTGCAATTTCCATTTTTGTGATTTAATGATACAATTATATTAAAGATATTTTTTCAAATGGATTAGGGTTTTAGCAAAGATAAAAATGTTTTTATAAATTTTCATTCTGTGTTCCCCCAAACCAAACAATATTTTTCATAATGTGATTATATAGGATAAAGCTGACAGTGAGGTTGCCAATATCCAAGTGACATTTTTAAATATGCTTGTTACTTAAGAGAACAATGTGTTGCTAAACTCTCCATTATATATATTTTAATAACATTTTTTTCTGTGTAGTGTAGCTAACATTATTTCCCATAGAAGTATCACTTCAATTTCTTTCTACTATGAAAAATATTGCATCTCTGTTTTTTGAAACATGAGTAATTATTTTTAAAATTAAATTAAATGTGAATTTAGCAGGCGTTTGGCCATGAGGTTTATTTTCTGAAAGGAAGTCTATCACTGTGGCAAGAGGAAAGATTGAAATCTGGCAGACCTATGTTTAAATTTTGGCTTCACAACTTATTAGCTATGTGACCTTGAAGAAGTTATAATCTTTCCTGGAACAATATTAGTTGTTTCATTCAATTAAGTAATGAATGGAAAATTAGATAATAAATATAAAGCACATGGCTCATGATAGCAAAGGCTATGTAACTTGGGACCTCCAATGCCTTAATGAAAGAGTACACTAAGGAAGGAGTTTCTTGTATTGTTGAATCTGTCATGTTGATGTGGAATACTTAAATAATCTATAAATTATGGTACATAATTTTTTGTGGCAAATATTTAAGTTTATTTTCTTCATTATGATTCAAATTTATGTCAATAAAATACTATTGGGGTATTTCTTAATTGTATTGACCTATTTGTTTGTGAGAAGAAAAACATTAAGGAAAGCCAGAAGGAAGAATAAGTAAATATTAAACACATATGGAAGAGCACTGAGGTCCCTCTGATTTAAAATAAAAAGGAAGCCATTATTAGCCTGTATTCCCGCCACACACGCACCTTTCCGGAGACGTGAGAACCTAGAAGCAACAGAGCTGTACAGGTTCATGCGGCAACAGCGGACTCAGAGGACAGAGCAAATCCTCACGGTGCCAGACACTCCACAACAGGGAGTCGTGTGCCCTGCTGTGAACAGAAGAGCCATTTTTGATTGATGAAGTATTGAGAATTTGGGTAGAAACAAACACTTTTATAACCCAATGTGAGACACCTCAGATTTTCCCATAAATACTGACGGCCAGATTTTGCAGCGATTCAGAAGTCCTTCCTAACCAGCTAGAAACAAAAAGCAGGGTAAACCTGGAAACATCTATTTCTATGTTGCAAAACCATCTAATTTTGTGTAGCTATTTTATGAGGTATTACCATTTTACTGTGCTAAAAGCAGTGAAGGTTTGCTCTTTTCAAAATGGTATATAAATACGTGTGTGTATATATATGTGTGTATATATATACATATATATACACAGTATATTGACAATGCAGTATGTGGATCTGGAAAAAAAAAGCTCAGGAGTACACAAATATCTCCAAACTGTCTCTAAAAGTCTTAATACTACACTTCATTTTGCTATACACCTGAATATGTATTGGAAAAAAAAAAACTTTCAACATCTTACACATTAATATTTTAATATGCTTAAATTGACAAATTTAAAATCCCAAACTAATTCATTGCAAGCATATTATCAATACTTCAACTAAAAACATTTTAACTCATTTTTGTTCTTCATGAAATTTATTTGAATTACTAAATTATTGATGTATTTATTATATAAAGGTAGCCATTTTAATCATCTAAGTTGAAAAATTTATCTTTTTTTCTGAACTTGAATAAAAAGTAATGGCGGGTTATTTGTTTACATTACTCATTCTGCTAGTTCAACATTACCAAGCAATTTTGAACGTAATTAAAAATCTTCATGGAATTCATCATATGTATTTATTTTATTTTACTTTATTTATTTATTTATTTATTTATTTATTTATTTATTTATTTGAGAGAAAGAGCACACAAGTGTGGTGGGAGGGCAGAAGGAGTGGGAGAAGCAGGCTCCCCACTGAGCAGGGAGCCCCCTGTGGCTGGGATCATGAAGGACCCTGGGATCATGACTCCAGCCCAAGGCAAACGCTTAAGCTACTGAGCCACGCAGGCGCCCCTCATCATATATATTTAAATAAGAACAATAAAGTATTCTTCTTCCTAAGGTTAAGTGTTAAATTTTCCAGCATTTTTTTCTGTTATTTGGTTTTTTAAATTTTACTTCAGTATAGTTAACATACAGTGTTATATTAGCTTCAGGAGTGAAATACAGTGATTCAAAAGTTAAAAATAGAACTGCCATATGATCCAGGAATCACGCTACTGGGTATTTACCGCCAAAATACAAAAACACTAATTCGAAGGAATACACGCACCCCTGTGTTTCAGCATTATTTAAATTGAGGAGCACCAATGACCATTGTTTCAATTTTAAACTCTCTTTTTAACAATTTTCTACAGTAAAAACTATTAAAATGAAAGAATGTTCATATTTATATTGTTTCATATATTGGAATTAAAAAAATTTCTTAACTTCATATTTCATTTAGCCAACTATCTCTGATTGCCTGTAACCAAAAAACATAATTAAAGTGAGTCTCCTGGGGCACCTGGGTGGCTCAGTCGGTTAAGTGCCTGCCTTCCGCTCAGGTCATGATCCCAGGGTCCTGGGATGGAGCCCTGCATCGGGCTCCTTGCTCAGCGGGGGGCCTGCTTCTCCCTCTCCCTCTGCCTGCCGCTCCCTCTTCTTGTGTTCTCTCTTTGTCAAATAAATAAGTAAAATCTTAGGAAAAAAAAAAGTGGGTCTCCTGAAGATAATTTACAATAACAGTTCTTTACTGTTGAAACTGACTCATTTTTTAACATATTCCTTCCTTTTATCTCAGTGGACTCAAGCTTGCTCCTTTTTATCCTTATTTCATACATAGAACTGGGCATTGCCTTCCCAGATTCAAGCTGGGCTCAATGTCATCATCATTCGCAATCTTTATCTCACACTCTACTATTTTCAGCCAATCTAGCTTTCTTGATGTCACCACAGGACCTCACTTCTCAGCAATTCCTGCATGAATGGCAGTCATACCTAGACATTGAAAGCAATTGGCAATGTCAATGGAAACTCTGACAAATGTATTTATAAAGACAAGAATCATGAAAAAAATCTTCAAATCTTTCATGATATATCTAAATAAAGAAGTACCATTTTCAAAATTTTAGATTTCCAGATCTTCAAACTACTGGAAAGCATAATTAGTGGAATAATGAGAGACCCCACAAGTTTGTATTTGGGAAACCAATGTAGTGCAGAAACTCCACTGTACTGATTCCATAATATAGATATTCAGGATGTATTAATCTAGAGTTCATGGAATCTCTATAAATTATAATCCAGTAACAGAATAAAGATGTCTTAAAGATACCATTTTAAAAAAGGCCAATTAGGCCATATAAACAATGGATAAATAAGACATAAAGCTCATTTGAGATATCAATTGCCTACACATACATAAGTATATACTTTCATATGAATTAATGATATATGTTGTCCATGTATCAATATGGAATGAAATACAAGGGTGTGATGAAGGCAGAAAAAAATGGCCAATGGTGTAGGAAAGGGAAGATCCAGAAGCTTAAGAATAGTAAATGCAATATTAAATGTAATATTAGGATGTTATAAATGAATGACAACCCTAAAAGTTAATAGTTTGTTGTTGTAAGATAAAATAATGTAAAATAAAAATGAAATGTAAATATATAATAGACATATAAAATCCTCTTACAAGTGATTAGTAAATTTGCTATAAATAAACAATTGATACGTATCATACATCATTTCAACTTATGTTATTCTCCTGAAAAATATACATGCACACACTTGCACACACATGTCCACACATCAATTACATTGTACCAAGCCTCTGAGTTTTCCTCTGGTTCTTTTGAGGGATCTGACTTCAGTACAGTGATACAGACATGTAAGTTGGAAATGATGAATTGACCTATGACAGAATAAAGGCAAGGGCAAAAGATAAGTGATGGCACCTAATAAACTAATCCAATCTTGACATTAAGTGGAAATAAGATTTGGCTATAAGACTTCTCTTACAAATCCAATGTAAGTAAGTAATAATAAAAGTCTCAGCTTAATATCTAGATTGTAATAGTATCTAACATTTAAAAAATTAACATTTGGAAGCATATTCCTATCTTAACCATGGGTAGTCAAAATCATACTTAAGTCCCTAGTTAGCTATTATATACTTTAAATTGTTTCCCAATACACTAACACCCAGAAAGGAAGAGAGAAACTTATTATAATAAAAAAGGATGCACTTTTTTGAGAGATCAATAGGTAATTTTGTTCACTGATCCTTTCTCTTCTCTTTGCCCCCAGGTACATAAAGAGAAATATATATTAAGGCAGTGATCTCAGATTTTTATGTATCATTGCAAGTTCCTTAATTCAGGCCTATGCATAGGCATTTGTCATATTATAAATAATGAATTTAGGTATACACTTTTGCAAATTTTCTAAGTAACAAGGAGAAAATTTTAAAAAGCAACTTTAGAATGTCTTTTACTTAGTCAACTGTGATTTAACAGACTCTTATTCTTTAGATTATGAAGACCGACCTTACTGACAAAGATGAGTACTGATATATTTTCATTCAAAAGATATTTGGAGGTTCTGACAAATTTCAAACATCCAGTCCACAGAGTGATTTTTATTCTTACAAGTTAGTGCGTGTAATATGTACAGTGTTTAAAATACCAATACTGCATCTGCAGTCACATTTTTCTTAGCAGGCATAACAACACTTTTCTTAGCAGGCATAACTTTATTTAAATACATATTTGATGCCTTGAAGACACAGTGATCAAGTCTTAGGATAGAAACCAGAGCCACATAATAATGAAGCAACCTAAGAACAATGAGGGCAAGATGGTGGCTTGAGGAGAGTGCTGTGGAGAAAAGCACAAGAGGAGGGGGCTGACACAGCAAACAATCTGGGTTCTCAGACTGGCCCAGGGCAGCCTGAGGAAGGCTGCACAAAGTTGCTGCTTGTTTGTTTTAGCCACAAAATCATACATCACTGGGGAAAACCCTTCAAGAGACTGTAAAAATTACTTTAAAAATAAATAATATTTTATGTGGGATTATTATTTAATGCTGGTTGAGAAAATTAAATACTAGCAGGAAAAGTAGAAATTCATTCTTTCCTTTTTCTTTCTTTTTTTTTTTTTTTTTGTAGATTCAAAGTAAATGAAAATAGCATACTGGCTAACAAACATAAAGCTAATGCCTTTTAAACCTTTCTATTAACTTCGGCTACTAGAGCCACATAATACCCCTAATGTGTGGTGAATTAATTATGTCTGAATATGGTCCTTCTCAGAAAGTAGTTTTTAATTTTTGAATGTTTTTAATCTCAATAGAATTGATTTGCATTTAAATGAGCAGTTCTTCAAGTGATTATCTGCTTAGATTTTTTATTAACATAAAATTATTGAGTATAGTCTTACCTCAGAAACTCTGCAGGTTCAGTTCCAGACCACCACAAAAATGGGAATTGATATCACAGTAAAGTGAGTCAAACAATTTTTTTTTTTTTGGCTTCACAATGCATACAAAAGTTAGGTTTACACCATAAGGTAGTATATTCAGTGTGCAACAGCATTATGTCTAAAAATGCACATACCTTAATTATAAAACACTTTATTGCTAAAAAATGCTAACCATCATCTGAGCTTTCAGTAGTTGTAATTAATGATCAGAGATCACCATAACAAATATAATACTAATAAAAAGTTTAAAATACTGTAAGAATTACCAAAATATGACACACAGAAACACAATTGGTTAAATGGTGCCAATAGGTTTGCTCTACTCAGGGCTGCCACAAACCTTCAATCTGTGAAAAAAAAAATGCAGTATCTGCCAAGTGCAATAGGGCAGAGTGCAATAAAATGCAGCACGCTTATTTCTGTTTTAGATCATATAGAAATGATAGCATGCTTGGACAAATAGTGGAAAGGTTAGGCAAATTAATATATACTTCAAAACTTATTTTCTGTGTATTTAATATATTAACTAAATAACCATAAAGACATACATATTTTCTATTCCAATTTAAATAAACAGCTATTTTTTACTGTTTCTAGTATAATTATCCATGTTAATTGAATGAGATAATTGTATATGTGCTAATAACTAATATAAAGTAATCCTCAATTATCAACAAAATTTATTGATACTAAGATATTTTCTATGTGTTAATCTTTAAAACCTATTCAACACCATCTTTAAAATTATGAGAAATTCACGCACTTAATATAAGCATTAATACATGTACATTGATTCTATTTCTAATAAAATAGAAGTACACTACTTCTAACAGCTCTCTGAATGTAACAGATGTGTAAGGTTACTGTTAACTTCCAGCTGATTTCAGGTAGTTCTTTGATTATCTTTAGGGAGTCTATGGAACTATTATGCTGATTACTGACCAAGATACCAATGAAATGTATTAACATTGCCTTATAAAATGCTGCTTAAAGTCCTGAAACCCCACGAGCTATTCCTTGCACCAGCAGCTTGTTTATATCAAAAACGTATAGACTATATTTTCTACATCTGCAACTATTTTGGGCTATGTGACCAAAGGGTTATAAAACGTTACAGTATATATGTGCCTTTGTTTATCTGAAACTGGGATATCTTGAATCTTTTGGTGGTTTGTGACCCAGAAATAAAGTGCTTCTTTTTGCAACTGAGCAAAGCTATGCCTGGATGTCTCAGAAATTCTTCGTTTTTCCAATGTATTCTGACTCTCTAGCAAAACAACCATAACTGTTGAAAATTATATTTAAAAAATTAAAATATCTATCCATTGCCCTTAGGGTATACAGCAAAAACCTAAATATCTGTTCCATAAAATCTTCTAAATCTCAGTAAGGAGAGTGAAAGCCTCATGTATTTGTGCTGTAGTCTGCTATTCCCCCTTCTTCCCCCCTCCCCCAGCTCAGGAAATGGGGAGTTCTACTCCTGGCATGTGTAGCCAAGAATAGAGTTCCCTCTCCCCCCAGGTCCCAATCTAAGGCCCTGGTGTTCCTCCAGAATGGAAAGGCTACCAATGCTTCCTATCTTACTTCCACTCTCCCAGTTCCCATATTGTAGAGGCTCCATTCCAGGCAAAAGCAGATGAAAGGTTCTGGCTCCTTTCTCAATCCAGCCCACTTGTAGGGTGGAATGTCCACCCCAGCAGAGAAAAACCCTGGAGCGCAATCACCCCTGCCACAGCTGGCTCACAGGGCATAGGTTGCGTAATGGTAGAAGCAAGTTGAGAAGACCAGGGACTATTACCCCCACTAGTGACCCATGCATAAAGAAAGGCCAGCACCCTGAGAGAAGTAAACTACTCTTTCTGCCTCCAAATGCAGAGCAGTAGTGCAGAAGGTTATACCATGATGAAAGTCACGTTCATTGCTTTCTATAAAGACAGTGAGTTTCTTTTTTAAGAAAAGCTAGCTTAAGAGTGCTCCCAAAACAATGGACATTTTGTGGTAAGCAGTTATGAGGAGTGTGGTAGCTTCATGATAGCAACAAGCTTAATCATTAACCAGTTAGAAGTTACAAGAGAGAACTAGGGAAAGAAACAGCTAAGAGCCTCCCTGGTGTCAAAACAGTCATGAGGCTGGACTCAAAGAATACTCTTGTAAGGGGCCTCAATTTAATTGGGTCAGACTGTGGAGCAATTTATGCCATGGACATTGACAAAAGCAATAGACTTTTCAATGGGAAAATAGTGAGGGCAAATATCTGAGTGTGATATCAGTAGAAGTGGATCAGTTAGATTTTTACAAAGTGATCAAAGAAGCAGCCAAGAGGAGTCCTGCTACACCACTGTCATCCCAGAGTGACTGCCCAAGTTTGCACTCTCTGAGGAGAGACATCAAAGGCTACATATTGTGGGGGAAATAGACTTCACTGACATATTCCAGCCAAGTCACTAGCAAACAAAACGACAATAACAACAAGCCCCAGCAGTGGGTTCAGAGTTTAAAGTTGCTTTAGATTTAAATATTACTTAAATATATAAACTAAATTGTCCATTCTTCAACAACATATTATGAAACCTGAAAGAAACAGGAAAGTGTATCCCATACACAGGGGAAAAACAGCAGGCAACAGAAATCTCCTTTGAGAAAAGGCAAGGTGTCAACTTAGCAGACACAGAATTAAATTAACTATTGTAAATATGTTCAAAGAACTAAAGAAAACCATGCTTTAAGCAGTAAAAAAAAGGTAAGATGACAATGCTTCATCATATTAAGAATACTTATAAAGAGATTAAAATTAGGGGACCTGGGTGGTACAGTCAGTTAAGTGTCCGACTCTTGGTTTCATCTCAGGTTATGATCTCAGGGTCCTGAGATTGAGCCCCACATCGGGCTCCGCACTCAGTGAGGAGTCTGTTTGAGGATTATCTCTATCTCTCTCTCCCTCTGTGCCTCCCCCTGCTTGCACACTCTCTCTCCTCTATCTCTAAAATAAATAAATATTTTTTAAAGATTACATTTATAACAAAAACGAAATTGAAATTCTTGAGTTGAAAAGTATTTGAGATGAAAACTTTATTATAGCAGCTCAACTGCCAGTTTGAGCTGGCAAGAGAAAGAATCAGTAAACTTGAAGACAAGCTGATTAAGATTATGCAATCTAAGCAGAAGAGAAGGAAGAAAAATGAAGAAAAAAGAACACAGCCTCAGAGAACTGTGGGACTCTATTAAGCACAGCAACCTATCCATGAAGGGAGCACCACAGGAGACGAGAGATAGACAGTGGTAGAAACATATTTGAATAAATAATGGCTGAAAATTCCAGAAATTTGATGCAAAACATTGCTCTACCAAACCAAGAAAGCTCAACAAACTCCAAGTAGTATAAATGCAAGGGGATCCTGTGGATCCAGCTATGGAAAAGTCAAAATATTGAAAGACAAAGAGAACACTTTGAAAGAAGGGAGAGGAAAACAGATTGTCACATACAATGGAACCAAATTAAGATCAAAACTTTTTTTTAATCAAAAATACTGGAAGCCAGAAGACAGTGGGATGACATCTTCAAAGTGCAAAAACAAAACAAAACAAAAAAGATGTTGTTAGCAGGCTTATCTTATAAGAAACTAAAGAAAGTTCTTCAGACTGAAAGTACATAATATCAGATAATAATTAAAATCCACATAAAAAATAAAGAGCATCAGCAAAAGTAATTATTTAGGTAAATATAAAAGTCATAATTGTGAATTTCCTCTTTTCTTCTAGAACTGATTTAAAAAGCAATTGAGTAATATAATGGGAATATAATTATACTGTTGGACCTATAATATTTAGAAACATAACATAATTTTGTTAACAGCACAAGTGCAAATAGACAGGATCACAGAGGTACTACAATAAGGAAATGACACCAGGTAATAATTTGAATCCATGGGAAAAAATGAAAAGAAACAGAAATTGTAAATAAGAGAATTTATGTTAAAAATTTTTTGTAAAAAAATTTGTTCTCCTTCTCTCAGCTTTGTTAAAGACATAAAATCATATAAATTATATAAATATATCATACTTGTCTAATTTTAACCATATATTGTTTGGTTTCAATATATATACGGTATAATTTTATACATATTGTATTTAACAATAGCAGCATGGAAAGGGGAAGTAGGAATAGAGCTTTGTAGAAGTAATATTTCTATATATCACTGAATTTAACATAAATCTGAAGTAGCTTATTAGTACTTCATTGTATGCTATAGAGCAACCTTAAAGAAAATAAACCCCAAAAATATATTGAAAAATCAGTACAAGGATTAAAATGCTGTAGCAGAGAAACAGAGGCTACTCACAAAAGACTATATATTACATGAATCCATTATCACAACATGTATTAGAAAAGGCAAATCTTTGGGGCGCCTGGGTGGCACAGCGGTTAAGCGTCTGCCTTCGGCTCAGGGCGTGATCCCGGCATTATGGGATCGAGCCCCACATCAGGCTCCTCTGCTACGAGCCTGCTTCTTCCTCTCCCACCCTCCTGCTTGTGTTCCCTCTCTCGCTGGCTGTCTCTATCTCTGTCGAATGAATAAATAAATAAATAAATAAATAAATAAATAAATAAATAAAAAGAAAAGGCAAATCTGTGGATCTAGGAAGTAGATTTGTGGTTGCATAGGTCTTGGGAAAGTGGGTACAAGGGATAGAGGAGAGACTAACTGGTATGAAATTTCTTTTGGGGGTGATTACAAATGTTCGAAATCATGGGTAATGGTTACACAACTCTGAGAATATACAAAATGCTATCGAATTGCACACTTCAAATGGGAGAATTTCATGGTGTGAATTATATCTCACTAAAGCTATTTAAAAAAATAAAAATATAATTTGCATTTCTGTGTTCATAACTTTTCTGTTTTGTAACTTCCAGAATTCTTGTTAAAACTGACTTCATGAAATGCAGAAACAAAAAAGAAAATTTGTTACACTAAAAAAAAAATGTGCATTTTAAAAGCAAAATGTGACTTCCAGTTGCATACTAAGATATATAGGATTTTAGCATTGTTAATATTTTTTACATTTTGTAATACTCAAGAACATTAGCTTTCCCAATGGTGCTTAACTTATTTATCCAAAATTAAGGAAATAAATATATTAAATAATGGAAAACACCCATCTTTGACTAAATGTAAAATTATCTGGCAGCTGCAGGAAAATGTGTAAGTGCACACTTTTTAAGGTCCTTCAACTGGGCCCATTTAATTTTGGATGAGAGACTAGACAAGAAACATCACCAAAATTCCTAAACTCCTCTCTTAAATTCTGAAGTAATCTGGATTGAAGTAATCTGGAGAAGGGGTTTACTAACTGTTAACAAATTGAGCTCTCACAATCCAGCCACAAATCATCTATATGTAAAGCTCTTTATGTTTCCTTTGTGGCCAACAAAGTTGAATACTATTGAGAGGTCAAGGAGAAATGAGTATTTCCAGACAAAGAGAGTTGAGAACAACAGTGTCAAATGCTTCTGATGGGGGTGTAAGAGATAAAGAAGTGAGAAGTCATTAAGTGCCTGCATGTAATCCCCTCACGGGACTACTTTAGGGAGAACAACAAATAAATGACTTTATGTATCAGGCTATTCACCCCAAGTAACATAAAGCTCTTAAAATAATCCATCCTCCTATATTTCAATCTGAAGAGCCCATTATTCCTCATGTGGGATTTAAATAGGATTCTGAATACTTCTTTGTTATCTGTCAATACACTTAGAGACAAATGAATTGCAATAAAGAAGATTTTAATAATAATTATTATAATACCAATAAATTTAATATTACATGTCTTTCAAAGGTGTTTATTTTCTCCAGCTAAGAACTTTGTGCAGTTTCTACTGAAGTTGGATTAGAAATTAACACTGGGATCCAACTGAATATTAATTTCTTTTGTTTAAATATTTATGCTTCTTAATTAATGGTATATTGAATGCATGCATTCTCTTTCCAAAGTTTCACTTTTCTATTTTGATTTCTGAATCCGTATTAGTAAGTTCAGTTAAAACTAGAAAATACATACTAGTAAAAATAAGGGACACATCACTTACACCTTCGTATCACAAACACAGATGGTGATACCACCTTTAATACTTCAGTATGTGTCCAAATAGCCAGTCAATGATTTTAGCCCAGTGGGAACCATGTGAAACTTCTACAGATCTGTAAGGTAATAAACTTATATTGTTTTTAAGCCACTGCATTTGTATAAATTTGTTAAGCAGCAATAGAAAATTTTAATAACATGCAGGTGCAAGGCTTTTTTCTTCTATCAAGATCAAGTGAGACCTCCCAAATGATGAGCGGCACTAGAGTCTAGATGTATTCCCTGCCTGAGTTCCCAAGACAGAAGAGAAGTCTGCTATCTAAAATGGGCTCAACGCATAATATAAAAATTAAAGGATGGATGTAATAATGATGTGAATTTCAACTTTTAACAAATAGTCTTTACCAATTTTAGTTTTCTTTTTTTTTTTTTTAAAGATTTTATTTATTTATTTAACAGAGAGAGAGACAGCCAGTGAGAGAGGGAACACAAGCAGGGGGAGTGGGAGAGGAAGAAGCAGGCTCCCAGCAGAGCAGGGAGCCTGACCCGGGGCTCAATCCCAGGACCCTGGGATCATGCCCTGAGCCGAAGGCAGACGCTTAAGGACTGAGCCACCCAGGGGCCCCCCAATTTTAGTTTCCTTAATACCTTTTACATCTCAAAGTTGCATTTGTGTGTAATTTAGCTTACCTTTTAGGGAAGATTCTAGTGTATACAATGAGCAAATTCCCGACATTAAAACATTTTGATAGAACTGATGTGTGGTAAAACCTTCTCCTGCAATTTTAGAAGCCATAATTGGAAAGGATCATGACATGTCAAAGATCAGTGGACCTCCCACAAGGTAGCTGGGAAATGAGAATTTCTTCAGATTTCTGAATATTCTTTGAGTCTAGTACTTTTTTTTTTTCCCCTTAGGGGGAGAGGGTGGGGGAGAGTAGGGGCAGAGGGAGAGGGAGAGCGAGAATCTTAAACACGCTCTGAACGCATACCTCAGATCATGACCTGAGCAGAAATCAGAGTCGGATACTTAACTGACGGTGCCACCCAGGCGCCCCTCTGAGTCTAGTACCTTAAACAAGTATTTTAAGCCAGCCAAAAAAGACAATAATGGAAAATATTTTTGGTGACTATATTAGTCAGAGTTCCCAAGGGAAAGAGCACCAATAGAAGATATCTATCAATATCTATATTTATATCTATCTATATATTGACGTGTTTCAGGGAACTGACTCATGCAATTGTGGAGGCTTGGCAAATCCAAAACCTGATGGGGGTGGCTGACAGACTGCAGACTCAAGAAAGAGTTGTAATTAAGTACAAAGGCAGTAGGCTGGAGAATGGCCTCTTGCTCAAAAGAGGCCAGTCTTTTGTTCTATTCAGGCCTTCATCTGATTGGATGATGTCCATGCACATTATCAAGTGCAATCTACTTTACTCCAAGTCCACCTATTTAAATGTAAGCCTCATCCCAAAACACCTCACAGAAACACCCAGAATAACCTTTGACCAAATTTCTGGGCACACTGGCCCAGACACGTTGACACATAAAATTAACCATTACAGTGATCAAGAGTTACTTTATTGACAGTTCAAGAACAAAGGGAATAACGGCTGTGGCTTATCACGTAACATTGCCTGTCACCTGAGTGACAGAGAAATATTATCTATTGATCTTTTATTTAATTTAGAAGTGCTCTTAAAGCACATCTATTTCAGAATTTGTAAAGACACTTTAAAGAAAGGAAATCAAATTCTATATCCAAATTTGCATAACTTAAAGATCACTGCATTGTTCCAAATCACATGATTCAAAGCATTACTCTCAATAAAATCTGTACTTTTGACCTTTGCTGTTTAGATTATTTTCCACAGTGTTAATTCTCTTTTTTTCTTCAGCACATTGTCTTTCTTAGAAGCAGTTGAAAGTCTACCAATTAATTACTTTTCCTTTCATTCTAGTTCACAATGAGGTTTTTTTTTTAATTTCTTTTTATAACCTCATGCTAATTTTCCACTTCAGTTAATGTAACACAAAACGAATTGGTCCCTTTCAAATAGGTAAAAATTAACTCAATATTTCTTTTCCTTTCTTATATATTTCTTATATATTTCACCTTTCTTATATATTTCAAACTCTTATAAATTACAAATTTAAATTCAAATATCAGCCACTAACAGAGTTTAACTCTCCTCTATCATTTCCATTTATTTTAGACCACCCTGTCATTTCAGTGATTGTACTGATTTAAATATGCCGTTATTAAATGCTATGTCATTGCAGCTTGCAAATGACAAGTTAAAGGCGGTGGCTTGAAAGGCCAGTTACTGCCGCCAAGGACCTAACAGAGGTCAGTTTGTTGGTGTGGTCACCATGCATCAGAGTATACTTCCCTCCCCGGCGTCATGACCATGTGGCAGATTCAAAAACTTAGTCTATTATCCAGATCTAGAAGTGTCATTTGTCCTCACTTAATCAAGTAATCTAAAATACTTTTGGTCTGAATATTAAAAGAAGATACAGAGCTTTCTGATAATCCATTTTCTTGTGCTTGATATTAAGTACTTTTACTTTCTGAAATCAATAGACTTTAGAGCCAGAATTTATCTTCACAATGTTGGCTTGCAAACATAGAATCAGAAAGTGCTGAAAGACATCTCATATAGATGGTAGTTACCTGCTGAGCTATTCTTAAATAACTCTCTGTCAGAACATGTGTCTGGCAGATTCTGAGTCTTTCTTCCCTGAGTACACTTAGATGTCAGTGCCATATTTTGATCTGTGGTTTCCTTTTGGTGAAACCCAAGCTGATTATCCCTGTTGTCTAAAGGTACTCCTTCTTTAGACTGGGCTTGATACAACTGACAAGGTGAAGATTGCTTGAGATGAACAAAGAACTAATTTACATGACAAAATCCAAATATAATTAAAGCATCTCACTTCTATATAATTGAGAGCCGTACTGACCAAAGACATGATCAACAGTAAGTTTAGATGCATTAGAGAGTAACTTTCTGATACCATTTCAATCTAATGATCTATAAAACACAATAATCTGATGCACCGGTCATCATTTATAAGTATAGATATTTATCTGTAGAAGAAAAAGGAAATTATACATAAGTTCCTACTTAGGAAGTGATGATTCACTGTGGTTTCCTTTTTTAACATTAACATATTGTGATTATAAAATACGGGGTTGGTGTAGAAAATGTTGGAGCAGAGTTAACAAATTGAGTAGAGTTGGAGATGCGGTAGAGGGGTAAGAGGTAGGTGCAGGGGCTAACAACCCAGAAAGGAATTCAGCTAGTACTTTATCATGGAAACCTCATGGCAACATTTGGGCCATAATAGTGACTGCAGGATGTATGTAGTACAATAAAATCTGATGATTATGCTTTGTATAAAAACATAATAAAATATAGTAAAATATAAATATATTGTTTATATAAATGTTTATAAATTATGTTATCTAAAATAATTCAACTCATCTGTTATATAATCATGTTATTGGTAAATGTTCATAGTAGGCATAGATTTATAGATAGACTAGTTACAGAAACATCTAAAATGATCATACAAGAACTATATATCTAGAAATTACAGAAGTTCAATGGAGTCAGGATGCCGAGCAGAGCACCAAGAATATCAGCCAGGGGAAATAAAAGCTCCAGGAATTGTTATAGGTTAAATTATATCTTTCCCCTAAAACAAAAAAAAAGTTATGTTGAAATCCTAACACTTGGTACTTTAGAATGTGGCTTTATTTAGAAATAGGGCCATTAGGGGCACCTGGTTGGCTCTGTTGGAAGAGCATGCAACTCTTGATCTCTGGGTTGTGAATTCAAGCCCCATGTTGGGTTTAGAGATTACTTAGAAATAAAATCTTAGAAATAGGGCCATTGCTAATATAAATAGCTACGATGAGGTCATACTAGAGTGGAGTAGTCCTCTAATCCAAAATGTCTGGTGTCTTTATAAAAAAAGATGGCCATGTGGCCAAAGAAGACAGAGACATATAGTGGAAACTCCATGTGACAATAAAGTCAGAGATGGAATTCCGCAGCTGCAAGGCAAGGAATGGGAAAGATTGTCTGTGAACCAACAGAACCTAGGAGAAGACAAGGGAGGATTCCCCTACAAGTTTCTGAGGGAGCATGGCCCTGTGCATACCTTGATTTCAGAAAGAACAGAGATTAAGGGAAATTACACACACACACACACACAGACACACACATACACGTAAAACTTGGTAAAAGAGTCATCCCCAAATCATAGGAAAATAGATTATACAATAACTAATATTTAGACAACTAGTTAGATGTCTGGACAAATTAGATAACAGATGTCATACTCTACACCAAAATAAATTCAAGCTGTATCATAGATTAAAATGTCTAAAAAATATATAAAAAGGAGAGAAGGGGTGCCTGGGTGCCTCAGTTGGTTAAGTGTCTGCCTTCAGCTCAGGTCATGATCTCAGAGTCCTGGGATGAGTCCTGTGTTGGGCTCCCCGCTCAGTGGGGAGTCTGCTTCTCTCTCTTCCTCTGCCCCTCCCCCCTGCTCATGCTGTCTCTCTGGCTCTCTGGCTCTCTCTCTCTCTCCCTCTCTCAAATAAGTAAATAATAAGGCATGTAAGTAAAGACCTAATTACCCAGAACCAGCTGCCTTCCATCTGCAACTACATGAGAGATTATGGCAGGAAGCATCCAGCTGAACAAATGAACTATCAGAAATATGAGAGATAATAATAAACTGTTGTTTTGAGCCACTGCATTTGGGGTGGGGGGTCATTACCTAGCAGTAAATAATCATAAAAAACTGATTTGTAAAATTCTGTTATACCAATTACAACCTTCCCCACCACCTCCCACCCACCCCACATCAGCAAACAATTCTCTGACATCAGCTGGGTGTCCTATCATTCAACTCAAATTTGACACCATCTACCTGGAGATGGCATCGGATCTCACAGTCCTACAAGGCTGTACCCTCACACACATGTCAGTCACAGGCCCAGGTTGTTGCCTGTGCTTTTGATGAATTGGCTATAGATCAAAGTTTCCACTGACCCTTTCCTTGGGTTTAGTTAATTTACTAGAGTGGCTCACAGAAGTCAGAGAAACCTTTTATTTAATAGATTGGCAATTTATTATAAAGGGATAAAACTCAAAACCAGCCAGGTGGAAAAGACACATAGGGAAAGGGGTATGGAGCTCCATCCTCTCCACAAAACTCCACTTGTTCACCAACCTAGAAGCTCTCAGAACCCCATCTTTTTAGGTTTTTATGGAGGGTTCATTACATAGTCATGACTGATTAAATCAGTTGCCATTAGCAATGGATTTAACCTCTAGTTCCTCTCCCCTCCCAGAGGCTAGGATAGTGGGATTGGAAGTTTTAACCCTCCAATCACAGGGTTGGTTCCCCTGGCAACTAGTCCCCATCCCAAAGTAATTAAGGGGCTTTCCAAAAATCAATTCATTGACATCACATAAAACACTGTTTATCACTCTCATCATTTAGGAAACTCTAAGCAGTTTAGGATCTCTGAGGAGAAATGGGAGAGGACCACATATATGTTTCATATAAATCACAAAATCACAATTTGTGAGAGCAAAGTGATGCCATAAAATTTTTGTAAAAAAAAAATGAAAACATGGGATTGAATGATTTGGGATTGGGAAGGAGGCAGATGTCAGAAGGGCCTTTGGGAGACTGTTAGTGAATGTGGAAATGACAGGTGGGAATTTATTATGATGCTTGTTTTTTTTAAAGAAATGTGCTTTTTGGGGCACCTGAGTGGCTCAGTTAGCTAAGCATCCAACTTTTGGTTTCGGCTAAGGTCATGATCTCGCTGTCCTGGGATCAAGCCCCATATCCAGCTCCAGGGTCAGTGAAGAGTCTGCTTCAGATTCTTTCTCCCTCTGTCTCTTCCTGCCCCCTTGGTCCTCCCCACTTGTGCTTTCTCTCTCTAAAATGAATAAATAAAATCTTAAAAAAAAAAAAGAAACGTGCTTTTAAATGACAATTATTGGTGATAGGCTCATGTGGTAAAGTGGGGTATAACATATTTTTGTTGTATTTGTGGATTTGGCTAAGGATATTTCCAGGCAGAACTTTGTAAGGGCCATTTAATTTCTTTTAGCGCTACATGATAATGTCTAGACAAAGAAAAAAATCAATGAAGGGATTGTTCAGTCTCAAAGTAGAATCTAGAGGAAACTTTTTGAGGCAGGATTTACAGTGTTCAAAAATGAAACATTTTCTCAACCCAAATCTCTCCCAGGAATATACTCTGAAAATAAGAAATTTCCTCAGGGCAAAGAATTATTTCAGGACACTGGTCATATTTTCAAGAATGAGGCTCTGAGACCTTCTGTTACACCCTCAGAAACATGTAATGAAGTGGTTCATAAATTCTCTCAGCTGAACATTGTCCTCTGTATTCTCTAACTCTTAGCTGAAAGTTTAGAAGAGACTCGTGGAGGTGGCTTGTGTAGTGAAGTGGGTTATAAGTTAAAGTCCAAAGGTTTTTAAAGTAATTTTACCCACTTAGACTGAAAGAAAGAGAGAGTTCAAAGTGTAAAGAGATATTTAGGCCCCAACTTTTTATGGGTGGGGAGCAGGCTCTGAAAACTCATCACCTTAAAAACAAAACACAAAAAACAAAAAAAGAAAAAAGAAGGAAGGAAGGAAGGATGGAAGGAAGGGCTAAAGGAAAGACTATTATGCAAAAGGAAATGACTCAGTAAATAGAGCCAAGAGCTTAGCAGGTAGAGTCAAGATCAACAGAAAACCACTCCCATGAGCAGAAATGGGCTCTAATCAAGGGATTGATGACAAGTGATCAACTGTACTTCAGAACTGCTGGACCCCTGACTGCTCCATGCCTTCTGTTCTCTCCTTAATTTGGAACACATGTCAACTACAGTTATCCTATGACTGTCCCCTTTGTACATCAAGTGTGAAGAAGACAGAGATAATTGTCCCTTAGTTCAAAAAGTCTTCAGGTCAAAAGGAATAATACTCAAGACTCCAAATCCAAGCAATTGCACCCAAAGTGTCTTACTCTCACCTGGAGCTGATTTACATGATCTTAAAACTAAAAACTATACTTGATTCCATAATGGGATAAATTTTGAGAATTTTAAGAGGGAGTCGGTATATCTAGAATTTGTGAGAAATAAACATAACATATGTCCAGAGGGTAGATTAAAGATCAACAGACATTTTTGGTTTTTCTCTCCACCAAGAGCTGAATCTGGTCTGGACATGTGGTTATTTAACTAGTAGAAAGTGTCAGAAGTGATGTGTTAGTTCCAGTTCTAGTATTTAAAGTGAGAAGAATTTGTTTCCTGTCTTAGAACACATGTTCTAGGGTAGCCAACTGCAGGGTAAGAAGTTCTGCTAACCTGAGAACAGTGTTCTGCAAGAGAACCCAAGATTGCCACATGGAATGGCCTCATAGAGGGAGACAGAGACCTAGCCAAACCTTAATTACCCATCTATCATACTGATACTAGTTTCTTACTGCTCCTATAACAAATTACCATAAACTAAGTGGCTTGAAACAACATGATTTATTATCTTATAGTTTTTAAGATCAAAAGTAAAATAGTAACAGTATTCTAAAGTCAAGGTGTTGATAGGTCTCTTTCCTTCTGGAATCCCTGAGGTGAGAATCGGTTTCCTTGACTTTTATAGTATCTAAAGCCCATGTGCATTCCTTGGCTCCTGGCCATTTCCTCACAATGCTTCAACTTCTGCTTCCTTGTCACATCTCCTTTTTTCTCTACTCTCTTGCCTCCCCCTTTAAAAGACCCCTGTGATTACACTGAATCCATCCAGGTAATCCAGAACATTCTCTTCCATCTCAAGATCCTCCAGATAATCACATCTGCAAATCCCCTTTTTTCATACATTTACATGTTCCAGGGACAGTTAGGGTATAGACACTCCCCTACCCCAGGGAGGAGTACTATTCCATCTGACCTATCATCTGAGGGATAAGATATCTATGTTAGTATGCAAACTATCTTTCTACCCAGCTAAATGGAACATTCAGATGACTACAGCTTTAGCCACCATCTTATAGCAAATACATTATACAACATCTTACAGCAAACACCATAGGAAAGAGATGCTGTACTGAGTTCAGTGAGTCTACAGAAAAATGAAAGATAATAAAGGCATACCTCGGAGATGTTGCAGATTAGGTTTCGGACTACCATAATAAAGCAAATATCACAATAAAGTGAATAAAATTAATTTTCTGGTCTCCCAGTGCATAGAAAAGCTCTGTTGACACTGTACCATATTTTATTAAGTGTGCAATAGCATTGTCTAAAAACAGCTATGTGCATTCCTTAATTAAAAATACTTTATTGCTAAAAATTGCTGTTATCTGAGCTTTCAGCGAGTCATATTCACTGATCACAAATGACCATATAAATATATTTTTTAAGGTCTGAAATATTGTGAGAATTACCAAGATGCGACATACGGAGATATGAAGCAAGCAAATGTTGTTGGAAAAATGGCACCAATAGACTTGCCCAAGGCAGGGTTGCTACAGAACTTCAATTTGTAGAAAACAAACAAACAAAACCCCTGCAAAGCACAATAAAGTGAAATGCAATAAAACAAGGTGTGTCTGTATTACACTGTTATTTTTAAGCCATGATGCTTGGGTCTGTTTGTTTTATAGCAATAGATAACCATGACTCTATAGTTGGCGAGAAGACCAGAATTTCCTCATTAGGTATCTAGGAAGAGAAATGAGGTCATATACCTGGGCCTTAGATAAGTCGAGTTAAAAGTGGAGGGTATTCTTCCCTTGGGATTCTGTATCCTGGGGCTTTTACAGTTATTCTCAGACACTGTGATAAGACTCTTGTGATTCCGTAAGGAGAACTGTCAGTGTAGGGCAAAAGAAAGCAATCCATACAACTGCTAACATATATTCTAAGGAATGTTGTTATTTCAATAGAATACTATTGACGTGTATATAATGATGAATGAAAAGTACTGCCACTTCTACCTAAATGAATAAGTTACGGATATCTCTTTTGCCTATATTTATTTAATTGGTTCTTCTGAATGGGAATGTATCAAAGATGCAGACCTCAGAAAATGCAAAACACTATAGAATCTCTGGCAGACTACTAATCGTTCTTCAGTATCTGTTTTCCCACTCTTATATAATAATACTTGAATGCTGGGCATATACCTATCATGGACTATAGTTTCCAACTTCCTTTATATAACATGTATCTGAGTCTTGGCCATAACACATGAGTGCTCTTCTTTCCTTTGGTTTTCCATTTGCAGGTACATGCAGATATATTTATGGAAAACAATGTCCATATGCTAGGAGACTGCTGGGTGATGTGATGAGGCAAAACTGGGACCCTAAAACTCTTTGTGAGTTTGAGTAGTCCTGCCAAACAGAAGTATTAACTTCCAGACCATTTAGTCAGAGAAGTATCCACTATATTAGGTAAGCTACTATATTTTATAATCAGTATTTTTTAGAGTGTAAGCTAAAGAAGGTAAAAGTATAGCAGTTAGGATAAAAGCTAAGTTCACCCTACCTACTACAAACTCAGAAGGAGCTGTATTCCAACAATTATGCTCCTGGAGAAAAAAAATGCATAAATAAAACTATCAAAGAAATGGCAACGGCAGTATTCTTGTATTATAACCAAGGAAAATGGGAAGAAGTTACATAAGAGAACAAGTCATTTCTTCAAGTATGATGATTTTGCTTATATTGATTATTTTTTGTTGTGTAAGAAATTACTCCAAATTTAGCAGCCTAAAGCAACAAACATTTCCTTTATTGTTTTCTGTGGGTCAACCTTAGTTTGTTCCAGGAACAACTTAGTTTGGTATCTCTCACTCAGGATCTCTCATGAGACTGGAGTCAAATTGTTGACCAGGGAATCAGTCATCTCAATATTTGATTGCAGCCGAAATATCTACTTCCAAGCTCACTTCTATGACTGTGTACAGGCTTTAGTAACTTCTGGGCTGTTGGACTGAGCCCTCAGTATTCCATATGGGTCTCTGCATAGGGCCATTCACAACAGTGCTACTCCCGACACTAATGATGAGAAAGAGAGGAAAGAGCAAGAAAAAAGCACCCAGTACAAAAGTCACTGTCATTTTAGATGTGACCTTAGAAATGAAATCCTAGCACTTCTGTTGTATTCCTTAGAAACCAGTCAGTAAGTTCAGCTCATTTTCCACAGGAGAGGTTTCTACAAGAGAGTGAATACCAGAAGACAGGAATCATTGGGTGGCCATCTTAAAAGGTAACTTCCACAGTAAAAAAGAAATTTTAGCAAACTCAAGGACAATGGCTTTATTTATTTATTTATTCATTTATTTATTTATTTATTTTTATTGGCATTTACTGACAGCTTCCTTTCTATCTTTTTAATGCAGTTAGGGAAACTGGCTCGTCCATGGGAAAGAATACAGCACATTTTCACAGGGCTGCCTGAGCTATGTTCACCATTTCTTCTTATCTTTAGGTGATGGCCAGCTGTGGTGGAAGCTGAACTAGGGACTCTCCTTCAGGCTGTTGGCAGAATTCATTTCCTTGCAGTAGCAGGATGGATATCCCTACTGTCTTATAGCATGGGCCTGGGACTGTATACAGTTCCCCAGTCAGGTTCTTGCACAGGACCCACTTCCCCTCTTCATCTCAGCAATGGAGAAACTCTCTTTCAAGCTCTCTGACTTCTTTCCACAACCAGCAGGGGGAAATCTTTTTGCTCTTAAAAGTCTTACGTAATTAAGTCCAGACCACCCCGATAATCTCCCTTTCTTAAAGTCACCAAAGCCATACAACCTAATCATGAGAGCAAAATCCATCATATTCACAGACTCAGGGATTACTCAGGGCAAATATACTAGGGGCAGGAAACCCTGGCAGGCACTTTAGCATAAAGCCTACCACAGAATCTATGGTAAACACAATAATAAAACTAGAATTCCAAAGCATCTATCAAAACAGCCCACTGACTCACTGCCCAAAGAAGGCAAAAGCTGTGCAAGAAAGTAATATTAGGTTGACATTTATGCTTATCTCACCCAAAAAAGATATAATAGGGCATAAAAAGGGAATGTGGAACTGAAACAAAAGCAACGCAAAATTGTATGCAAGAAACTAAGAGGGGAAGATAAGGGCCTTCCTGGGTGGGGGGATGTGATGTGATCAGTCTACATTTTTGAGTTTACATGAGAATTACCATTTGAATGTTTCCCATAGGAGGTAGTTGAAATGACTAGAATGGGAATGGATTATGTAAATGATCACAAAATACACAAAAATTACTTTAAGGGGAAACATTTTACTTAAATTATAATTATTTCAGGAACCAATAATAAAATTGCATTTCCCAAAGCAAGAGTCGCAGAATCCCAGACAACTATGACTGTCTTCTGAAAGTGATTCATTGCTCCATAGTTACTGGCAGGAAGAGCTTAAAGTGGCCAGGTAAGCACATAAAGACTTGAATTTCTTAAAATGGTATATCCTATTTTTTATTTTGTCTTAGTCATCTCTGCTTCTTTGAGTACCTCACTCCCTTTACTTCCCTTATAATCCAGAGAATTGCTATTAGTCCAAGTCTGCTACCTGCTGTCCACCAGCTTCATATTCAAATCGTCTTTTACCTCCTTTCCATTTTTGGAGAAACATGAAGACATTTCCTCCTCATCTGCCAAGAGAAAACTTATCAATTCATGTCAGTTTATTATGTAGATAAACTTTCTACAAAAAGATCTATCTCCTCATCTTATTTTCAACTCCAAGTAACAACTCTCTCTCTCATTCCCCTCCCTCCACTACACACACACAACAAAACTTCTAAAGACACACAAGGAAACAAGGAATATAAATAATAGTAGTAATAATATAACTCATAGAGTGTTAGATTCTAGAGATTCAAATAAAGAACAAAATGCCATTTCTGTCTCTGGGTTGGACAAGAGTCTCTCCATCCCATGAAAATGAAAAGCTCTTCTGGGCTCTACTTGCTGGTTTCCCCTTCTGCCTGGTAAGTTACAGAGTGTTGGACTCCTCCCAAGGAGGGGCACAAGAAGATGCTTCCTGGAACAGGGGCACTTGCTGTAGCATAATCCCCCTTACTGAGTTGGCTGGGGAAACAAAGCACCCTCAACTTCTGTCCCTCTGGTGCAGGCAGCAGTGGAAGCCCCATCTGCAGGAGATAAACCATGCAGACCGAAATAGCATTACTAAATTCTGAAAATTAGATTGTCAAAGGAACCACAGAGCCTCAAGAGTGGTCCAGGGTCTGCATGATAAATAGGTTAACAGCCTGCTAAAAATAATAATAATAAAATTTTTTTAAAAAATTAAATAACGTGCCTCTAACATAATAACCAAAATGTCCAGGACAAAGTTGCAAATCATCTATTATATCAAGCACCAAGAAAATCACAACTTGCGTAAGAAAAGAAAATTAACTGAAGTTGAATAAGATAATGAACTGAAGCCCAGAAATGGAATTACCTGACAGAAGTTTTAAAATAGTCATTATAAAAATATTTCAGCCATCAATTAAAAACTCTCCTGAAACAAACAACTATCTTAACAAAGAAATATAAATTATAAAAAGAACCCAACTTTAAAATACAGAACTGAAAACTACAGATTTTTTTTAATGTGCCATATGGGCTTAACAGAGTCGAAATGACAGAGGATAAAAATCAATGAACTTTTGAGCAGATCAACAGAATTTATCCAATCTGAAGAACAGATTAAGAATAGACTGAAAAAAATAGGAACAGAGCCTCAAAGACCTATAGGATAATAACAAATTTCCAACATTTGCGCCATAAAAATTCTAGAAGGAAAGGAGAAAGAGAGTTGCATACTAGCGTATCCAACGAATGAACAGACGAATGAATAAGTAAATAATGGATGAAAACTTCTCAATTTGTGAAACATATAAACCTCATATATGCAACGAGGTGAGCAAATCTAAAACGATATTAACCCAGAGAAATACAAACCAAGAAATGTCATAATTAAACTTCTGAAAACAGAAACAAAGAAAAAAAATTGAAAGCAGCCCTAGAGAAATGGAACATTACATATAGGGGAAAATCAATTTTAATGACAGCAGATTTCTCATTTAAAACCTAATATTTGTCAGCACTGAATATATCAGCCTCAGATTCTACAGCTGGGGAAACCATTCTTCAGGAAGTTTTGAGGGTAAAGAATGACTTACTCAGATGAAGGAAAACTAAGAGAATTTGTCGTTAGTCAACCTACTCTTAAGGATGACTAATGAGAGTTCTTAAAACTGAAAGGAAATGGCAAAAGAAGTAGTACTGGGGCCTCAGATAAAAAGAAAATATAATTGAAAAGGCAGAAATACTGGCAATTACAGTAGACTAATCCTCCTCATTCTTTTTTAAAAACAATATGTGATGACTGAAACAAAAATTATAACACCACCCATACACAAGATAATTGTATTTAATAGTGGGAAGAATAAATAGACCTAAATGGAAGTAAGATTTCCACACTTCACTCCAAGTGATAAAATGTTGATTGTGACTAATGGCTGATGTACAGTGCAATGCAAAGAACAACCACTAAAGAAACTATGTAACTATAAAGACAGAATTCTCCCCAACAGTCTAATAACCCATAGGAAAGCAAGAAGAGATACCTTTATTCATAATAGCCAATATCTAAAAACAAACCAGATGCCCTTCAATGGATGAATGGTTTATAACTGTGGTATATCCATACCATAATTAGCAATAAAAAAGAACAAGAAACTATGATACATGCAACAACATTGATGAATTTCCAGGGAATTATACCCAGTGGAAAAAGTCAATCCCAAAGATTACTGACTATATGATTCAGTTTATCATTATCAAAATGATATAATTTTAGAAATGAAGAAAAAAGATCAATGGTTGCCAAGCATTAGAGATGAGGAAAGGGAGGTGGATGTGCCTGTGAAACTGGGAGAGGAGGGATCCTCGTGGGGATGGAACTATCCTTTATTTACACTGTATTAATGTCAGTATCAATGTTGTAATGTTGTACTACAATTTTGCAAAATGGTAGCACTGGAGAAAACTGCATAAAGGAGACACAGGAAATCTCAGTATTATTTCTTATAACTGAATGTTCTATGGTAATTCATCGAGTGATAGATACAACTTACCTCCATATTTTCATGAGTTGTTTCATCTTACCTTTTTTTTTTTTTTAACAGATTTTAGTTATTTATTTGACAGACAGAAAGAGAGCACAAGCAGGGGGAGCAGCAGGCAGAGGGAGAGGGAGAACCAGGCTACCTGCTGAGCAGGGAGCCCGATGTGGGTTCGATCCCAGGACTCTAGGATTATGATCTGAGCCGAAGGCAGATGTTTAACCAACTGAGCCACCTAGGCGCCCCTCATTTTACTTTTCTGTTTTTATTTTATATCTTCATGGTATCAACTGAACATCCTCAAAGATCCTCTATGTGTGAAATAAAGATTATTCTGAATTTGGGCATGAAACTGCAAAAGCTACTGATTTTTCACAAAGAGCTTAAAGATGCCATCCCAAATCCCTTGGAAAGAGATGCCTGGGGACCTAAGTGTAATTTTTGTAAGTCTGAACATTTGTTGAAATTGAGGCAATTCTGTGAGCTAAACACGAACTCAGCCTTTCCTTGCCTCTCAGGTGAAAATGCTATTTTGAAAGAATAAAGCATATCTAGATGAAAACTACAGATGGAGACACAAAAAAATGCTGAAATTAAAACTGTCTCATATAGTCTGTAATGCTTTAACTAAAACTCTTTTATTATAAAATTTACAATAGAAGAATGTATGGATTATTATAAAAATATGATTTTTTAATATATATTTTTCTATCAGAAAAGTATAAGTAATTCAGTAATCTGAATAAGCACTTACTCCCTTACAAACCAAAACTTCATGCCCCATGATTGCTCAGAAGATAATCATCTAACTCTTAAAAAAAATTATTTTTAAGTAATCTCTACAGCCAAAGTGGGGCTTGAACTCACAACCTAGAGATCAAAGAGTCACAGATTCTACTGACTGAGCCAGCCAAGCACCTCTCATCTAGCTCTTTCATACCAAAAACTGAAGAATCAAAGGAGACTTAAATTTCCATATTAGGGAGAACATGCAGCATGTGTCTACTGGTATCTTCAAATAACCAAATAAATATGAAAAATAAGTATACTTTAATAATACCTTTCCTCCCAGATTATATTTGGGGAGACAAGTTCTAAGATCTAAGAATAGATGATTCACTCAGATAATATTTTCTTTATTACAGTAGACTTTCTAATGGTTCCGGCCATTTTGCTACCTCATAACTCTGGAGGAATCTTGAAGGATCACTGCCTTCATGTAGTTACTGATTTATTTATGCCATCATTTGTTAAGCAAATATTTCCCACTTGCAGTGCTCAGAGCATGGTGTTATGTTATGCCAAAGAGACAGAAATAAATCAGACATGCACTTGATCTCTAAGGAGCAGAACACTAGATGTTCCTTAGGAAGAGCCTAATTTATTTTAAAAATAATATTTGATGTGAATTTGGCACCCCCCCAAAAAATTATCAAAAGCAATTAGGTTTGGAGGAAAGCTTGGCAAGACAGTTGCACAAAATTCCCTCTACTGGTTTCTCAGAAAGAAAATTTAAAGGTCAATGGTCTCAAATTTGTAATTAGTTATAAAAATATATGCAATATATACAGGTATATATACTTCTCTGCATGCATGGATACACATGTACTAATCTAATGCAGTTAAAGTATACAATAAAAATATATTTGTTGTGCAATTTACAAATATAAGTCTACATTTAAAAGAGAGTGAACAATTAAAGATGACTTGATAATAACTAAACAAAGAAAAATTCCTGAAGATAGCAAAGCAACTAGCAGAAAGTCTCATTATACCTGGTGTCACAATCTATGGTACTTACATCTTAGTCTTTGATAGTTTGGGGAGGGAGAGCATGTCTACATTATCTTTGCATCTTATTAAAAAAGCAAATTAAGGGGCGCCTGGGTGGCTCATTTGGTTAAGCATCTGCCATCAGCTCAGACCCTGATTCCAGGGTCCTGGAATCCAGCCCCGCATTGGGCTCCCTGCTCAGCAGGGAACCTGCTTCTCCTCCCTCTCCTCCTCCCCAACACCCAGGCTCTCTCTCACACTCTGCTCTCTCTCAAATAAATAAACAAATCTTTTTTAAAAAACACAAATTAACTAAAACTAGCCTTAATTAAAGAAACTATAATAAGTGATGTTTTTTCATTATTTTTAGAATAGTTCAAATTGTATTATATTCATATTATTAAGGCAAACCTTCTTTAGCAATGTGCAACTCAAGACCATCTTTCTGGATTTTACTTTAAACATTTTAATGGAATTATTTAAGATACATTCATACACAAACAGGGAAATGGTTTTCAGTTTTACTTTAAAAAAAATTATAGTGCAATACACATTATTCCAAATTAGCAGTACTTCCCCCCATGACATCCTACCTGAACGATCAGAAATTAAAAGGAAAAATAATGTAAAGGGCTTCTCCCTACCCCCAGAAACGTAAAGAGATGCAGCTGTTCTAGCTTGAGGAAATGATTTTGAATTATTAGTGTCAATCAAAGACGTTGATTTCCATCTCCTGATTAAATCTATACAAAAGATCTTCAAACATACAGTTCAGCTGCCACCAAATGACAAATCAATCAAGAAAGACAATACAAGTGAGTGATTAGGCTGCGGGCAAAAGATAATAGTATATGTGGGTGGCATTTTCCCTCTCATTCAAAGCCCTGTTATTAATCAGAGAATGGGAGTGGCCATTTATTTCATCTACTTTTATTTAAGCATTAAAAGATTTCAATATGAGCATCCTGTACCCTGTAAACATTGAAACAACAAGGTTTTTAAGTACGTTTCCTTAAGAAAAAAAAATATTAAAGGTTTACTCAAAAACATTCAGTAAATGTGGGTGGGCAGAAATTGTTTTGAAGCAAAAAGAAAAAAAAAAAGAAAAGAAAAATAACCCAAACTATAGATCACTCAATTAAGCACCAAAAATGTCAAGCTTTTTCCACATTTTCTAGATTGATTTACGCTCTTATCAGGTTGGTTGTCATGTCCAATAGGGTTTGATTTCCATCACTAAAGTCAAAAGACTTCAGGCAGTAAGACAAATGAAACAGGAAAAATGCTGGTGACATTGAATTCATAGCTAAAAGAGAAACTTTGATTTTGGGAACTTAAGCATGTATTGTTTTTATCTTTTTTAGTAAATATTTTTGAGAAGTCCTTACCTATCTGACATATTTAACATCATTTATGATTGAAATGAATATATCTAATGCCAGCTCGCTTAGTGTAGATGATTTTATATCTATTACTTATATAGTCATTGTAGAAGCTCAAAATTTAATAACTTTATTTTAAAACAGAATATGTACTTTGATGTCTAATTTTAAAAATCATTTAAAATTGTCTTCATAAAAACATTGCTAATATATCAACATGCAAAATACTTTAAAAAGTGATCAAACTGTTAATTTCTATTCCAATTCATGACTACAAAGCACTATCACTTTTTAAAAAACTGGACACTTTGTGATTTTATGCATAAAATATATTGAGAGATCTTAATCAATATTATAAAATTACTTTTGGATGCTTGCATGAAATAAAAAGCATATTAATACTACTAGGAATAGCTGATGTTAAGTATTTATTTATACTAATCCATACTAACAACACTTTAAGATAAATTATTATTCTCATTTCATACATGAGATGCCTGAGGTACAATGATTTGCAGTCACACGGCTACCTAGTGACTAGTGCTAATTTTTCAAATTACCCATACATCTATTTTTAACATTTAAAGAGGTCATAGAGATTTCTCTAGAGATGTAAGCAAGTAAGTAATACCTGAAAATACTTGTGGAAATGCAATCGAATTTTTCCTGAGATTTATAAAATTCCAGTGGCATCCTCACAGTATACTGCCCTCTCTTCCCCACTTGAGCTGTTTTTTAATTGGTCTAGAAGATGATCAGTGTCAGATCAAGTCACTTGGTCTACCACTGACCTATATAACTATTTTCACACTCTTTTTTTTAAAATCCTATTCTCTATATAAGAAGAAGCACATTTTTAAATTCTACCTATTCACTATCCTCTAGTGTCATTATTTTGGTGCCCCTCTGAAACATTTTATTTTATTTTACCTTTTTACAAAAAAGAGATAACTAGAAGTAGCACCATTGTGTATTCCAGGTTTAATATGCCTAGAACACAAATATATCTTGACTATGTGTGTGCATGTATGTTTTTACACATAAATTATGAAAAAGTGGCTATGGGTTTTCTACAGAATGCTCTACTAATCCATATTTTATTTTATTTAAATTTTATTTAAATCTTTTACCTGAAACTCCAAACGATTTATTATTTATTTTTATAAAAAACGTTCTCACCCTTAACTCTACCAGGGACATATACTTCATGTGAAGATCGATTCTAAACTACAGCTTTTTAAAAATTCTACCACGTGTGACCTATCACAGTAATGGACACAGAGCAAGAACAAGTATTGGCTTTTTTTTTTTTTTTTTTTTTTTTTTTTTTAAGAGAGGGAGGGAGGTCAGGGAAAGGAGAGGAAGAGAGAGAATCTTAAGAAGGCTCCAAGGCCCAGCACTAGCCGGATGGGGGGCTTGATCTCACAACCCTGAGATTACGACCTAAGCCAACATCAAGACTTGGCCACTTAATGGACTGAGCCACCCAGGTGCCCCAATACTGGCTTGTTCTTAAACTACCAATTAGCCTTAAAAGAAAGCTTGTAAACAAAAATGGTTTCACCCTCTGTACCAATTTATTTTCATCAATAATTTTCCATGTTCTGAATTAAATAACTTTGGAAATCTAGTTCTATTGGGCTTTTATAAGCACCATTTATTATATAGAAAAATATTTCCATTCAACTTATTTGTTTCAAAAAATAAAACAAACATTAAAAGGCATTACTTAGGATCTAAATTAGGCTATTGTGGTAGTTGAAGTGTTTTGAAATATCCCCTTCCCTTTCTTATAATTATATTCATGAACTCATTGATGGCACACTTGGTCACAAAATGTGATCTGTAGTGATATGCCAATTCTAAGCACAAGTCCTCAGATTCATCATTTAATTCCAAGAAGTTCTCCTTTTTCTGAGATGACTGATAAAGGCAATGCCCCAGATAGGAGATACTCCTTTAGGATTAGCCTCCAAATAGTAATGAATGGTAGCAGAATCACCACTTACCCAAGATAGACAAAATTTTTTGTTGGAGCCCCTGAGGCTTGGGGTTGCTACGATCTTGTGACCTTGGCATAAAATGACTGGTCCAGCCAAAAGAGAACATGTTTTTATTTAAAAGTCCTTATTTTCTCTAGTCACACAATTTTGTATTATCTTAACCAAAATAGCATTTGGTTACATTCACCAATACAATATTACGTATTTTGGTGCCTACTGTGTGCAAAGAACTACAGTTAATAATTTAAGTTATACAAAATGTATAAGACATGTCACAAAGCAATGTAATTTTGTAAATTTGTAAATTGAGTTCAGAAAAGGGAGCATTTTCATGGTTTGGAGAGTTGTTTAGTAAATATCATTGAACAATGTGTTAAGTTAGCAGTACCTTAATTGATGCTAAATTTTAGGTGGGGAGTGAGGAATACACTGAGCGGCTTACAGAGGGAAGAAAGTTGCAGATGGAAGAAGGAGGTATGATTAAGGTTAAACTTGGAGATTCTTCGTGATGGTGGTTGGATATAAGACGGGAAACTCAATCTTTTGGATGTTTGTTTTCCCCAGTGTTCTACTACAGGGCACTATCCACAGAATAAATGTACTTCATAATTAGAGTTCTAAGCTCAAATGATTGTAGGGTATCTTAAAATAGGGAAATGGTGAACAGCGTTTATCCATGCTGAGTTTCTCAGAGAATTTAATATACTGAGATACATTGTGAATCTCTGCCATGAAGACACAATTTTCAGTTTTTTCCTAAAATTAAATGGCCATAAAACAACTCTTTATGCATCTTTATTAATTGAAAGGGAACTATATGGAACTCAATTTAGGAAATGCTTGCAGCACAATGCTTAATACCATACTAACTGTTTAATTGTCCACAATATTGCCTTCCAAACTTCTGGGCATGATAATTTTTTTTAAGATTTTATTAATTTATTCGACAGAGATAGAGACAGCCAGCGAGAGAGGGAACACAAGCAGGGGGAGTGGGAGAGGAAGAAGCAGGCTCATAGCAGAGGAGCCTGATGTGGGGCTCGATCCCATAACGCCGGGATCACGCCCTGAGCCAAAGGCAGACACTTAACCACTGTGCCACCCTGGCGCCCCATGATAATTTTTTTAATAACAAAGTTTCATGGACTCCCATAAAATATTACTTGCACTGGGTACATGATTAAAAGTATTCATAGCTGAATTGAAATTTCTGAGTTCAAAATCTTAATTTACTACTTCGAAGACTCTGTACTTATGTGACTCTGTGCATGTTAACGTCTTTTAAGTTCACCTTCTCAGCTGCAGATGGAAGGCAGCCATTATACAGCTCCTTCTCTGTGTGCTTGTGTGTCAGTGTGTGCACGTGTCCTGAAGTCAATGAGATTAATCTATGTAAAGCTGACTGGCACCAAAAAAAGCTCAAAAATATGAGTGCAGTTTACTAAGAAACAGGTATAATCTCTGAAACTTAAAAGTTGAATAGCATTTGAAAATATATTTAATTAACAGCAATACACATTTGGAAAATAGAAGTAGCTCTTAGTGCAAGATATTTATTTACTGAACTATCCAGTATGTGTGTCTCCGTGGATTTATAATCCCTGTAACACTCTGGAGAGTAACTGTTCTAGGCACTGCAGAATGACTGAAGGTTTTTGAAGAGAGGAATGACAGTAAGAAAGGTGTATTTAAGGAGATAAATTTTGTGGAAAGACTGTAGAAGGGATTCAGGCAATGAGAGAGAGGTGGCAAGATCAGTGAAAAGACTGTACTATTCCCTAAGGGCTATGTGCATGTAAGCATTATTTCACTAAAAAGTCAATAAATGGCTTCAAGGCAAGAATTTTATCATATGCTCTAAAAATGCTCAACTGTCTTCAGCATAAATAGAATAAATCAAATCAGAGAAAGTTCTATAAGAAACACAAATGGAGAGATAGAAGAGAAAGTTATGAGGTATACAATTCTTAACACACTGCTGAAGTTATTTTTCACTGGCACCACTAGGGTCCTGCTGTCGCTGGAGGCCTATGGTCCTGTGTGGCCCGTATCAGACATAAACTCTGACGTGGAATGAAGGATGAGGAAAGGTGTACTAACTCTAAGGCCCAGACCGAAAAGAGCTGGCATAGATTCCTGACAGATTACTTACCTAAATTGCAATCCAAGTCGCTGGGATATTATTTACATTCAAATCATTATGAAACACAGGGTACATGCATTATACCTGCATTTAGTATTTTCTCAAAGCATCTCTAAAGCAGATGATTTGGTACAATGGCAACTTTCATTTGAGGATAAAGAAGAGTCTATGATCGATTCTGCATGCATTTTTACTGAAATATGGATTAAAGTCAAAGAACAGGTTGAAATTCAGGGTGATTCATAGTAAATGAAATTTAGATAAATAATGTTAAAAAATGTAACACCTTCTCAGAGAAGAGACAACATTATGCTTATTGCCTTATTGCTAAATCCCAGGTTTGTTAATTACCAGATAAAGCAATCTATTTTAATTGCATCTAATTAAGATAATTTAGACTCCAGGGTATTGTTGTTGTTGAAAAAGAAGGAAAATAAGAATAAAAAATAATATCGAGGAAGGCAGCTCTCTTTGTATTTGCAGACGTTTGTTAAAACTAATAATTAAAAAATTTAAATATTGATTTAAATTAGAAAATGTTTGGAAAAATTCTTTTGAAAAATAAGTACATACGCTGTCTATATGTTATTATAATGCATGAAAATATATTTAATAACAAGTTTTTAAATTATTTCTATTATATTAAAATGCCAATCTTCGCTGACAATGCATCTCACTGTGTTCTGGAATACAAAGCAAACTTGGAGACTCATTTTCAACAGGTCTCTTCACTATTCATGTGTCTATGGTGCTATCTCACAAATGACTTATGAATCTACTCTTCTTCATTGGCCCTTTCCATATATTTGTCCAAATTATATTCTTAAGTATATATGTAAATATATATATATCACACTTTGGTACTAAATAGGTTTGTAGTATAACATGTGGACATGTAATTCCACCAATTCAGAGGTAGTTGTGGTAAGCAATATTTCTTAAATGAAGCTGCGGTTATGGAATATTCCATAACTGACATGCCATATATATGGTTTTAGCAAGGTAATAAAAAGATAATCTGTTCCTTATTATACTGCCAATGAACCCTGATGTTTTAAAATTCTTCATTAAAAGATTGTCTTTATTCCCTTTAGAAATGCAGTTCCTAAAACCAGCATTGCAGGGTTTAAAAAAACAATATTCCTTTTTTATTATAAGAGAAACCCATGAGACAAATTATGCCATTAAGAAATTTCAGTCCAACTAAGAAAATGAATAAACTTTCAGAATTTTACTTTTAGGATGTAGATGCATGTCTGGCAAGAAAAGCAGACACTCCACCATCCACATTTGACTTCATTCTCTCTGATGAAGAAAGAATAGATTTTGGTTCTTTGATTTTAGTATTATAAAGCAGGAAGATCTCTCAAAATATCCTATGCAGTTTGGTTTTTTTTTCTCTCCATGCAATAAAGGAAAGTGAAGAGTCCTGTAAGACCTATTAGGAAGGTGCTATAATACTTTTTAACTAATAAAAAAATGCAAGTGTTAAAAAATAATTATTATCTGATTTCTTTCTAACATGACAGTCACACACAAAAGAGGAAATCACCATAAACATCAACTAAAGAACAGAAATGGTATAAGCAGGAGAGATCATAAAATGCTATTTTGATATATTCCTTTAATCGTAGTCATTCAAAAATGGTTATTCATCACCTGTTTTGTTCCAGACACTGAGCCGAGCATTTGGTGTTATCATTTTCAAGCCTAACAACAAACCGGTGAGGTCGTTAGTTTTCTAATTTCATAGATGAGGAAACTAAGATTCAGGCACGTTTCACTTGCCAATATAATGAACTGGTGTGTGGAGCCAAGATTCAATGGGAAGTCTATTGCCAGAGCTGATTAATTCTCCACCATAATTTTTCCTTATTCCCAAGGAACACTGGTAGAGATAGTGAGGGGTTTATAAACATCAGGCTTTGTCCTGTTTTGTAGGAACTAACTATGTACTTAAGAAGCAGGAAAGGGTACTCAAAACAGCAAACCAGTGTATCTGACACAGAGAACCCACAGTGTGTGAAGTATGTGCTCTGAATATGAAGAGCGGAGATAGTTGTTTGAGGTGATTGAAGGGAAATTTCATGAATAAAATAGTTGTTTCTTTGTATTTTTCTTTCAGCCCAAGACTATACTTAAATAAAAATGTTCCTCAGCCTTCAGGAAGCATTGTTTATAGATCCTCTTGTTAAGGGTTAATTGTCCAACTGCCTCATAAAGTGAAGCATGTAATTGTAGCAACTGTAAGCACACTGCCTGGGCATTTACTGTTTTTATTGAGGGATCTTCTCTGCTGCAACCTACACTCCACACCCATATCCCCTCACGAAGAAATATGCAACAACCCTCACAATACGTGCAGACTCTGGGCCATTCTGAGAACTGAGGGGAGCCTGAAAGACGAGGAAATGCCACTGTCAATCATTTCAAAACATAGGGAATGGAAAGTAGGGCAATGATACTTAAGAACTCCAATGCCTTTCAGGGTCTTTCAAAAAAAAATGCACAGTGATATTCTGTCAATATCCTATAGATGCAGATGAGGAATTAGAGAAAGATGGGGCTGTGGGTTTCGGAAGTACAGTAGAGAATATTAGCGGGCAGTATTAGTGGGTTTCGGAAGGATGGTAGAGAATATTAGCGGGCAGTATTATACTAGTATTGCATAATATTCTACATTGTATTGCTTGTTTTGATTTCTTTGCCCTGTAAAGACTGGACTTAATTGAGCTGTGTGGAATCAAGATTGGTTCTGTGGACACAGGGTTCGGAGCTTTAGAGAGGGAGCAGTGCTCTTGCCCGCACTGACAATGGGGGTGGCAGTGGCAATCAGCAAGTAGATGGTTTGGGATCAGAGTCAGAGTTCGTGTTGCGAATTTCAACAATGATTCCAACATGGAGTTCTTTCACTGGCAAATCTAGGAACCCTTTGGTAAGGAAGGTGGTGGTGTCTTTTACTGCTAAAAATAACCAGTGCTTTCTGGAAGATCAGAGTTTCACAAAATTCATTTTTTTAAGATATGCTTTTACTGCAGTCAATCCCAACTCTTCATTACTGAGAGAGCCAACACTATGCAACAATTCCAGTGTTATAATAAGATAAAGGTATTTTCATGGACAAGTTTAGTATCTTTGCACTAGTTTTTCTGTGAAAGATAATACTTTAAAGTATTTTTTAGAAGCCGAGGGATGATAACCTTGGACAGAGACCTTGTTTTTTAAATCGGATTTAAATGGAATTATCTAAAATGAATATGTGGCTCATTCAGTGTCACTCCAGGGTCTGGCAAATATCAAAGGAAAGTTACGTGATCAACACGAGTCTCCTGAAATTTATTTGTATCAAATTAAGATACTCAGGGAACTCCTGCTCTATGGAATTCACCTCCAAGTTTTGTTAATGCAGATTGATGCTCTCTGAAGCAGGAGCCGGACATTTTACTTTCATAGATACCTGAACTAGACAGACTGACTTTGGAAGTAGCTATTGACTTTCTGTATCCCAGGCAGTTTCATATTGATCTTGAGGCAACTCAATTACCCACACCTAGAAGAGGCAATGAATTTGAATAGTGTTCATGGCTTTTTTTTATACATCTTTTTCCCTCTTTGTGAAGGGCAACGACTTACGCTCTGCAAAATGAATCAGTAAGGAGATACTCTTGTTCTCTTCTTGAAGGTAACAGAAAAGAATCTTTAAGATAAAGTACTTGCTAGCCCAACGTGGAGGTTATTTATGAACACTTATTCTATTCAACTTTGATAGTCTAAATGATGAAGGCATTTTCTTTTTCTTTTTTTTTTTAATTCTAGGCTAGTTAAATGTTAAACCTCAAATAGTTGAGATTTTAAGAAGTGATGTCTCATTGTCCGAAGTTAATAATAGAGAAAAAAATCATATACAGAGGAGAGGAGAAACATATTGCAGGATAATTGAATTACTTTTTATTGAGCAATGGCAGGGCGATTTAATTTTTCTTTTAATATAAAATTGTAGCATTTCAGGCATTAGAAGACATTAGGGAGTGAGCTTTCTAATAAGAACTGAGATGCAATCGCGGTGGTGACTCCATCAGATGCTACTGGTGATGTCTGGTAAGTTATTTGACACTATGATTCAAGTAACTCTAGGGTTCCTGGAATAAATTCAGATAATTACCCACATCATCTCGTAAGGGTTGTTATGGAAAGTAAATTAAATAATGCATACAAATGCCTTATACAAGTGCCTGGGACAAATTAAATGACCAAAGGTGTTATTAACAAGTTCAACTCCATTATTTAACAGGTAAAGTAAGGCATGGTAATGTTAAAATACTTGATTAAGGTAACAAATCTAATTAACAACAAAATGAATTAGAAGCACTGCTTCTAGCATTTCGAAATTCGTCATCTGAAATCAAACTATGTTTAATTCTCATTTTCATGTCTATCGCTACTTTTCAAGTTAAGCAGTATGCATATTTATTGAGCCCTCTTCTGTTCAAAGCATTGACCTAAACACTGGGGGAGATATATTCATAAATCAGCACTCCCATGGAGCTTATCATTTAATAGAAAAAATAAGAATATAAGATGAGGATTATAAAATAGGCACAACATTCTATAAGCGGAAAGATCACTTTTAGTTAAAGGCAATTGAAAAAGATTTCCTAGATGATTTGTTATTGAGAAGTATTTTTTAAATGGATTTCTGTTCTCCTTGACAAAAGCTTATTATAGCTCATTGGGCTCCTTGCGCTTCCTCCTAAGAGCATGCACATTATACTGCTGTGCTTCCACTCACCCTATGCCTTACACCTTTTTGTTGTTGCCATAAATACTTTATTTCGGGATGAAGACATAATCACCCAGGAGTTTCAGTGTTTAAAAGCCACAATCACACCATGTTGTGAAAACGTTTAAAAAAAAATGAATAATAAAACTGCTTGGTGTCAGGAGATTTTCCAGCCTTTTGTTTGATCACACTGATCTTTACACCACTATCATTTAATCCACATAAAAGAAATAACCTTTCCTTTATCTCTAATTATCTGTCCTTATATCTGAACAGCTCCCTATTTCATTTTAAAATAACTTTTAATATAAGGAATTTTCATAATACCTGATTAACTTTTCAATTGTTCTCTACACCTTAGCTCAGCTTTAACCATCTGTCCATATCACCCCATCCTCCAGAGCTGGTAGGGACACATCTGAACTCTCTCAGCTCTCTGGACCACAGTATTTGCCACAATAAATGGTCATCGTAAGTATTCCCATTTTCTCCCTACTAGAAAATGAGTTCGTGGAAGGCTAAATCTGAGTCCTTTACCTCTGACATTCAATAAATGTTTTCTGAATGGATCAATCAAACGGAGCTCTTTTACAAGGAGGAGATTTTACCCTGTACAGCTGGTGTACAAAAGAGGTTTAAAAAAAATCAGGAGTAGTCAAGAGAACGATTTATACGTTATCTTGAGAAAGAACATAGAAAAATACATATAAGATTGACTATCCTGAGGTAGGAGAAAAAGAAGACCATAAACATGAAGGAATCTAAGGTACCGTAAGAAAGTCATTAAAATGGTTTGCTTGCTTTAATTTTCTCATTTAATTATAATATGTTTGCTCAATATATTTGGATGAATCATATTGTTTAAACATGTTTCATAAATATGAAAGCAGAAGATGAGTAATAATTACGAAGGGAAAAGTTTAAAAAATAAAACCCACTCTAAAAGGAAATTTCTAAAGATTTGAATAAAAGCTAGGATGCCCTCTGGTGTGCATACATTTTAAAAACAGTCTAATACCTATTTTTCATATATATTCTCTAAGCACTAATTGCAAAAAAAAATTCCATTACTAAATGCAACAATTCACAACGTATTTAACTTCAAAAGGCCCAAATACTAACATAAAGATATTTAATGAATTTTAAAAATGTAAATGCAAATCAGCCTAATCTTTTTTGTTTATGTGTGAGGGTAGTAATTTCTGACTAAAATGCCAAAGCCTTAAGTTCTCTATGAGCTTGTCTACAACTCATCACAGCATTATGAATAAACATGACTGGAGGAGTATGCAGATTTCCTAATAGAAAAGCCATGAATGTTTTAACACCCAGGGGTTCAAATTATAATAAAGGGATAGCACCTGTCACTGGAGGCAAACTACAAGATCACCTTTGCAGTCCCTGGAGCAATTAAATCACTGACAATTTAGCCTTTCTCTGGCAAGTAGAGTCTCCAAAGACTTCCAAATATATATATACATATATAAATCTCAGAGGGCCACATGTAGTACAGTTGCCTTACATTACACTTGTTCATTTTGTAAGCATTTTTTTCCAAATACCTTATTAATTTTTTTTCAAAGAAGCTTATGGTGATTTCCTGTATTTTACTAAATTAGGAGAGGAGAGATTACATGTCCACTTCTAATCCTTACAGGTGATCACTAATATGATATGACCTTTCCATTTCAATAAAATATCCCTCTATGTAGTATGTATGCAGATGTGATTTCTGCATTAGTGCTCTTGCAAAATATTTGACTTAATTTACCTAGTGGCATACTTGTACAGGAAAAATATAGAGAAAGATTACGCTGAATGCTCTGAAGGAACTAGGTAGCATTTTTACTACTCATGTTTATCCATCTGAGAAAATACAGAAGCTGGTCCTGCTTACAGCCTGATTCTGAGGGCTTGTTTCTGCGGAGTTTCCTGTTTTCAACATCAATACACCACCATCCTGACCCCAGCGTCCTGCTCTAGGGAGACATGGTAGAGGAGAGGCTTCCTGGGATGGGGGCTGGTACCCAGCCGCTGGCCCACTTACGGCGGAGTGGTATGAAAGTGAAGAATGCTGGAAGCAGAAGTGCAGGGTATAGGAACCTAGAAGAAAGTAGAACCCTCAGGTACAAAAGAAAAGACCCACAGCGCTAAGCAAAGACATGTGTGGCTTAAACATCTCAAGGAGTAACACTGCAGGAAACAGGGGAAGTAGCTTCTCCTGAGGAAAACCTCTACAGTTGCAGTAGGGCCGTTGAGCTTCTAGAACATGACATACTCTCTCTGGGTTCGGACACAGGACCTACACTGCTTAGATTCAGATTCTAGAATATGACATACATCACCGTTCCGTTCAGGCCACCCTCTACTCTATGTGCTGGCTGGCTGGCAGTGCAGATAGTTTTCTCTTTTTTTTTTTTTTCTTACCGTCCTCAATAAGCTCACATTAACTGAAGTTACCTTAGCAACTATCCATTCTTTATAGCCTAAAATGCATAGTTAGAACCCTTCACTGTACTCTGGCGACTTCGCTGTTGCGCATCATGTATTTAATAGTGTCATTTTCACAGATGGTCCATTACAATGGAGAAAGAACAGAGAGAGAGGGTTTAAAATATCAGGAAATTAGTTCTGTGAGAGCAAATAATTAATGACTATTTCACAACATTTGGTACTGAGAAGATGAAATTTTAAATCCTACAGTGCTGCTAAATTTCCTGAATAGATGATGGAGGTAAAGAACGGCAACCGAGAATGAATCCATATATCCCATAAACATTTTTTAAAGCTCCTCTTATAAGCAGACTTTTCGTATTAGCTACTGGAAATTGAAATAGCAAAAGGTGATGTCCTACCTTATGAAAATTCACATATTAGTAGAATAAGATGTGTAGAGAAGTATGTAAAATGTAAACATTAGTAGTGATAGTAGCAAAGGCATAATAGAAATAGATCTTGAGGTCAAATTTGAATAAATAAAGCTCTGTGTGAAAAAGTAGAAGAGGGATACCTAAGACTATGCCTTTCAAATAACCTAAACAATTTTCATTTTTTAAAATAGAAGCTACAGCTTTTTCATACTCAGTTGAGAGGCTGGTAACTTTAAATAATTGCCCTCTTAAACATTGTCATTTAAGAGAAGACTAAAGCCTTGATTTTAAAAAAAGAAAGATGTGTGTGTGTGTGTGTGTGTGTGTCTGTGTGCACGCACGTAGATGCATCTGCAACAATAAAACAGGTTCACATTCAATTGCTATTAGTGGGAAGTTACAGATTTTGTTACTTAGAAATGATATTTTAGCTGAAAACACTTAGCCATTCAGGTTGTAAAATTTAACAAAGACATACCTTGTGATGTGTATTACCTACTGTCTAGACAAAATGAGGAGTATAGTTATATATGCCAACTATATCATTAAAAAACACTATTTGGGGTATAATTCTCCTAGTTTATGGACCATTATAAATTCCTAAGATTTCTACTAAAATTTCTTATTTCTGTGCTCCACTTCAAATGTACGGAATGAAAATTTTCCAAGAAGGGATTGTGATTCTGTATTTGTAGTAATTTCCCCCAGTAAGTCTTAGATAAATTTGGGAAACATTTTTGTAAGGGATAAACATACATAATGATTACTTTTAGTGTGGTTTTTTTGATTGCTAATAATTAGAAAGGTGTTGGATGAGAAGGGGAATGTGTACTACAATATTGCTTCTCAAATCTGCCTGTTCATTAAGAATTACCTGCTGAGTTTTTAAAACACAGTTTTGGGGACCTTGTTTCAGATGGATCTGCTTATGAAACTGTAGGGATTTTCATCTTTTAAAAGCTTCCCAGATAAAAGTTTTATTAGCACTATCTGGGGATCCTTACTCTGAGGCTTCTTTGAAGAGTTGAAAGGGTTGGGAAAATGTCCTGGTCAACAAATAATTAAATTTGCATTGTCTAAGATCCTAACAGTTTTTATTTTCATCTATTTTTTTTACTACCTAACTTCTATCCTATCATTGTGCCTTTAATCTGTTTTGTACTCCATGCCACCCTTAAAGTTATCTTTGTAAAATACTAAGCAGCTCAGCTCATTCTCATTCCCTTCCTAAAAAATTTCTAAGGCCCCTCAAAGTTTACCCAAAAAATCCAAAAACACCTCAGTTTTGCTCATCAATATATTTCTTTCTTCCTTTCACCAAAGACCTACTAAATACCTACCATGTTCCAGGCAATGTTCTGGGTGCCACATATTGACTGGTACACATACATACAAACACACATAAAAAAGGCCCATGTTCTCATGGAGTTTTCCTTCTAGAAGCAGGAGACAGAAAATCAGATAAACACCAACAGTATATATAGAGCACTACTTCCATGATTCACTAGATAGCAGTAGCCAACCCAAAGACAGGCATAGCATCTAAACTCCACTGAAGTCTAGGAAGTCCCTAAATGGGTATGATTAGGGGTATGTTCACCTCTGAAACCAAATACGAAATTTTGTGTATATATGCATGTTCAGAATTTTTGGAACTGAATGTACATTGTTCTTGCCAGGTTGATCAGACGGGTGGTCACTGGCCCCCAAAGGTTTAAGAATTATCTTACTGCAGATGTATCTGACAAATTCAAAAGATCTCAGATCTCAGTCAGAAGGATGTATGAGTTTCCTATTGCTGCTGTAACAAATTACCATAAACTTGGTGGCTTAAAACCACACAAATTTATCCTCTTATAGTTCTAGCAGCCAGACATTTGAAATCTGTTTTACTGAGCAAAAGTCATGGTGTTAGCTAGACTAGTACCTTCTTGAGGCTCCAGCTGATACCTATTTCTTTGCGTTTTCTAGATCCAAGAGACTTATATTTCTTGGCTTGTGGCTCTTTCCTCCATCTTCAAAATACATTACTTAAATCCTTTGTTTCTGCCATCCTATCTCTTATGATCCATTCTGATTTTCTGCTTCTGTCTTAGAGGGACACTTGAATTACATTAAGGGCCTACCTGAATAATCCAAGATAATTTCCCCCACCTCAATATCCTTACTGAATTGCATCTTCAATGTATTTTTTGCCATATAAGTAACACTAACAAATTCTGGGAATTAGGATGTGGATATTTTGGGGGGACACTCTTGACCCTAGGGAAGTATTTAAGAAAGGTTGTTAGATTATGTATAATCCCTGAAATCATAAATTCTAAGTGGCCATTTCCTTCTTGTAGATATAAAGTCACCCAGTCCCTTTATACACAGAATCTTATACAGCAAGCCCAATATAGCTTACATCTGGGGTTTGCAAATTTTTCTGTAAAGTAACTATTTTAGGCTTTGTGTTGTAACTACTCAACTCTGCCACTGTACTGGGAAAGTAGCCACAGGCAATATGTTAATAAGTGGACAGAGATGTGTCTGAATAAAACTTTATTTAAAAGAAAACAGACAGTGGACAGAATTTGGCCCATAGTCTAAAGGTAGATGACCTCTTGTTAAGACAGTACAAACGTATTAAGCATTTATTAAACACCACTTTTACATGAGGTTGGTTGTTAATAAGCAGTGTAACGTGTTGTAGTCTTTTGTTTGGACACAGATGGTTTCACATATCATTTCTCTCATTTATAAGTGACATAAAATTAGAGAAATTAATCTCTTAACAACCACATCTATATAAAGGTCACATTTATTTAATTAAGTTATTTTTAAGATATCATATGCAAAGCACATGGCCCTGAACTTGGAACATATTAAGCACTCAATAAATACTATTTTATATTATGTCCACAAATAGTTTCTGGGGTATCATCATTATTTCACTTGTCACAGAGACATACCTACAGACTTAATCAATAAAAAAACAGAGTAAATGTGCATTATTTTAAACATGAGTAGGTACTAAAAAGTATTAAAAAGAAGTCACAGTTAATATCTAGCTGTATGTTTGAGATGTTAAATGAGTTTAAAATATTACTTAATAATTACTAGAAATAAAATTTAAAACTAGACTTTTTATTTATTCCTATTATAACAGTAGAAACAATTTATACATCTAATTTAAGAGTAATTCAACTTTAAATACCATGTACACTTGACTTAATTAAAAACCCAAAATGTACCATTGTGTGTTTTCACTGCTCAAGAAGTACTAATGACATTTTGACAGATGGACTTGGCAATCAATTAAAAGTCAAATTAGCTTTCGTCTTATTATGAAACCTTTCAGATCCTTTCAAGGAGGATTCTATTTGAATTAGACAGTGCTGATTGGTGATTTGATATTTTAATATGTACTCTTTTCAAATTCAAATGTCACAGTCCACTTATTCAAATTACGGCATTATTCCTATGAAAGTCCATTTCACACAGCACCAAATGAAGTGAAATATTGACAGAGCCCAATTATTTTCCAAGTTTATAATATGTATGAACTTACAGAGAAAATACTCAGTTTCATAATGTTAATATATGAAATTATTTTGACCAAACTATCTAAAACATCATGACTTAAGAGAATAAATAACTTCTCCAATTTATACTGTAATTGAGGGCTATTAAAAAATTGTTACTATTTTGATACTTACTCGATAATCATAAAAGCCAAATCAAACTGTTTTAAACTTACTTATAGCAAACACTTTTCTTAATAGAAAATTTCATATCTTGTAAGATCTGGTTTGAAACATAAATGATGTGGCATTTTTGGTGGTTTTATCTTAAATGCAAGATTAGAGAGCTACATTTTGTCTTTTGCTGTCTAGTGTTTTGTATCATCTGATAAAGAATTCTTCATTTTAAAACATTATAAAATATTTGCCAAAACTTAAACCCAGTTCAGAAAAAATATGAATACATTTAAGTATCTTATAAGAGAAAAAGTACTTGCTTTAGATATTAACTCTAAAATACTCCGATAATATTTATTTTCTAATCCTGGAAAACTGATAGTTTTAAAGAAAGTTCTATTTAATTTTTGTGTGACTATCAATAATTCTAATTTTATTAGTGATCATTAGTTCCAAGCATGTAAAAGTTACTAAAGGACAAACTATTATTTTGATACTTTATTAGATGCTGTAGATACCAAAGAGTTAAATAAGTCATGATCCTTTCCTTTAATTCAAAGAGATTATAATGTAGTAGCAGAAAACATGTAAATTGTGCATTATTTTTCATTCATGGTTCATCTGTGAATGAATCACCATTATTTAACATGGAATGAATCTTTGCATTCATTGTTCAGCTATGCTGTGCTAGAAATACAAAAATGAAAAAAATTGCATCTGCCCATGGAAAAGTTATATTCTTTAAAAAAAAAAGAAAAGATTTTATTTATTTATTTGACAGAGAGAGACAGAGAGAGAGAGGGCATAAGCAGGGGGAGCAGCAGGCAGAGGGAAAGGGAGAAGCAGGCTTCCCACTGAGCAGGGAGCCTGATGCAGGACTCAATCCTAGGACCCTGGTATCATGACCTGAGCTGAAGGCAGATGCTCAACTAACTGAGCCATCCAGATGCCCCAGAAAAATTACATTCTAAGTAAGGCTTAATTACTGGTACTTAAAAGGCAAATTAGAGGTTAATGAAAATAATTTGTTTTGAACACAGTTACATAGTTGGTAAGAAGTTTGCATCTATTATGAGTATAATGAGGAGAAATATTAGAAAAGATACAATTATTTGATAGGAGAGATAAAATATGGAAGATACATAAGTATGAATATATGCATGACATATGTAAACATGAAAGCCACATGCCTCTGGGAGACTTTTGGTATGTTTCATGCATGAGAGGGCATTTGAATTGGGGCTTAGAGGGTAGACAGTATTCTTACAAAACAAAGTAAAAGGGAGAGATCTTCCAAAAAGAAAAGATGGGTCAAGCAAAGCAATAAAGGTGAGGGGGTAAAACAGGTCAAATTTGGGGAAAGTTAAATGGTTAAGTTTTATTTGAGTAGAGTCCCAGTGTACATGGTGTGGAGTCAGGATTCACCTAATTAAAGGGAGCTCCTGAAGCAAATTTGCACTTCACTCCATATAGAAGGTCAATTTTTAAAGATTTTTGAACAGAGATACGACACAGAGGACTATTTTGACAGCATTTAGTAGGAAGGGTTATAGGTTAAGAGAAACTAGAGACTGAGAAACAATTTCAAAATAAGATACACAATGGATTAAGTTAGTGTTGAAAAAAGAATGGAGAAGCACTATAGATAGAAGAGAACAGTTTGGGTAGGAGCCCCCCACCCCCAGTACAGTATTGCATAATAGTTCAAACCATCTTTGGGGCAGAAAGGTCAGCAGTCAGGGTCTTGCTTTTCATTTGTTCTCCATGTGACCGTTAAATTTCATTTTCTCCTCTGAGACCAAGAACTAATAACAGGACCTACCGCATACACTGGGGAGAATAAACTGAGATGTATGTGAAAAGTGCCTAGTACAGTGTCTTTTAGAGGAGGGTGGTGAAGATAGTAGAGTAGCTAATGGCTGTTATGAATGGGAGAGGCAGAAGAATAAACTGAATGTGATTGAGGTTTCCATTCTGATTGAGCTATTAACAGAAACACAAAAAGCTGGAAGGAAAGAGGGTGACAAGGCACTGAGCTAAACTAAAAATCTACACCTGTTCTTCAAATATCTTGCATTGTTAGCTCTTACTATATATTGACGGTCTTCTTTTAGACTTTGGTAATTTTTCCTAATTAACTGAGTTATTCTAAGACACAACTGATTTTATCAAAAGCTTCTGATATTTTGTCCTACTTTTACTACCATAAAGAGCAGTTGGCTTGCTTCTGTCCCCACAGGTTTACTTGTCATTCATCGCCTTCTGCTCTATTGATTAAATGACTTTTTGTGAATTTGTATTCAATCTAACACCTCCCCTTCTAAGAGGTAGGACCCAGAAAAAAGATGCAGTTTCTGGGGCCAAATAGATTGTGGCACAGCTGATGCTCTGTTGAAAATCTATACTGATTGCAATAACTGGATCGATCACGTAGCCATCTGCATTGATTGGTAAGAATGCTGACAATTTGAATAAGCTGTCATTTTGCATTGAAAACCATTGCCAAAACCTCTATGATTAAAACCAACTTTCTTTTAAATAGAGGGCAAAAGGAAAACAAAAACCAAATCAGGGAACGAAAAAGATATCTATGAACAAGAAAAATAATACCACTCCTTTACCAACATCACCATGACCACTAAACACACTTTTATTGCTAAACCTCTGGTATTGCTCACAGAATTTGTTTTAATGTTTAAAATGACAGCTTTGATGTGGATAGATAATAAGAATGAAAAGTATTTAGAAACATAGAGCTCTACAGAGAGTATATAGTGAAATATATACAGATAAGACTTGTCAATTATGAAGCCCCCAATATAAAGTTATTGAGGAAAATACTGCAGTCGTGCTTATGTATTTTTTGTTTACTAATATTAAGTTCGTGTTCTACCTAAAACTATGTATAAGTGTATACCTCAATTCTAGTGTGCAGAAGATAATTTTTCTTATGATTAATAGTCTGAAGTTCAAAACTAATTTTTCAGAAAACTTGGGCTCATATCTTGGTTTCCTCTATTGTTTATTTGTGAGAAATAACAACACATCTGTGAAAGAATTTTGGAGTTTATTTAGTTTAATATAAAAAACTGTTTTGTGAGCAGTGGGACTAGAGTGACATTATTAATTTTTATTCAGGATGTGTGAACTTCTTGTTCACTACTCAGAGAAAAACATCTATCTCTGAGAACAACAATGTGAAAACATATATGGTTATGCCTTAAGTGTTGCCACCAACATCTTTAAAATAACCAGATATTCAACCAATGATGCAAATTATTTCATTTGATTTTAATCCATTTCTATCTCTATTTGAATAATCCAAATGCTAAATCTTTCTTTTTCTTCCTTTAGAAACAATACTTCCATAAATGTTTTGATGGACTTATCAGCCACTCTTTGGCATATAGACAGAAAAATTAACTAGATAATCAAATATTCCGGATGTTCCAGATGTTTGTGACAAAAGTTCTGTTTGAAAACTGTACAAAGTTACTTAATCGTCAATATTTTAAAGTAAACAAAAACCATAAATACTATTACTATATAAATGTTATAATAAACAAATGCTATATTTGTAACTGAGAACTAGAAGACACACATTACTGATAACTTATAGATTTTATTAAATACTAATTTGAAAAAAGGGCACCTGGGTGTCTCAGTCAGTTAAGCATCCAACCCTTGGTTTTGTCTCGGGTCATGATCTCATGGGTCCTGAGTTCTACTGAATTGGGCTCTGTGCTCAGTGGGGACCCTGCTTGAAAGATTCTCTCTCCCCCTCTCCTTCTACCCCTCCCCCCACTCACTTGTGCTCTCTCTCTCAAATAAATAAATCTTTTTAAAAATATTAATTTGAAAAATTAAAATACTCAAACCATAAATATTAATGAAAATAAATAAAAGAATTTTGGTATGCAATATTAACTAAATATTAACAATTGATTTCTACTTAAATTTGTGTATATTTTCCTTCTCTATTTTTCTCATGAAACTAAATTCAATTTCAAAATTAAAAATTATATCTTAAAGACATTTTCTATTAAATTTAATCCTGGTTTTTCTGTAGAGAACTTTGAATTAATTTAATCCCTTAAAAATCATAACATGCTAGATGAAATATAGCATTTATAACATTAATCTTAACATAATTTTAAACCTTAAATTTTAAGCTTTAAGGAAAAACATTTTCAAACACTTATATTTTCACTTACAGATTATGTATGACTATCTTTAAAGGTGAATTTATTTCCTTTATTTAAAAATCAGCATGAAATATAGAGTTGAATATTAGAAGATTACTTAGTTATTGTTGCTAAGACTGGCAAAGTATAAAGGTCACAATTCATATATTCATATATTCTTTCATGTGATCTATTGTAAACAAAGAACATTTAATACTCTTATATTTATCTTCTTCTGATGAACATTTATTACTCTGAAGTCTAATGAAGAGATAAAACATCTTTTTCATTAAATATTTATTAAAATAATATTTTCTATGCTCACCAATGAAGGCACACGGTTTCATTACAAAAAAATAACAGGGCGAATTCCAGAACCCTAAGAGACTGAAATGATTCACATGATAGAAGACTTATGGTTATCAGATCAGTAATATTCACTCCTATTCTTTATCAGATAAATACAAAAAAAATTTGATGTATACCCTACAATTTCAGTCATATATGGAACTTAAGAAACAAAACAAACAAAGAAAAAGAGAGACAAATCAAAAAACAGACTCTTACTATAGAGAACAAACTGATCTTAGCAGAGGGGAGGTGTTTTGGGGGATGGGTGAAAGAGGTGATGGGGATTAAGGGCACTTGTCATGATGACCCCCAGCTGATATATAGAAGTGTAGAATCACTATATTGTATACCTGAAACTAATATAACACTGTATGTTAACTATACTGGAATTAAAATTTTTTAAAAATGCTGATGTATGTAAATAAAGACCCAAGTTCTTGGCTTGGAACACTTGAAAAATATACATATATATAACATAAATTGAAGGCAGTTATTTAAACTTAAAGGCAAAAATCTTTAATTTCATATTAAATTCAAAAACTTGATTTCAAATGATTTGCTGAAAAGTCTTTATTTGCATTACAGGATCCATTCCTTTCTTTTAAATATATTTTAAGAAAAGTCCAGTAATATCAAACCATCAAAAACAGTTTACAGTTGTAAAATTCTCCTTCTCTCTCTGTCTCTTTCTGTCTCTCTCTCGCTCTCTCTCTCACACACACACTCACGTGGACATACAATCTTAGCTATGTACAATAAATAAGTATAATTATCAAATTGAAAGCAAGTCATTTTTATTCAGTTGTGCTACATAATTTCAAGGACTATTATCAGTAATTATAAGGAGACTGTATTAATTGTGATAAACATAAGTAACTAGTTCTAGATCTATACATATAGAGAAAAGGTGACTGATAAATTATAGATGATAGAAAAGTAATCGCTAGATAGCTAGACAGATGATAGTGAGATAGGTAGCTAGCTGGATGATAGACAGGAAGACAGATTTTGTACATACATTTTTTTGTACATGTATTCTCTTTAAAAACTGTTCACTTTAATTTATGAGTTTAATTTTCCTTCATAATTGCTTCCACTTCAAGTATTTCTCAGTTCAGTTTCTGCTTTGGGGAAAAAGACACATTTCCTTTCTTTTTTCTTTTCTAAATAAACTGACGAAGCAACACAAGATTACGGAAAAATGTACACAGGGAATTAGTTCAGTTTTTCTTCATAGCAGGAAATGGGTGCCCTCTGCTGTCGATTTGTAGATTATTTTAGACTGTTTTCCTGCTATCTCTGGAAACAGTGAAAACTAAAAATTCATCCCTGTGCCATGGAATGGCATGACATATAATATGTATATGTAATCTATACAGTGTAGTATTTAATTATGTACTTTATTATGTAACTTATCAACTATTTAATTTCCAAAATCAAGACTTGGTATTAAAAGATGTGACGAGGACAGGCTGAAGAGGTACATGGAGAGACAGTTGATTGTTTGTTGATATTTACATGATAGTATGCAAAGAAGACATAAGCACAAACTTTTTAAATAAATGAAAAAGCAAAGAATTGTTTTAAATGAGTACTGAATTTTTAAAAGAATTAATTTTCCACTAAATTTCCCTTTTCCACTATGATCAGCACCTTAAAAATTATATAGAACAGAGTATTTTTATTGAGTAATTCATTAAAATAAAGCACAAGGATATTATCTGATTGATTTTTTCTATTTTTCCTAATTCTTTCTCCAACCATAAAAAAGTGCTCTTAATAAAGCAATGTGAATGTCATATAAACAGTTGTACATATAATGAAAACTTTCTTCTCACCATCTAATTTTCAGATTTCACAATTTATGCTCAGATTTTCTATTACTTTCAAAGTATATTATAGATAAGGAAATATAAGTCAATAAATGCTCACATTTACTGAAAAATCATAAAAATATTTAGATACATACAAAACAATTTTCTCCTTACAATTATACTTTCTCAGATACTTATGTATTCATTCCAAAACTATTTATTATATATCTATAGCCTAATTACTCTGCTAAACCTAAGCATAAAACCATGAATTAAGTAATTATCACTGAAGCCAGTGAGCAGTTATTACTATCATATAGTTTATCATCTAGTTTACCTACTTAAAGTATCACTAGCCATTGTATGTAAAAAAATTAGAATTTTTTTTCAGAAGGTTTATTCCAAAAGTTTTATTTTTTCTCCCCCAAATTACCTGCACTCCACCTAAAGACATATGGATACAGAGATGTGTATATATGTGTATACATAGAGATAGAGAAATTATGTTTAAATATAACTTTCTTACAAGAATCCAGAAATTCAAAACAATAAAAGATAACATATTTATTATCATAGTACTAATCCACAAGTTTAAATAATATGAATCTTTTTCAATGTTGTATCTACGTACAAGTCAGGAAGAAATATTCTTCTCCCCTTACTGATCTAAAATGATTTGCCATACATTCTAGTAATTACACCTAACATGTATCTTTAATAACTTATTCATTTTTGAGATCTTTTCTTAGACATATTTCTCTAAACCAAGAAGAAACTGTTTCCAACATGAACTTACTTATCTCTTTTCTTTTTTGTATGTCCTAAGAAAGATGCCTTCAAAAGTCACTGCCCATTTTTCTGACGTACTTATGTCTTGAGATACATTAGGCCCAAAACCCTGGTTTGATGCAGTGAACAATAGTTCATATAAGAATTATGGACTGTGAGTTAAAATATTTCAAATAAGAATCATTTAAAAAAGATATTTGAGTAGCAGGGGAGAGAATTTAGTTTTTTCTAGTAAGATAGTAGTGTGTTCCAGCAGCAGAAATAATGGTAAATGACCGGCAAAAAGATGTACGCCTCAGAAATTCCACATAGTAACAATCTAAAGATGACTTCATCATGTTTTAAAAATATTTCTTTAAGAAAAAAAGCATATTAGAATGATGTCCCATTATACCTGTAGAACTGAAATTGTGCCTTTGATACGGATTTTATAATTCCTCAAAGGGTTCTCTGAAGAAGTTAATTGTGTTTGTGTGTTTGTGTGTGTGTATGTATATTTAATAAGTGATAGTCTTTATTTAACTTATGGATATTATTTGATGTGGTCACACTAATATAGTTTATTGTATAAAATAATTTAGCTTCTTTTCTCAAGTTGTTTTCAAAATTTGTCATTAACTTTTTTTGGTACTTATATAAACTTTGTTCCTTGAACATTAATCAAAAAGAACAGAAAAAATATTTTTTTGCATTTCTAACAGATTATTTTATTATTACAAATTAAGTATCCTTTAAGGAAAAGGTGTCTCAGTGTAACAGCTCATGCCTATAGTAATTACTTTCTATGATGGTAGGAGCTAGAAGTAGAGTACAATTCCAGTTGCCATTATCTTACATATTTTCTTTAAAAGTCGATATATAATGGCTTAAACAATATTAGGCTTCATATAAGAAAGAGTGAGAAATTTTGCTTAATATATCCATTTCCCAATCTCTTGTGTCACTATTCCCAAATATAATCAGCATATAAACAACTTCTTTAGTTTTCACTTAAATTCTTTTTTTTTTTTTTTTTTTGACCTACCTTCTGATTTCTAGCAATCTTGGGGGCTGGTGGTCAAGATGACTACCCAAGAATTCCTATCAGTCAAAACACAACACAACAAAGTGTAATCTAAGGATGAGAGTGAGGCAGTGTCCTTGGGAGGCAGACGTGGTTATTTAAATGCAAAATGAAAACAAAGGATCTTCTGAGTAACTCCTAATCCTTGCTGTATCAGTGCAGCCTAGCAGGGCTCTGGCCTGACCTCCTTAGTTATTCCCTTGGTCCTCTTCTACATTCTCAATGTCCTGAAGTTAAGTAGCTGCCCTTAGAGAGGTAACTGTAGATCCTGATTGTGTTGGGGGGGGGGGTAAATTTTACATACAAACTTGACATCATTGGTACTACAGTGATATCGTTAACAGCCTGGGTCAAGAGTCAGACTGCCTGCTTCAGAATCCTAGCTCTAATGTTTACAAGTTGTGACTGTGAACATTAAAAAAAAAACAAAAAACAAAAACATCTTTCTGAGCCTCGGTTTCCATTTTTGTAAACTTAGGAATTGCTGTGTCATTCAATGATATATTTTATGTAAACGTTCGGACACAGAATAAGCACTTAATATATGTTAGCCACTATTAATTAGTGTTTCTTGTACCAGACTTGTAATTTCCCGAAAAGGACAAGAATGATTAAATCAACTGAGGAAATTTAAATTGCAAATATGTGGTAGAACATAAGGGCTTTCTGAAATATTAGATGTGAGAAATTAGAAAGTAGAGGAGACAATAATGTTTTCCAAATTTGTTGACTGTTTTGGTGTTAATAACATTAAAAGAAGAGTTGAAGGAGGCCTTTGTGTTGGGATAGAAACAAAATAAACATGTTTGGTATGGACTATTTTGGGCTGAAAGCATCACGAGACATTAGATAGTAATACGTGGTAAATATGGGGAATACTTGACTAGAATTTGTGCAAGTGTTATGTTAAGTTGATAGTAAGAGAACTCTCTATGGTTAATGAGTTATTTTCTTTTGCTACACGGACAATATATTTCCACTTGAATTTCTTCCATATATCTCCAACTTATTTTTTTTTTAATGAAATGTGAGTTGTCATGCTTAAGAAAAAAAAATCCTATTTAAGTCCCTTGAACTTGATCAGAGCCTATTTTATAGGTAACTCCAGTACCCTTTAGGTTCTAACAGTTACAACTGTTCTTTCTGATACCAGATAACTGTAGGAACGTGAGCTCTCCAGGCCTCCAATTCAAAATGGTTTCCAACTTTGCCTGGGAGTCCCTTGGGGTGTTTCATCTATCACTGGGAAGAAGTAGACAGAAGAAATTCCACCCCGGTTTCCTGCTCAAGTGTCCCACCAGTGTTTCTTCTAACCAGGCCAACTGTAAAACGATTACTCTGTCAGGAAACACAACCTCTAAACTCTCAGAATATGAAAATTGTTCTAAGACTGGGATGTTGAGGAATGGAAAATCGTCTCCTCTCCGGTCTGTGTTATAATTTCTCCCTTAGGCTCCAGAGCGTTCCTGTTTGAGCCCAGAATAACACAATCTTTCATGAATGCATAACCTTTCCTAGGTCCTAACAAAAATGTTTAAATGCATTAGATTTCCAAACAATGATTCATTTTATAATGAAAACATTATCTATAATGTTTCTGGGTCTCTGATAAGCTCTGGTTAAACAATGGTAAACAAAACACAGTAACAGACTGTTGTTACAGAACTAGCCTTCTAGAAATGAAAAACAATGCTAAATAATACTCATTAAATGGATGTATTCATCTCCTCAATTTACTCAACAGATACTTATTCATTCCATTTAACTCATATTTATTTGGCTTCTATTCCAGATACTGCCTACTGAGATATGAATAAAACAACAACAACAAAAAAATCCCTACCTATATGGGGTTGAAATTCTAGTAAAAAGACAATAAATTAACAGATGACAGAGCGCTGTAATGAAAAAATGTATTTTGAAAGAAAAAGGAATGACAGAATTTTACTCATGGGGGAGGAAACAGTCTATTTTTTCTGTTTATGTTCAGACCATGAATCCCTGTAAACCATTGCTTATCTTGTTATCTCTGTGACAGTATTCTTAAAAGATACACAGAAGTTCAATATCCTTTGATGCCATGGGGAATTGTGAGAGCTAAACACAATAGGTGGTCATCTGAGTGCAGCCCTGTTAGCTAGGTAATGCAGGCTGCATACTCCCACTTCTCCAATGAAGATTTTTTGCCCTCACTCCTAACCTGTTGTAGAATGTGTCCAGACACTTCTACTAGTCTCATAACTCTTCTCTCCCACGTGTCCAGCAGTCAGACTCAGTTTAGAGTCCTATCTAGGCTATCCTACTTCTCATTCCAAGTTGTTTACCTGAACTCAATTTCTAATTGTTTCTTTGGCTTCACCCTTTTGTTTCCCAAATGCAACTCTGGCTCTGTCCTCACGAAGCTGGTTCTTAATAATCAGTAATAAGATTGTCCTTGTGATAATAAAACTGAAAGGCCTTGGAGTCTGTGGTCATAAGATGTCAAGTTTTATCTGCAGTGGTTGAAGAAGCCAACTCACCTTTCATCTCATTTAATTATTCTCATTTTTTTTAAAACATTATATCCTACTCCTGTCTGGCTTGAGGGCAGAGTCTGAATTCAATAGTAAAATACCAAGACATAGAGTCCCTGACTATCCAGGGAGAAGATGTTTGCTCCAATTGCATTTTACATAAAACCTATTTGATTCTTCATTATAGTCCCTTATAATTACTAGGTTCCAACTTTAAAAGTTAAATTATGTCTGCAATGATAGGTGACAGATAAGTGTTGTTTAAACTGACAGATGAATAAATCAATGCACAGAAGAAATGAACTGCCTCCAAAATCACCTCCTCTGTAATTTGAAAGTTTATCTCAAATAACTTATTCCACAATGTTAAAATACTTCCACTCAAACAGATTTCTCTTATTACGGCTATTTAGTGCATCTCTGTGCTTTATCAATAAAGTTTAGCAATCAATAGTGCAAGGATATGCCCCTGCCTATGAGTCCAAGCTTCAGTGTCCAGAAACCCAGTGTGGGACATGAAGGTTGGAAGAATTATCACTGCTGCATTTTGACTTTTAGTCAATTGTTCTTATTTCACCCCCCCCAACCCCACCCTGTTCTCTGTTCTCTCCCTATATATGAAGACTGTCTGCTTAAGCTAGGTCAGAGGAGATAGTTTCTCTATCTTGCCAGTGTGGTAAAAGGAGCAGCCTGCATGGGTAAATTGTGAAAATCTGGCATGTTAAGTGATGTTTAAACAAACTTTCAGTCTTTTTAGCTTTGGATCCTCTCCCTTCAGAAGTACTTAGGAAGTACTCCTATTTGCTGAGAAATTCTATTGTTCTCTGTGTAAATAACCTTGCTTTTTATTGGGTCCGTATATGCAAGCAAGTTGCTTTCAACTCTCTCTTCCCTGCTAAAGTAGATGCCACTTGTTTGCTTGCTCCCAACATTTTATAGACACCTTTTATTTGTCATATAATAGCTCATTTTATCTTTGCTTTGGGGCTTATAATGCTTATCTTGCCTTTTTTTTTTTCATTTTAGTTATAGGAAGCAAAGATTTAGGTGTATATCCAATCCTCTGCTCGGATAGATGTAGACTCTGAGCCATTAACGCCCAGTTAACTATTTGTGTGGTTTTTAGCTGTCATATCTCATTTTTGTTAGTCATTCTCATAGATGTTTAAGAAAAAAAAAATCCTCCCTATAACTTTGTCTCATTTTTCCTATAGTAGTCAATTTTATGTGTCAACTTGACTGAATCACAAGATGCCCAGATACCTTGACCTTGTTAGACATTATTTCTGGGTGTGTCTGTGAGGTGCCTCTGAAAGACATTAGCATTTGAATCAAGAGACTCAGTGAAAGCACATTGCCTTCCCCAGTGTGGGTGGGCATCATCCAATCCATTGAGGACCTAAATAGAACAAGAAAGTAGGGGAAGGGAGGATTCACTCTCACGCTGCCTGACTGGTTGAGCTGAGACATCCATCTTTTCCTGTCCTCAGCACTTTCGGTTTTCAACCTTCAGAATCTGACTGGAATCTACACCACCAATACCCTTGCTTTCCGGCTTTTGAACCACACTATAGCCTTACTGAGTCTCCAGCTTGCAGAGGGCACATCATGGAACCTCTCAGGCTCCATAATGGAATAATCTAATACCTTACATTCATTCTCTCTCTTTCACTCCTTCTCTTCCTTCCTCCCTCTCTCTCTCTCTGTCTAGAGAGAGGACATATATATGTATATGTCTTTTATTGATTCTGTTTCTCTGGAGAACCCTAATTAATATACTTGCCCTCTGCCAGGACTAGAAAGAAAAACTTGAGAGCGATATCTGTATAGTTACCAGCAGTTACGTAGGCATTACCAAACAAATACAAATACCAAATCTACTGATTTTCTCTCTTCTTCCCTTATGAGAATTTCTGGCAATTCTGAAACAAGCGTAACGAAGATTGTTCTTTGTTATCTTTTAAGGTATCCGAAACACAATATTTTTATTGAATGGGTAGATGTAAAAATAAATATAAAACATTAAGGTGTTCAGATTTTATTAGTATAGTATACTTGTTTTATATATATATTATATGTAATATTTGTAATATAATATATAATAATATGTAATTATATATAATAATTGCCAGTTAAAAAAATTATTCCAGTAAAGACCATAGTTCTGATTTATTTATTTTATTTCTAAAATAGAAGATTTACAGAATGACTTCCCCATCTGTTCTTCTACAAAAATATAATTTTTTATTATTTTTAAGTTACAATGTGCCTTAGCTCTGGAGAGACTTAACAACAAACCATATAATAAGGCTTGCTGCTTATTTCCATGTGCTATAGCATGATAAGTGAATAGTCACCTTTTTTATAAATTTGTATTTTTGTTTTAAATTATTTCAATTTTAAATTCTCCATAGAATTCTTTTTTTCTGTAAATTACCTCAGTTGGATATTTTTTAGAATCTACTTAAAAATTATTTTTGTAAGTAGAGTTTATAACATTACCTGCAACCCTGTGACTTCAATGAAGGCAAACCCATTTTTTTGACAACAATATATATGTGTAGATTTTCTTTACATGCACAGTTACATTCCAGATTATATTTTTGAGATATGAGCATATGGTGTTATACTAAGAGAATTTGAAAGTTACTGTACTATATGGTGACTAACATAATATAAATATTATTATTAAAAAAAGAAAAAAGAAAGTTACTGTGCTTCAAACTTTTAATTTGTTTTTATGCTCACAGTAACAGAATAATGGTTTCATTTCTGCTCTTTGGTTATTTCTCTACTGAGTTTTATTGCATTAGAGAAACCTTATCACCTCATTTTGGTTACCTACTGCTAAGAGCTATTCATGTGTCACAAAAAATATTTTTTGAACATGTCAAACATAAAATGATCAGGTACAAAGGAAGAAATTGGCAGTGGTTTAGGCTATGGGTCATAGTTCCAGAAACTGCTGATTCATGAAAAATTTAAATTATGCAATTACATTGTTTTATCCATGTCTCTAGTGTTATTCATAAAATGAACCTTGTTTTAGCATTATAATCATTTGAAACTTAATTCATATGGTAGACACCAGATCTGTATTTTTTTAAATAGTGATGATTCTTCTTTAGAGGTGACCTTATTCAATCTCGTATTCTTGTTAGAAGAATATATCAATAATCTCAATGATTAAGGATCTTTTAAAATCCATCTTCTGCAGCAGCCCCTGGCTGAGAGCTTATGCTAAGAATATAACAGGAAAACATATTTGTGACCCTGCGGGCTTTAGCGTAAATGTCAGAGCACCAGCAGTTGGGAATGCCAGGCTTGCTCAGGGTGGAACGCTGCCCTTCCCGAAATCCCCTCAGATAACAAGGGGCCAGGAACGCCTTGTCTGCTTAAGGGCTGAACGCTGCCCCAAAGGAAACTTGATTGCTCTTGACAATAGCCCTCGGGGTCCACAGAAACATGTTTAAGAATAGGTCTCACTTGCTGAAGGTTATATCATCTAATCCCGTGATCTTCCCTGTGATGTACTACTATTCACTAGGATCAGACTCCCCTTGATTATCTTTGATTGTTTACCGCCAATAAATACGCAAGGTTGCAGATTTTTGGGGCAGTGGCATGCTTTGCGGTCGTCCCCTGCACCCACGCTTTCTTTTGCAGCTAACCTGTCTGTGCCTTGTCCTTCTCCCTAATCGTGCCGCGGCTCCGCGAGTGGTGTCGTGGCAATCTTCCACTTCCAAATGCAGAATAGAATGAGATATTAAGCCATCTCATTCATAAGATATATTTTTAGATTCCCTTCTTTTTAAAATTGATACTTAGTCATTTTTTCTAGTTATTTCAATTTTAATTTATCCATCATGTGGTTTAAAATCAAGTCTGCCTTAAATAATGAAGACATTATTTCTATTTCAAATGCTTTTCTATAAATATGTATTTGACAATAAATGTATGTTTGTGAACTCTATCCCTCATATTTAGTAGGCTCTGGAAATGCAAAACTAGTATTTCACTCAAGCCCTTGAGTATGCCAAAGTGTAGTAAAGAATTTTCCAGAATGCTATTTGCAGAGGTAATGGAGGGCACCACGCATCCTTCTCATCAAGCTGTGATGCTGGGTAAGTTGGCATAGAGCCTCCAGCTATCCGTGGCACCTTTGGATCCACTACAGTGTTCACATTAAGGCCACAGCCTTCCATGGATCCTCCAGCCAATGAATGAGCATGGTGAGACTAACAGAACTGGGTTATGTCTGCTCAATGTAGGAATCATGTAAGGGAAATATTTTTTTCTGGGGCTCCCCATGGACCTGGAAAGAAATTTCATGGAGCTGCCCTGTACAGTAAGGTGACTCAACATTTTCTCCTTCGTTTTTTCCTTCCTTCATGCATCACTGTCTGCAGGTCTTTCCTGACTCACTCTTTCTCCTCATACCTCTATTTTTCAAAAACAATTCTCCCAATAAATATTGTGTTTGTTCAATGTCATCTTGGCATCTGTTTACTGAAAGCTCCAAACTAATGCACTAGTGTTTTATGCAGTAAAATTATGTTATATTGAGACAAGAAGGTATGAGGGTTATACTGAAGAAAATCTGTCCTATTTAAAACTCTGAAAAAGATTGAAATTGAGAAATAGGTATAGGGTGTTAAGGGATATTGTGAGAGGACATTTGAAAATTTCATTTCATATTATGGATTTGAGGAATACTCACCATCTACATTAATAGATCTGCCTGGGATTTGAGTTCCTAGCATATTTTCATGTGTCCCTGGGCTTTGTTTGTTAGTCCCTTTAGCCTCCTTAAAATTCCTATGGGCATTTAAGATAATGTATATAGAGTATTAAGCTCAGTTAGAAACCTAATACCAACTTTCTAATTATTTTTGATTAATGAATACAATCATAATTTAAGTTGCTTTTATTTAAATCAAACAATATTTTTATTTCCTAAGTACATATATGTTCAAAATTGAAAATATAAAGAACAACAACAAAAAATGAAGGCAGTAATTTTCTAACTTTAATGCATGAAAAAAATGTATCTTGGGTAAGATTTAAAATGCATACTCCTGGGCCCTCATATATAGATTTTGTTCATTATTTCTGGGAAAATTTTTAGGAATATCCTTTTTAAAAAAGAATCAAAAGTGTTTCTGATGTTGGTAGTCCGTGGAACAAATTTTGACCCAAAAATATGTTCTGCGCATACAGTATATTAACATCCATTAATTCATATATTAATTTAACATGAACACCTAAATCAGTTTTCAAGTTTGGAAGTACCTGGAGTTAATATACATTTTTTTCCTAAATAAGACTTATCTTCACTAAAGAAAAAAATCATATTTTCAAATATAATGGACTTTGCAGGACTATACTCTTTTTATGTACACAATTTCTCTCCACTTATAAACTCAAATAGAATTTGAATGTGTAACTTACCCATTCTAGGTAACATAAATAGTTTTTCTTTTTTTAAAAAAAATTATTTATTTATTTATTTATGAGATAGAGCATGAGCGAGGAGAAGGGAACAGGAAGAGGGAAAGGTAGAGAATCGCAAGCAGACTCCCTGTTGAACACAGAACCTGACATGGAGCCTGATCCCACAACCCTGAGATCATGACCTGAGCTGAAACCAAGAGTCAGACCCCTAACCGACGACTGAGCCACCCAGGTACCCCTGACATAAATATTTTTAATTGTCAAAATCTATGACTTAACATCTATTTAGTGAAATGCTAGCATCTCTCATGATATGAAATTCAACAATTTGTGTCATTATAATTTTATTTCTGTGTCTGTAAGTGCCTAACAAATTTATTTAAATTTTTTTATTTTTAACATATCATTATGGGAATTTAAAAGTTTTAATTTAGAAGCTATTAAAATTACTCTATCACCATTCCTAAATTTTTCTTTGTGCAGGTAAAAACATTTTGACTTCAAAATTGTAAGTAAAGTGGCTCAATATAAAATACCTAACTATAATAAACTATATATTAACTAAAAGTTCTACAGAGCTGCAAAGATTCCCCCCTAAGAACCTGCAAATGAATTTACTAAACATACAGAATCAACTAGAATTCTAAACAGAAATATAGAAAATAATTCATCCTATAAATAAATCAAACCAAATATTATTACATGATGTGGGGGTGGGGTGGGGATGATTTGAATGGAGTTTTCCAATACTGTCAAGAACTTGCATACATTGACTATCTGTCACATGTTTTCTTTGAGGCACTCTGGTAAAACCTGTGCAGTCAGGAGTTAACAATGTAGTTTTTAGTTAAAAGGAGTTTGGAAAACAAACCTCTAAAGAGCATAAGAAGCTATTTTGTGTCAAGCAATGCCACTGGCTATATGTCATTCATTTATGAAACTGGGTTCCCTTAATTTTTTTAAATTATTTTTTTAATTTAAATTTTAGATAATTAATATACAGCAATATTGGTTTCTGGAGAATTCAGTGATTCATTACTTACATACAACACCCAGTGTTCTTCATAATACCCATCACCCATCTAGCCCATCCCTCACCCACTTCCTTCAGTCAACCCTCAGTTTGTTCTCTATCATCAAAAGTCACTTATGGCTTGTTTCCATCTCTCCTTTTTTTCTTTTCCCCCTTCCCACATGTTCATCCGTTTTCTTTCTTAAATTCCCTTAGCGTTATCTGATGACAAGTTTATGCTACATTCATGGTTACTTGTTTCTGCTTTTTTTTTTTCAAGATCAGCAACACTCACTGCACACTCTGCAAGTAAGCTACATGAGGAGAGATCAAATTTTCTTATACACTGTCACAAACTTGTCAAATGAAAAACAAGTATGAAAACTAAGAGATGTTTGCTGTTGGTGATTCTTTTCTCTACAATTGTATGAGATGATTATTAATATTGACCAACATATTCAGTATAATAGAATGAAGCCTGATACTATAGTTTAGTAATGATATTTTTAGTGTGGACCACATTGAGGGAGGTAAATGATAGACCGAGAATATTTCTAATGAAACAATACCTAGACAATCCAGGTAATGGTATGCATATATCTTGGCATAGAATAGTATAAGATATCCTTGTATAGAATAGTTTGACTTTTTTTATATGAGTATATTCATCATTACTTGAAATTTAATTTTTACAAGCTACAAATTCTAAAATAAACTTGTAAAATTATACTAATACCCCCCATATATAAAAAAAATAAGGACCTTTATGGACCTTATTTTCATAGAACAAATAGAAGAGAGGGAATATATGTGGTCTACAATGATAGATCTGAAAAGGAAGGAATATAATTTCCTTAATATACAGAAGCAAAAAGAATAGTTTAAAATATGTGCCTCAAGTCTGTGTTAAAGTGTGACATTAAACTATTACCTTATGAAGAGTAATCTACGGATAATGCAATATTAGAAAATTAAGTCGCTTAAAAATCAGAACAGAGCTATTAGTCACTTTAAAAAATACCACATTGCTTACCACAAAACACCTTTTGACCTATGATATATGGAGCAAGGCTGAAATAGTTACTAAAAGAAAACAAACAAACAAGAAATACATCAGACTCTGATGGTGGCTGATAAAAACAATTGATAAAACAGAAAAACTGTGAAAAGGGCATGGATGCCCATTAGGGAAAGTTACAGAAGGACACAGTTTATTTGTGTATTTGTTTATTTAGTTCATCATGGCATTAATAAATAGATTGTTGCATTTCTGAAAAGGTACTAATGTTAAATATTTGATTATCTATGATGACTAAAATTGCAAAGAGAAAGGACATAATTTGTAAAGAATTTACAAATAATTTTATTACCTGTAAAATTTTACTTCCAAAATTGATCAATTTCTTTCATTTAATGCTTTTTGCTAAACATCTCTTTTATGGCTTGACAACAGTTTTCTTAGCTTACTGCAAAAATGCAATTTTATGGCTGTAGTTGATATGAGAGAACAGTATGATAGTGGTTCCAGTAAAAATTAATTTGAACTTTGAAATATAAATTAACATTTTAAATAATCCCCTTTATATAGAATGATTTTAATTATTATGAGGCTATATTCAATATATTTAAATGACTATAGATTCAATATTACTACTTCTAATTTCTCCTATCCAATATGTTCTATTCCTTCTTTTTTTTTTTTTTTTTTGGTCTCTGTTTAACATGAGACTGAACATGGGTCATAAATATATCCTAATAAAATTATCATTTTATCATAATTTTTAGGTTTCTGGAATGTACCTTGAAGAAGCATAGTCAGGACAAATCTCTATTGTTGTTGTACAGGAGCCAAATATTCCAAAATCCATCCCCCCTCACAAGAATAGAAGCATGAGAAACATGCAGATTGATTTTCTTTCCTTTAAATCTAACAAAATAAGGTTAATTGCTAAAATAATAAAATGAAGAGAAGGAGTGAAGAGCAGCAATAGAAAACCTCTTAGAGATTGTCAATTTAACAAATGATTTGTAAATTACAAAATCTTTCATTATCAAATGTATTCACCCTATGTCCTGCTGTGGCATAGCTCTTTGAAAGTAGTTGCTTTTGAGAGTCTGCCCTGTTGGTGTCATCCCTGCAATCACACAAAAATAAAATCCTTCCGTGATTAAGAACCCTAAATATAATTTACTTCCGAGAGTTGTTTTGGGGAAAAAAATTGGAAGAATTTCATGTGAATATTCAAGAGGGAACAATGATGCTGAAGGATTATATAGCGAGGAGAAGGGAGAATTTGAGAATGGTAATTAAGGACTTTTTGATTTGAATATTCTGTAAATAACTCTACCCAAAAGATCAGCCCAAAGTGCTATTACTTGCAGAACTCTGATTGCTGTTAGCCTGGTCCTGGCATCACCACCCTCATCAGGATACAGATGGCCTGGGAAAATGGCATAACCAAATGCTCATATGACTCTGGCCACCACTGGTCTCTACCAGTCAGACCAGTGGTATAATTAAGATAATGCCCCTCCTGCCATGACCTCAGCTGTTGCCTGGCAAAACTATCTCATGTTTCTATTTCTACAATTAAAAGCAATGCTGAAAGAAAATGAAAATTTTATTTTAAAGACAACCTAAAGAAGGAGGGATATATTCACTTCTGGGTTCAACTCCTCCTGAGTATCTGTATCTTTACTTAGGACTCTAGGCATCTATCTCTAAACGTAGATGCACACACATATCTCACACACACACACCCTGATTTTAGTTTTCTGAGAATCAGTGTTTGCAAAGTAAAAAGCATATTATAATCACTTTCTACCCCAGAGCCTATGTGAAGAGTTCATATTAATTAAAACATGTAGCAAGACCAATTCAAAAGTGTAATGTGTTATTTTTGTATAGAGGAATTTTCTTCAAGTTCTACCAATAAGAAATTATCAATCATTGTATGTTTCCTGCAGATGTGTTTTCAAATTTCCACGTTTCTAAGAACACAGAAAAATGATTTCTTCTAACTCCTTTTTAAGGACATTTATGCATGCATACATTCCTTTACTAAATAATTAGTGAGTGATTTCTATGCTTCAGCTGATTGGTCCTGGGATATAGAAATGAGTAAGACAAAGCCCTTGTCCCCATGGAATTTACTTTCTAGTGGGGGAAACAAACAATAAACAAAGTAACGAGAATGTACTAAAGTGTCTGGTCATAATAATTACCAAAAAGAAAAATAAAGCAAGGTGAAAGAATAATGATAAGCTGGGATAAGATTGAGGGGTGCATATTTGAATGAATGTCTGGAACTATTTTTCTGAGGAAAAGCATTGAACTCAGTAAGATTGAGTCAGTTGTCCAAGGTCAAACTCAAGGAAATTGTCAATCTGACTAAAGCTCATATATAACCACCACTAAAACAATGCCATAATCATTGTGTGGCGTTGAACCCCAACACAATATTGATAAAATATGAATGGCCATGTGGATATTTAAATGATAAGTCCCAAAATAAGAAGAAAAAATCTATATCATTGCTTTCACCTTCCATTGATGGCTTATTTTGCCAGGTATTAAGAAATATCTTACTTAGGATATGAATTTATATTTCTCAATATATATTCTTGCACACTATTTTAATATTAAGCATTAACAACAATGTATTAATCTAAGTACAATGATCCAGAATCAGTACAATCCTATTCATGAGAAAGTATGTGACCACTAACACTTAACAGAAAATTCCATTTAAATTTAAATTTATAAGGCAAATCATACTCCTAGAAATTCAGAGACCAAGGTCGTAAGAATGTTCTGAATGCCTCCAGCCCAAGATTTTTGTACTATTTAGGAAGACTATATTTGAGCTTTAAAAGAATTACCCATTCCAATACCATATTTGGGAAGATTTTTCAGGCTATTTTTTCTTCTGGCTGGAGAATATTCACTAATAATTTTTCAAACAGGATTTCAGGTCATACTCTTTGATTCCCTAATTTCTATAAGAAAAGATTATTTTGTCCTTATGTTGCAGTGCTAGCTTTTTTTTAATTTAGTAATGTATGTTCAAAATAATTTACCCTCAACTTTAAAGATGCTATTCCATTCTCATCTTGTGTTATTCATTGATAATGAAGTCTGTTGTCATATGTTCGCAGGCAATCTTCTCCCACATGCATTCCCCTGACAATTTTTAACATTTTGCTTTCTTTCCTAATGATCTGAACTATCATTCACTGTGGGGGTATGTGCATGCAAGTGTGTATGTGTGTGTGTATGTGTGTGCATAGGACATATATGCATGTGGGATATATTTAGGATATATATGCATATATGCATGCATATATGCATGTGGGATATATTTAGGATATATATTTTCTTTGGGACCTAGAATACACTTGGCTATTACTTATTCAAATATTACTTTCATCTATTCTGTATATGGTNACATGTAGATGTGTATATTTGCATTTATCTGTACTATTGTTTTTCTTTGGGACCTAGAATACACTTGGCTATTACTTATTCAAATATTACTTTCATCTATTCTGTATATGGTCTCTTCTGGAAATCCTATAGGATTGTTTTTAAATGTCTAGTCTATGTTGATTAGGGAAGATGTTTCTCCAAAATTTTGATATATACTTCCATGTTGAAGGAATTAAATTTCTGGAATGTGCCTGAACACCTTCAATACTTCTCCCAGGAGCAATTTGATTTGTTGATTTTAGAAATTTGGTAATCTCTTTTCTTTCTACTTGGCATCTAATCTGCCTGCAGAAAACATGTTCTTTGATACTCTTGGGGTACCATAAACAGTCAATGGTGTTGTGTTTGTAGGAGATGGCCTACAGGAGTCAGTGTCCCCTGTGTCTGTGTGGATAAGTGGCCTGATTCTAATCTTCTCATGGCAATAACAGCCTACACATTAAATTCCATACCCAACCCAGTTATTATCAATGAAAAAGGTGAATGTTCGGCCCTTACCAACTTTACTCCTAGTTTTATTTCTCAACTGTTTTATACTCAAGAGACTGAGAAGAGGGAAATTAATTATTGGATATCCTTAAAGAAGCCAAATATTTGTCTGTTAACCCCTTTTTAAAAATTTGTCTTCATTTTTTCCCCTTTAATATTGCTTTTTTTTTTTTTAAAGATTTTATTTATTTATTTGACAGAGATAGAGACAGCCAGTGAGACAGGGAACACAAGCAGGGGGAGTGGGAGAGGAAGAAGCAGGCTCATAGCAGAAGCCTGATGTGGGGCTCGAACCCATAACGCCGGGATCACGCCCTGAGCCGAAGGCAGATGCGCTTAACCGCTGTGCCACCCAGGCGCCCCTTAATATTGCTTTCTGAGTCAATTCTTCCACCTAACCTTTTGTGTCTACTTCAGCTGTAACTATTGTGCTAATGAGTGATGTTTTCTACATTTTATAAATTGTATATGTAATACCTATGATCTCTAGTTTCTTTATATATATAAATCCTTTATTTCTTTTGCATCTATTCCTCTGTGATATGTTCAGTATCTACCTTTATCTTTTTCTGAATAACAATTATATTTATTTTGTTGTCCTTTTCTGATTGCTTATTATCTCTATTTCTAATGTGTATTCTTCAATTTTTGAGCTTGTTCTGTTTTTCATTATATTGACTTTTCCCTATGAGTTTAGGCCTCTTGCTTTTGAACTTTTAAGATCACTTATTAGACTGCTCCCTGCATTTATGTATGGAATTCACTGACAACCCCGGGGGGGGGGGGGGGCAAATACCCATGTCCACAATTCCACAATTTGAATTATCTTGCTAAGTAGAAATTCCCCCATCCTCGATGTCATAAAAAGAAATGTGTTACCAGTCACCTGCCACTTCATTCTCTTTCATCAATGCTCCTTGTCATTGTTTCTGCCTAGCGACAGACCTCCTTCCTTTTTATTAATGCCTCCCATGAGAGTAAGCAAACTAAGTAACTTATTGGACTTTTTCCCCCCCACCATCCTGATTCCATGTTTCATCACCTCCACACCCAGCGCTCTCTTGATGTTGGACCTACATTATGTGGCAGGAAACTAAAATGTTTATCCTGTTCTATTGTTTCTAACAGAAATAGTCAGTTGTCAGTCTTTTCAGGGATTGCTCACAATTTCTGGCTCTTAAAGGTTTCTCCTTTTTCATTTCTAATGTATCCATTTCTTTATTTTTATTTCTTTTATTTAATTATTTCTAGGATGTTATGTGAAATAGAAAGACTGCAAGGTACACTTAGTTCACCATCTTGAAATAAGAGGATTGCTTCAGATTCACAGAAAAAAATATTTATGCTGACCAAATTAAAATAAAATTTTTTGTTCACTGGCAAAAACAAAACAAAACAAAAAACACATCTTTTAATTCTACACACACACAAAAAATGAACAGGATACCATTCATCCATTTCATATCACAGTAAAGTCAAAAATGAGTATATACTGTTTTAAAAAATTATTTATTTGAGAGAGGGAGAGAGAGAGCCAGAGAGACAGCATGAGCAGGGGAGAGGGGAAGAGGGAGAGGGAGAAACAGACTCCCTGCTGAGCAGGGAGCCTGAAGTCCGGCTCAATCCCAGGACCCTGGAATCACAACATGATCCAAAGAAGACACTTAACCGACCGAGCCACCGAGGCACCCTGAGGACATACTCTTTTAATAACATTATGTCAATGACTTATATTTAGCTACAAAATAATTAAAATACACTCATATATATATATATATATATATATAGTCTCTCTCTCTAATCATTTTGTATTATCTTTTAAAATGTTGCTATAGAAGAGGTGTCCTGTTACATGCTTAGGCATATATTCATATTTTCAGTATTAGGCAGTAATCCCAATTAATCAGCTTTAAGATATGATAAAAATGTACCTCCAGGAAATAATAATCGTGCTAGATTTACAATGTTTGAAAGTTGATCTGTGTTTTCTATTCGTACTTGTTTTCCCTTTTATAATTTTTTTTCATTGCAGGGAAGAAACTTGAACTATATTTCCCAGAAATCCCTTTAATTTTACAGTTGCTGCTTAGGTGCTGCCAACCAGAAAACTGCACACAATTTGGAAGTTAGAAGAGAAGGATAATTCATTAATTCATTTTTAGCAGGTAGCTATGATCATTGGCAGTGGCTTCCAGCAATTGAGTCCTCTGAAAATTGTCTACAGATTTTATGTTGTAGATCATAGTGGAAGCTTTATAGTAATGCTTGGATTTAGGAATCTCCTAAAAGTGGCCTCCTGGTATTTTTTCCACAGCCCTTCTAACCCTTGTGTGTGCCTCTCATTCTTTATGCTGTATTAAATCTCTGTCTATCAGAAATACTTAGAGTGGCTTTTGTTTCCTTAATTGAGCCCAATATTATAAATGTGTACAACTTGGACAAACAACATGAATATCAGGATAATATATGATTACCAAATCCACTAATTTAAGTAAATATTATAATTCTCTTTTCACTGCTTCCACCTTTCTTTAGTAGTAACCTGCCAATTATATATAAGGACAAAGACCATTGAGGTAAAGTTGTTCAGAGGCGAAGCATAGGGTTCCACTTAGCTTCACGTTCACCTTGCACTGTGTAGTTCAATTAAAGTAACATATACAGCTCACACAGATTTTTATTTGGACTTTGATTTCAAGGAGTACTCTAAAACCATCATACTCTTAATTATAATACCTGGAGTTATTTATTCAGAAGTCTCATTCATCTGATGATTATTATAAAGCCAGTGAAACTTAAAACATGTTCATATAGTGCAAATGAATGTGAAGAGTACCTATTTCAGGAGTAATTTATGATAAACTCCTCCAAATAACAATTACTAATGAATGCTGACAACTTCAAGTGTGTTTAGCAATATGTTCAATAATATATGCAAGACCTAACAATAATTTCAAAATTTGTCCAATGAGGACACATATAACAAAATATAAGCTTTAAATGGATAAAAGTGAAAATACATTTATTTTTAATGCTGAATAAAAGTAACCAAAAATATCTATATGATTTTATTTTATGAAAAATATAAGATATCTAAAAACGTGTAACATACAATCACAATGAGTATAAGTGAATTCAAAAGTCAAGGGGTTAAAACAATGACCTCTGGGGTGCCTAAGTGGCTCAGTTGGCTAAGCAGCTGCCTTTGGCTCAGGTCATGATCTCAGGGTCCTGGGATGGAGCCTCGCATTGGGCTCCCTGCTGAGTGGGGAGTCTGCTTCTCCCTCTCCCTCTACCCTCCCCCAGCGCCTTCCTATTCTCTTGCTCTTTCTCTCTCTAAAGTAAATAAAATCTTAAATATATATATATATATATATATTAAAAGGCGTTTTCTAAAGAAAACATCACATTTCAATACTATCAAACAATAAATTATACCTGATTTGAGGAATAAAAAAATAACTAACAAATAATATTTCCTTTTCCAAAGCAACTTGGCATAAAGAACATTCACATTTCATGAAAGAAACTAAATCATTTCCATTACTATTTCTTTTTTCTTACAAATAAATGCTATGCTTTAAACAAAATTTTAGGGGTTGAGAGATAAAAAAAGATCAATTTGATATTAATATTTTCCTAAAGCCTGGAAATACAGTATGTGTATATACTTGCCCTCACCCACGCACTGAAGAGATGCAAATAGTCTATATCCATTCAAATCACCTTGCTGCCTTTCCTCAATCAACTGCATGGCCGAGTCCCCAATAACTCTGTGCGGAATATGCAGTTCTAGTCGCAGGTCTTTTCTAATTGACTACTGCTATGCTCAGTTTCACCTAATTGAAAAGCCTATTAGAACAATTTTAAACTCTTTACAACATTTATTGGATTTTTTTTTATTATGGCTTCTCAGATTGTAACACTTATGGGCCAGAATACATTGTACAGATATGTAAAGCCAAAGCTTTAAGTGCTCTCAAGAAATTTCTTTCTGTAACATCTTGATAGAGTAAGTGGATCACATGGATTCTTAAGAAAAGAATTTTCACTGTTAAATGACAAGAAGTATTTAAGCCTATGCTCAAAGACGGTCTCAGAATTTAGGTAAACTAGGGTCTCATTTTCCCACATTCTTGCATGAATGGGGAGAAAAAGAAAAAACTCCTCTATTGTGTGTTTTTTAATTTTTAAAGATTTATTTATTTGAGAGAGAGAGAATGTGAGAGAGAGAGAGAGAGAGGGTACCAGCAGGGGGAGGGGGAGAGGAAGAGGGAGAGGAGAGTGAGAACCCAACTTGGGGCTTGGTCCCAAGACTGAGATCATGACCTGAGCTGAAATCAAGAGTTGGACGCTCAACCAATGAAGGCAACCAATGAAGGCGCCCCTCTATTGTGGTATGTTTTATGGTTGTATTCTATAGTTGCCCCCAGCAAACACATGTTTTGTTTGTTTGTTTTGGTCAAACAGTACCAAGTGGAAAAACTTAAGGGTAGCGTTGCTGAAGTATATGTCACTGCTCTTACTGACATTCTGAAACATCCAATTTGATCACTGTTGACATAGTTCATGAAGTTAATACATGAATTTTAAAGTATAGATTAACCCATGTACAAAAAAAGTTATGTTTATGTTAACATCATATTAAAATTATTTTTAGCAGTTCTACCTAAGCATTGGCATCAAATGCCACTGAAATTTTCTCAATGTACTTTCCTCTATACTTTCTGAAACGGATTCTGGAGTTTCAGTTGAATATATGTCCATTGCCTATGTCCAGATAAAGCACCTTCCCAAGATCCCAAAGGACTCAACACTTTTCCCAGTGATAATCCCTTTTCACTACTGTAAAGATAGCCATTGTCCTGACTTTATGAATATCACCTTTTCTTTTTTCTTAATAAGCGACCATGTTTCCATTTCTAAATACCAAATTTGATTTCACTTCTTTTGGGAACTTTATATAAGCGGACACATATGGTTTGTATTGGGGGGTGTTTTATTTGCTCAATTTTAAGATTTTAAGATTTTATACTTTGTTTTATGTAACCACCACATATTCATTTTCATTTTGAACAGTATGTGAAACTTTAATTATATAGAAAAATGATAACTTGGTCAACCATGTAGCTCATGCGTAAAGCATACACTTTTGCTTTCAACCACCTGTTTGGAATTCTGTATTACCTACTAGCACCCCTCAGCTTGACTGAAATAATTTATATTAAAATTGTATAAGTGACATGCTTTCACTTTATTTCTCTAGAGTTTCATCCACTATTACTGTATCAACTCAGGGCATCAGAAATTTATATGCCTGTAACGGAACATGCCAATTCCCCCCTACATTCTTAAAACTTAGTTTGATATTTCAAAAATGTGTTTAGAATTAATATAAAATTATTAATAATTTTATTGTCCCCCAAATCACTCTGATTTGCATTTTCTTTTTGTATATTTTATAACAGAATTTAATGAATAAAAAATAAAATTTTAATTGTATTACTGCACAAAAGTAGATAAGTATTTCCAAGTCGTATTTTATAAGTCTATTTAATTAGTTTATGAATTTTTTGTGATAAATAATTAGAATTGTTTTTTACATTTGGCAGCTAGGAATATCTGAAATAAATTTTGTGTTTATTTGAAGAAAAAGTAACCTGGATTATCTGGTGTTTCTTTTTCCTACAGTGTCATTTATTCATCATCTCTTTTTATTTTAATGCTAACTTACAGGTTGTTTTATGTGTATGTGTGCCTATTTACATAAACTACTTACGTGAAAGTCTTATGTAAACTACTTATGTGTGTATATATTATCTTATATACAATTGTGTATACTATATATGTTTATGTATGTGCATATACATAATTTGTGCTCACAAGTCTCACCAAATCCTATATTTTGTGTTATGGAGAATTTAAATATAAAAATTTTAATGTATTATTGGATATTAGAACTATGGTATTTTCTTTTTAAATCATGTCAACTGTTTTTAGTTTACATAGATTGTCTAGAAGAAAAAGAGCCATAATAGAAAATAATTTTGTCCTCTAATATACTTATATTGACAATTTATATCCATAATCTGTGTTTTCCTACTTGGCTCCACATTTTGTCACAGACACTAAGGAAAAAATTCCCACTAGTAGACCATTTTCTCACAAATTTCCTATTTTTTAGAGATCTTATTTCTATGTGGCACATTAATTTTAAACTTTCTGATTTCAACATTCCAAAGTCCACCCCAGATGTTTCTCTTCATCGGCAACGATTTCAATTTGAGATGTTATATGATTAATAAAGGTTTACCACTGTGACAAAGAATATAGGTATTAACGAGATTTACGGTTAAAGGTATTCGATTGATGGAATCCCTCAGGATTCCATGAGGGAGAAATAAGCCACTATAATTACTTCAATGAAGAGAATATAATACTAGAAATTTATCGAGCAGGACACGGAGAATTACGATAAAGACCAAAAGACTGAATTTACAGAAGTAGTGATTGCAAAAAGCAGCCATTTCCAAAAAATCCAGGAGAACAAAGCAGTAGGGGCTGTGGTATCTGAATCTAGAAGACTGAAGAAGAGGACCTGTAAGTTGGGAATCCGATCTTTGAGCGGTGCTGTGTGGCTGCCTAAGGAGCTTGGAAGCAGGGGTTCCCAAACTGGAATTTACGCCTCTAGGTGGCAGCACTGCAGCGCTGCTGCTGGCGCCACTGGGGAACGCAGGAGACTGGCTCTGTTAGACTGGAAAGAAGCTGGACACTGGGGCAAAGTACTGCTGTGAGGGAGGTGGTTTTTGCTGAGGCAATGACAACAGGGACAGAGACAGAAGGAAGGAAGAAGCAAGTCCCCTTTCACTTTTTCAGCCTTCCAATCTCCCTCCCTGCCCTCGACTGGCAGACCCTAATAGGAAGCCACCAGACAAAAAAATGCCATTTGTACACCCCAGTGCCAGCATGACAAAACAGAGTAAAGAAAGACACATTTAAAGCTGGGAAATCATAGCTTAATAATTCACATAAAAACTTTAATTTTATGGTTATGCCTGAGGTACTCCACTGATGTAAAGCTGAGGGTAACTGGGATTGATAGAGGCAGTAATCACAGGTAAGAATAAATTTAAATGAGGAAAATATCAGTACATTATGATAGAGTATGAAATTTAAAATACTTAGGAACAAAGTGATATATCAACTTCCAGATTCATGTAGATTTTTTTCAGTTCTTTCATGTACTAATTCCAAAGAACAATTTAATCACAAATTCTAATTATGCATATAAATTATAAGATTTTGTCATACTAATGGACAGTAAAATTTATACAAACATAAGAATAATTTTGTTTATTTTATAATTACTAATTCATGACAAAATCAGTGTGTATGAAGAAGGAAATTGCATATAAGTGTTGAGATCATATGAAATATGAAACCATTTCATATGAAACAATTTTACCTTCCATATGTAGCTAGAGCCCCAGAGAAAAGTCATTTTTTTTTCCAAAGTCACTTACAGATGTGCCTTTATTAATGTGGACAAGCTTTCCCTAGAATTTTCTTGTATAATTCCCTGAAAAGCAACTTTTAACCTTACAAAGGTAAGCATAGTAGTCATCATAGCATTCCTGAGGAAAAGGCTACTAGAACTTCTTGTGAAGTTAGCAATTATAAACCATCATATATTGAACCGTTCGCTGAGGAGAGGAGCACAATTTCATGGGGGCCAGGGAGCTTTTCTCAGAGGAATGATTAAAACCATTTCCTTTCTAAGCTTTAATATTATCACTGCAGATTCAGATGAATTGAAGTGGTTCCAACTGGTACTAGCAAGAAAGTGTCAAAAAATTCCAAAACAGGACACACCAAAAAAGAAGATTGTCTACACAATTCCAAGCTTAGAGGTCTATAGGGAAGAGCTAGTTTCAGCCCACAGTGGTTCAGGTAGAACACCTTCAACATCCAGATACACTGTCACCGAATTTGAGGTTCGGGAATACATGCTGAGCGTGTAAATTAAGAACACTTTCAAACTTTGGGACCCCTGAGGCCTGAGCAAGAATGAGGAGGGAAAAGAACAGTGGATGAGTCAGAGGTTGTAAGCAACAAGTCTTCAACAGCAAAAAAATGAGGGCATCATAAATACGAAAGCACCTAAAAATCAGGACCAAATATACTGATAAACCTTTATTCTCTACATTTGGAAATTAGATGCCAGACTAAGCCTATTGTCAAAGAAAGTTCCGGTATTTTGAGATAATTTTGGATTATGAGGACTTCTAATAAGATTATATGGTGAGGACTTAGTGATGAACAGGGAACATAGAAGAGATAGAAATTATATTTCAGTCTGATAGAGTATGTCCTGCCAACTAGACTCCCTGTGTCCCACATAGTTTCAGCCTTCTAAGTTTGGGTTGTAGTGACTTAGGATATAAACAATCCCCTTATTTTCCAGGTTTGTAAGTAGATACACAGAAGTTAAAAGCCTGGCCAAAAGTCAGGATGATGACTATTATTTTTTTTATTTGACAGAGAGAGAGACAGCCAGTGAGAAAGGGAACACAAGTGGGGTAGTGGTAGAAGAAGAAGCAGGCTCCCAGAAGAGCAGGGAGCCCAGTGTGGGGCTCGATGTGGGGCTTGATGCGGGGCTCAATCCCAGGACCCTGGGATCACGCCCTGAGCCGAAGGCAGACACTTAACGACTGAGCCACCCAGGGCGCCCCCAAAACTCAAATACCCAATCAGGGACTGGGATGGATTGAAAAAAACCAAACAAACTGATGTCATCTATAATTTATTCGAGAATAGTCACGTAGAACTCAGTATCTTCAGCAGAAGCATACAGTTTAAACTGCCATTCAGTGCCATCACTCTTTGACAGCAAAAGGAAGACTGATGATGTAATACCAACTTAATATTTAATGTGTATTAAAGATAGGGGATATGTCCCATTTATCTTCTGATTTTACAAATGTTTTGTATGTAGACAGTAATCAATAAATATTTGTGGAAGCAAGGAAGGGAAGGGAAAAGAAAATAAAAGAAAATATTTGAGTATTTGAAGCACTATTTAAAATTAAAAAAAAAAGGGGTGCCTGGGTGGCTCAGTCGTTATGCGTTATGCGTTATGCTACTACCTAACACAGGTCCTTTGTTCTGACCAGAGTCTGATTCCGCATAAAGCCTTAAATGCTTGCCGGTTTTGTATCCCGTAACTTAGCTGAATTTGTTGACTAGTTCTACTAGCGTTTTTGTGGAATCTTTAGGGTCGTCTATATGTAGGATTATGTCATCTGCAGAGATATGACTACTTCTTCCTTTTGGATGCCTGAATATGAAGTGCTTACCCAGCCTTCTGCAGTGCCAAGAGCACCTAGGGCCTCCATCAATACAACCTCCCTTAATTTAATGGTACTCATTCAACACAAATATGGAGTCTCACTCTACGCCATACATGGGCTGTCTCCACTGAAACAACAGTTTTCATACTTCTGTCTTTCACAAGGCATGCTTTCTGAGGAATTCAACAATCTCATGATGACAAACAAACTAAATCAAACACGCTATCTTCACAGAATTTACTTGAGGAACCCATGAAAAATTAGCACATAACTCAGGGCGTGATCCTGGAGTCCTGGGATCGAGCCCCACATCAGGCTCCTCTGCTGGGAGCCTGCTTCTTCCTCTCCCACTCCCCCTGCCTGAGTTCCCTCTCTCGCTGGCTGGCTGTCTTTCTGTCAAATAAATAAATAAAATCTTAAATAAATAAATAAATAAATAAATAATAAAATAAAAAAAAGAAATGAGAAAAGAAAAGTGAAAGAAAAAGAAAAGGAAGAAAAGAAAGGTCAAATTGCAAGGATATCACTGCCGATTCAGGATCAATCAACAAATAAATAGTTGCAATTAAGAATTGCTCCCTGAGTTTACATGCAACTAGAAGTACTGAATCCTTACACTTAATGAATCCATGTGCATCCAGTTTCATTTTAGAACTATCACCTTTATTAGGCATTGAATAGCTAAGAAATAGTACCAAAGGCATATATCCTAACGGAAAAGGTTGATATACTTTATAAAAATTCATATTTTTGTTCATAAAATTTTAAATACCATGAAATAAAATTAAAGATGAAATTACAAACTGAGTAGATAACTGCAAAAGATATGACAGGTTAACATGATAAAGCTTTGATATAGAAATAACTTTTCCAATTCAGTAAGACAAAAGAAACAAAGGAAAGGGTATGCAGAGGAACTTCCTCATGATTAATAGACATAGATAGGTATAGGTAACAATTAAATCTTTAAAATTTATAAAGACATTTATGATATACTGTCAAGCAAAAAAAAAAAACTTTGTTAAGCAGTCTGTACAACATCACACATGTGAACACTCACAATAATCTCTGGAAAGATCAAATATCAAGACTGGGTGAGTAAACTTAAGTTTATCATCATCATCATCATCATTATCATATTAATGTTGATTGTCCCTCTCTCTACCTCCTCCTCTTTCAGCAAGTTTTCCTTTATTAGGGGGAGAAAAGTCACAAAATGAAAACTTCAGGGAAGAAAAATGACTGAATAAAAAAGAACTTTCAAATGTCACCATTTATCAGCATTGAATCAATACTTACAACTCAAACGGCTGGGCTAGACAAAAAGAGGGAGCGCTGCACACTAGAGGGGCATTGTGCTCTAATTAGAAAGAACAATGGATTTGGTATCAGTTAAAACCGGACTCAAAATATATTTTTGCTCCNCAGTACAAATGTAATTTATTTTCCTCCATGGTTAGGAACCACATAGTTCCTTGTTTAAACAGAGAAATTGTTTCCTAGCAGCAATTTTAAACTAATCGTAGTGATTTCAAAATGTTATTAATAAAGAAGAAAATGATGCATATCTTTTAGAGTAACAGGCTTAAATAAGATAATGTACATAGATTACACATTTGAGTGCCTGGTACATAATGCCGTTCAATTAACTGTTGCTATATATGAATGACTTTAATAATTTTACAATAATCAATTGATTGTCATTGGTGATTAACAAAATGTGTTATATTTGATATCTAAGTCTTTGGGGAATAGTAGTCTAAATTCCAATGTATTATTATTTAAATAAAATAATGCCTAAATTCTTTAAAGATAGTGGGGCAGCCTATTTTTTACTGACATAATTGTAAGTTCCATTGAACATCAGAATCTATAATTTTATAATTGTTTTGAAACCAAGACTTTGACATATTCTGAGATATTTTAAATGAGTTTTAATGAGTTATAATAAGGCAAAATGTGCCCTGAGTACTTTGCCTGTCTGTGTGACTACTGACAAGCATTTATAAGTGGCCATGACAATACCATAGGTATGTGAATGCACTCTCTAATAAACGCCATGAGATAAATCTTTCCAATGACATCATTGTTTAAGTTAAAATAAAAGATAAAATAAAATAAATTAATAAATGAGTTTAACTTTCTGGATAATAAAGTTATCTCTAATCATAGAACAGGATAAATTCCTTTAACTATATTTAGATTTTATACACATTTCATCTTACTTTATTCAACAGAGTATCTACCAAACTTTGTAACTTGAGGGATAGGCCGGTGATGGGTATTAAGAAGGGCACATATTGCATGGTGCACTGGGTGTCAAATAATGAATCACGGAACATTACATCAAAAACTAAGGATATACTGTATGGTGACTAACATAATATAATAAAAAATTATTATAAAAAATCTTTTAAAATTTCCTACTGCTAAAGAGAGAGCTACAAATTCTCTGCCACGCCTCCTATGCATAAAAGTGATCCTCCTCTAACTGTTATGTTCAATAGTTTGGTGAAACAAACACCATGTCAATTTCAGTGTATCTTTGAAAATAACTGGTAGCTTCAACATTGGGATCTTGGAGACTTTATCTACTACATAAGAGACAATATGGAGAAACCTAGAGATGACATTGACAAAGAAAGTTGTCCAGCTCAGTCCGACCTTTCAACCATGTCCACCAAAAGCACTAGATATTTGACAGAGAGACAGCCAGCAAGAGAGGGAACACAACCCTGTTTTTTTTTTTGTTGTTGTTGTTGTTGTTTGTTGTTGTTGTTGTTTTAACTCCAGTCACTGACAAGTGACTGGAGGACCTTGCTGAAGGAAATGGCTGAAGACAGATGTTTATTAACACAGAAAATGCATGTAAATTGACTGGCAAAAAGCAAAGTTTAAGAATGTCGTTCACAGAGAAGTGACCCAACACTAGTATTAAGGTAAGTAGAGATCGATAGATGTCTGATCACTCTGACAACAACAGGATGGCAGAGAAACAATAAGGGAAATGTAATGTGTTGATCTTAAAATCTGCCTCTACCCTGGAAGGGAACTGATATCTCTGTGTCACTCAAATTCACATGAATATTTATATCAAAGAATAGCGCATTTTTAAAACATTTTGGATTCAAAATCTAGAAATTTTATATGAAAGAAATTTTATTAGAATATATTGTCCTAATGAGTAATGAAGTAGAATTGTTTTCCCCAATTCCTTTCCAACTTAGATAATATTAAGAACAAAATATAACTTTAACTATATTATCTATATGACTAAGGGTCATAATCACACAATTCCTCAATTTGTATACGTACATTACTAGCTACTTTCTAATGTAACATAATGTATTTGACAAAAGTATTTTGACTAAAGATATTATTTATCTTTTTTCTTGTAGAAACTATTTAATTTGCTTTCATCACATATGATGCTGATAGAAAATTAGTAATGTAAATTATCAATGTGGGTTTCCTAAATATGAGTATTTTTTTTAAAGAAATAATATTCTAAGTACTTTGGCAAATGTATTTCTCTCTTCAGTTTTCTTGGTAACAGTTAACAAAACACATTTACCCACAAATTATTCCTGGAAGCATTATATATCTATTCGTATGATAAAGCAAGCTGCAGCAAAGAGATACATATTCTAATAAGGTGTTTAGATTATATTCCCATTGCATACATGCAAGTGTTTGCCAAAGTAAATTAAGCTGGAAAGCTATCATTTTCTTGTTACTGATAGAGTTCATCTATATTCAGTTGCATTTTCTTTTTAATATACATTTTACTATCAAATTTCTTCAATTTCTTCCCTTCCTTTACACTAATCTTCCCTTACTCTCTCTCTCATTATAACGGTCTTACAGGGTAGAGCATATCTTATGAACCTTTATAAGAGTGTTGAGCATGATAATAAACTTCAAGATCTTTTCTCCCAAATGTTAAAAGCCATTTTAATAAACACAAGCCAGACACAGTGTTTTATTTTAATTATTTAATATCCCCTAGTCTTCCAGTGTGTCCAATTAATGTCCAAAATCAAGGGCACCTCATTTTGCATAACTCTTTAAAAGCATTAAGAAAATCAAGAAAACTGGGTGAAGTACTGTGTGTATAATCTAGTTACAATAATTTTCAAATTATTTATTTGTGTTTCACATCTTCACTACCTCTGACCTCTCCAAGAAGAGACCATATGTAATTCATAATTGGTATCACCTTGGCAACCCTCAGTGTCTGCTACAAAGGTAATTCTCCAAAACTTACGGCTGAATAAATGGGTGGGTGGATGGATAGATTTATAAGTGAATAGGATAATACATTTATTCCCCCCAAATAAAATTATGATAGAAAACGAGATACCAGACATAAAAATGCTTTGTAGCAGTATATGTTGTCAGACGCATAAAGTGTCATAATTCTTAGCATAAATTTGGCTCACTTTTGTTCAACATAAGCAGAATAATTATATATAAGAATAATTATGAAAGGCAATCTAAAATAAAATCTTTAAATTCATTGATGTCATCTCTCAAAAAGCAGTACTTGGACATGCAAGCAATTATTCAAGTCAATCATTTACATGAAGAGGCATAAAAGCATCCTGCAATGACAGCAAATTAATAAGAATCAACAAGTAACTTTATTTCATCTATTCAAACATCTTAGATATTGACATATGTTACCACACCGCACAATATCATTTGGAAATTAGAGTGATGGCATCAAGGAAAAAGACCATTATTCTCTCCATTCAAATGTACTGAAAGCAAGAGCAGAAATCACAGTTAAATATAGATTTAAAGCATGTTTGTCACATCAGTGCATTTCAGCCGACTGTTGAGCATTCTTTTTACACGCGATGTTGCCTGCCCTCTTAATCACTTTCACCTGTATTACCTTACTCCTCACAACATGTCCTCCAGATAGAGTTGCATTCTGCCATGATAAATGTTCATTAGTGACAATACTGGCATTCACTGAAAGTGTGATCTCTCCAGATTTATACCAACAGAGCAGCCATTAAAGTTATTCAACTTTATATCCAAGGAGATCACCTATTCCTACTTGTATGTCAAACTGTGCACCAAGTTAACACTATTTTGCCTCCATACCTGACAGATTACAATTGACAGCCCCCCACCCCCAAATAATGTATTCATTTTCTTCATGAAGCTTCTTCTCTCTCTAGAAATTGTACACAAGTTCTACAAAGCTTGGCTGGAGAATTAATTACTGAGAAAGACTGTGGGACCCTTTCCTCCAAGTTTGTTTTGTTTTGTTTTGTTTGTTGTGTGAGCTATCCTCAGACTAAACAACTCTCTCTCAGCTATAATAATTTTTTTTTTAAAGATTTTATTTATTTATTTGACAGAGAGAGACAGCCAGCGAGAGCAGGAACACAAGCAGGGGGAGTGGGAGAGGAAGAAGCAGGCTCCTAGTGGAAGAGCCTGATGTGGGCTCAATCCCAGAATGCTGGGATCACGCCCTGAGCCAACAGCAGACGCTTAACGACTGCGCCACCCAGGCGCCCCATCAGCTGTAATATTCTGATGCAACTTGATTCATAAGAGTTATAATCACCACCTAAATTGACGTACATGTTTATTTAACAAACATTCTATGTGCTATGCCCTGTATTAGGCACACAGAATACAACAGTAAATAAGAAAGACAATGTCTTTGCTTACTGGAATTTACATTATTGTGACAGAGTAAGGGTGATAGCTAAATTAATATACAAAGAAAATATGAGATAATGATCAATATTTGGAAGAAGGAAACAAAAGAGTAGAATATCTTTGAGAGAGACAATGTATATACTATGGTCTAGAAAATATAAGATTTCTCTGACCTAGCCATAAAGGAAGGGCCATTCCCAGACATAGTCAACTCTTGGAAATATACATGGAGAAACAAAGTCTAACTCAGAGAAGAAGAGGAAGGGCTGTTTGTTGGTAGGAAAAAAACCCCAGTATCATTGCCAGAATTTGAGGACCCTCAGCCACAGGAATGGAAAAAATGTTTGTCTAAAGAAATAGAGGGCAAGTCAGCAGCAAAGAGCACAGCCTTCAGATAGCCAATGAACCTAGGTCAGATACAAATGTTCACATGTATGAAAGAGGAATAGTTAAGCCAAAAAATGCATGACTAAAAAGAAGAAGTTATGTCTTTAGAAAATGAGAAAAGGCCTTTCAATAGAGAAAAAGAATAGAGAATAAAGAGAATAGAGAATAAATAGAAATAAATTCAGTGGGTTCAGGAGCATAAAGATCAGTGTGCCTGCCATGTGATTCTTCGGAATGGAGTGGTATTAAAAAGGGTAAGAGTCAGAACAGGCCAGGATATATCAGAGTAAAGAGCTGGGGTGGGGAGGTCATTTTGGAAGGATGGGAACCCAGTGGATAATTTTAAGCAGTGTTGTGATATTACCTGGATCACAACTACTTTTCTGACTCTGATTGTGACACTCCTGCCTCCTTTTTTCTCTTAGGAGACTCCCTTTGATTACATTGGACTCACCTGAATAAACCAGGATAATCTTCCCATCTCAAAATTCTTCACTTGATTGCATCTGCAAAGTTCATTTTGCCATAATATATTCACAAGCCTGGGAATTAAAATATGCACGTCTTTGGAGGCCATTACTCTGCCACAGACAGGTAGTAGAGTCTGGATTCAACTGCAGAGATTAACTTCAGAGTACACATACCAGAGTCTTTCTGGATATCATTACCCTGGGAATTGCTGCAAAGAGGTGCAATTTGGGAAAGAAATTGTACTACAGTACTAAATTTATACTCATTCTTGAGTTGTTATTGTGGCCAAGTCTAACTCAGACTATGTAAGAAAGGGGATTCTGGGAAATATATTCTCCAGTTTGATTGAGATACAATTAAAAAGCACTTTTCATCTACACTGTCATGCACACATTCTCTTACAACTGGCAATCTAATAAATTTGATGCAAAATCTAATATTTCAAAATTTATCTAAACTGTCAATAGATGACTTTCTTTATAATTCAAAAGACCACCTAAAAATAATTTGTCTATATGTATTGTGGTGAGCACTGTGTGTTGTGTAAGACTGAGGAATCACAGACCTATAACCCTGAAACAAATAATACATTATATGTTAATTAAAAAAATTTAGGAGAAAAAAGCAACTTGTATATAGGCACAAATATATCTATATATAAATGAAAAAGTTTTCCCCAAAGAAAATCAAAGAAGACAAATATATATATATATATAACATTGAGAAATGTTTCATACTTTTTGGGAATGTGTACTTATATATAACTCTGCCTTTTTGGTTTAATGTCTGTTTTAAACAAACCACATTTTTTTCATCAGGTGAAATATTTTAAAAATCTCAGTTACTAGAGATATATAAATGTTAAGTTATGCATTATATTTGATGATCCAATATTCTCTATATTTTCTCCAAAGATTATTTATTTGCAATTCACTTCCTAAATATAGAATGAAATTGGATTGCTACAATTTTTCTCCAAGGGCCAATTTTTGTTCTAAAATACTTTGATTTTTCTATGAAATCAGAGCAATATATAAATGTTCTATCCCTCAGACACAGTTTTAATAGCCTTGGTGTTTTCTTGTGATCTTTTTAACTACAGATCTAGAATTCTTTCTAATGGGTTATCACAACCTTAATAAAAATAGTTATCAATTCTAGTACTAAATTTAGAATATTTCAAATGGAAATGATCACTTTGGGATTTAAAAATTAGATGTGTTTAGACTCTGAAATTTTGGAAAGTTACTTGTCATATACCACATTGGTTTTTAGTCTAATGGTTCCTACCACAATTTTCTTCCCAGTTTCACAAGTTTTGTTTCTAATGTAATATCATTCTTGCTCAGATAATAGAGCAAATAAATACTGTGAAAATATTATCCCTAAAATTCATTTTATATAGAATCATTATATATTTACAATACCTATCTTTTTATGGTGAATTACATTTCCATAATTGAAATGCTCATTATCATTCTTTTTAACAAATACTGAAACTGAAGATAAGAATGCTCAAGTTTCATTTGGGAGAGTATGGTCTGGAATGTCAAATACAAAACAGAATGTTCGTAATAAGTCTAATATCTTTTATATTGTGCCAACTGCATCTTTAGTAAATTTGGATTGTATTTTTAAATGGATGCTTTGTTTCCATCATAATTACATTGTCCTTTCAACTTACAAAAACAATTTTTCCTCTGCAGACATTTTTACATATGGAACTTCAGGCTTCATTTCTCAGTATCTGTGTACTTTCAGGAGATATATTCACAGCTCACTGAACAACAGCCAAGTACTCCTCTACATTTCCTGGTCTCACTTGCAGTATTAAGAAATGTTTTAAAATGTTTACTATAGTCAAATGCTAATTACTGTACTATTAACCGTGAAACTGGTTACATTCAGCTGATAATATTGTGGTTCCACAAACATGAATCTTAAAAATTATCATTTGCTTATTTGGGTACTTCTGAAAAGAAATGGAAAATGTGAGAAGGAATAGAAATCATAATTAAGTAAAAATAAAGAACATGTTGAGTGGGCACTGTTCTTTACTGCAAGAATAATCCAGAGGACCCATATTCATAGCTGCTTTGTCAGTATTTTTTTTTCTTCCGGAATATTTTGTTACGGAATATAAAGAAAGGGAACTACATATTCTCAATTACAGTGTGGAGAATTCTATTTTGTATTTCTCTCTGCCACAATATTTTATTTTACTTCGCCCAATACTATAGAGCCTGGAGGAAATTTTCTGTGTGGAAACATGATAGAAACCAAAGATTGGAAAGTATGCTAAAGTCATCTGGCAGAATGTTCTTGGTATTAGAAACCTACATTCTTAGTACAGCATTGCTACCAAGTGGCTATCCAGCTTATATTAGAGTATTTCAGGGACAGGAAACTTGCTGGCTACAGAAAAAGACTTATCTCTGTCTGGTCAGATAAATTTTTAGAAATATTCTGTAATTCAAAATCTGAGTTATTTTACTCTGTTTCCATAGTTCTTGTTTCTGTCCTTGCAGATATACAGAACAGGTTAATTCTTTTTCTTCCTCATGGTTACTTACAGCAGAAATGAAATAATATGTGTGTGTATATTTCTCATGACAAACTAGACACAGCTTCCTATAATCTCATCTGTCTTAAAAAAAAGTTCTAAGCAAAATTTCAACTAGTCTTCTCATTCGCCACCTAGTTAGAAAGGCAGAATTCTAATGCTGATCTTTCATTATTAGACTTCAGTAACAACTGTCTGTTAAGACATATGAAAGAATAGAGCACTCTGCTATATCCAGTAACCTACACCAACAAAAAAGATGAATAAATAAAATTTTTAAAAGACAGAACTGAGATAGAGAACTGAAAGTAGGACAAATTCATGAATTCATTTATGCTTTTGGCTAACATACACCCCTCCTCAAGTCAGTTTGAAGCTGTTAGCAGGGTGGGGTGTTTCACCTACTAATTATTTCACAGCTGGCACGTGCATGGCATTAGTGTTTACTGGCATCCTCAAAGTCAGTTATTTTTAAGCAGCTCTCTTCCAGGCCTCTGAATAAATTATCTGTCAAGTGCAGCAGTGCATGACAACACCCAAAATGCAATTTTCAGTCTTGCACAGGCTCTCATTATTTGGTGTAAATGAAATCCCAAGTCATTAAACTTTTTTAAAAATGAAGGCCCCTTTTATTAAAAATATAAGCAATTGAAAGACCTCTTAGGTCATTCTTTCAATCTATATTATGCATAGTAATGAGCCTGGAAATTCGATCAATCCCTTTGCAATTGTTTACTTTTCTTTGAAAGACAAAAGTTTCTGTCAAACACATCACAGAAGAAGTTCAAGCAGGCTAGTTTCATCTATTCCACCGGGAATATGCCTAGAAAATTGGCCAAGAGAAAAGACAACACAAGCAATCATGATAAGAAATAACCTACTCTGAAATTTACAAAGTTATAGTCAACAGAATATGTAGGATGTCTGCCGAATAACTATCAGCAATTCGCACTTCTTTGTGTCTGAAGGTTTTCCCCCCATATATGCTGTAAGCTTTAAATAAATAAATAAATAAATAAATAAACAAACAAACAAACAAAGGAAATGGAAAGAGCTTTTCCTTGATCTGCTTATATGAGCCTTATCAATTTCAGGCAAGATGGCAATACTTCCCTGACAATGAGTTTAACATTATCTGCAGTCGTTCCTGCTATGTTTACCATGAATTTTGATGAAGCTTTTTATGAGCCTCAAAGGTATTTGATGTTGCTATACTTTTAATCCATGAACTGAGACTTACAGCCCATCAAAAAACATTTAGTCACAAACCAATATGGAGTAAATGTTATCTACCATCGCTTGTTTTGTTGTTGGTTTACCAGCGCAGTAAACACATACTATGATACAGTGTAACATCTTAATAATGTGAATGTCCAGGAGAAGCATTAAATACTCACTTATACAGTAACCAAGCTTAGATGCGATTTCACTGTACATTATCAATATGTTTTACAGACACAATTTAACCCCTGTGGTGTATCAGTGTCTGTGGAATTAGAGAAGCTGCACCAGCAGCAGCCACAGCAGTAGCAGGAGAAAGAAAAGGCTCTAACGGGTTTATCCAGAAAAGTCTAAATGCAATTAATTTGATTAATGTGGTTCTCTCCCACTATTATTAAGTTCCATAAATGCAGACACTTTCAGGGAGGGAGGAAGGAGTGAAGGAAGGAATGTAACTGGGGTATTCAAATTGTTGAGTCTTTCTGGGTACAATTGACCCTATTAGAAAAGGGGTTACTTTGAAAATGTGTCTCAGAAATAATTAAAAGCTTTTTATTATTCCAAGTATTTCAATGACAAATTTAATAAATAGTACTAGCACTGAAAGAAATTTAACAGTAAACCAGTATGAGCTGCTAACCAATTCTAGAACATTTTTTCTTTTTTTTTTTTTAAACAATGGCTCTGATTGTAGTAGATGGATTCTAAGACAATCTCAGTCTCTTGGTATTGATTTTCCTATGTAATATCTTCCCCTTGAGTGTGCGATGGACCTAGTACTCATATCTAATTTGGCAAAAGTGATGGACTGCCAGTTGGAGTTGAATTATAAAAAGAATATCTCAATCTCCCTCTCTCAATCCCTCTCTTTCTCTAACACAAATACACACACATACACTCCTCCGACTGTGGAGAGGCTAACCGTCTTTCCAGTCTTGAGATGATAAAGCCCTAGCTGAAAGTCTGGCTGCAAGTGACAGACAGAGTCAGAACCACCCAGGTTGCTGTAAAATGTCTGACCTACAGAAACCATGACATAATAAATGTCTTGTAGCGATCACTAATACCCTGAAGTATAGCACCTAGTCCACAGCTTACCACACCTAGTGAAACGGAATCCATGGATATGGGGGATCTTCATTAAGAAATTTCTTAATCTGAGGGGCACCTGGGTGGTTCAGACAGTTAAGGGCTGACTCTTGATTTAGGCTCAGGTCATGATCTTAGTGTCGTGAAATCAAGCCCCATATTGGGCTCTGCACACAGCGTGGAGTCTGCTTGAGATTATCTCTATCCCCCTCTGCTCGTCCCCCCACTCATGCATTCATTCTCTCTCTCTCCTAATAAAAAATTAAATCTTAAAAAAAAAAAAGAAATTTCTTAATTAAGCTGAAATATACCACCTTAAAATTTCCACCTACTAGTTCCTAAATGCTGGTAAACCATTAAACCAGACAAATAATTTTTCTGGAATTTTAGAGATTATATTCTAGAAAGGGAGACAAATAGTAAGGAAATTTTTAAATGAACAAAATAATTACAGGCTCTTCATACATTAGTAGAGAACAAACAAGTTAAAAGAGAGGGAGGGAGTAATTGGAGAAGGTCCCATTGGTTGGTGTGAGCAAGAAAGGCATCTGAAGAGATGATGTTTAAACTGGGTTTAAAGAATAGGAATGAATTAATCATATGAAGATCTGGGGAGAGATCCAGTGAAGCAAATGGAGCAATAAGGATAACATCTCAGAAATGAGAAAAAGGTTAATAATATTTAAGAAACAGAAAGAAAGCCAGTTAGGTTGAGGCGTGGTGAGAAATGGGACAAGTGTGGTTGGTTAGTGATGAGCAGGAAAGGCTAGCAGGGGCCAGATGTTGTAGAACCCTGTGAGCCAAGAAAAGGGGTCACTTTTTAAAAACATAATTGAAAGCCATTTCAAGGTTTAAGCAGGAGAATATCATGAGTTAAGTAAAACCTTATAGTTGGGCCAATTAAGACTGTTCCACAGGTGTACATTTGACTCTCTCAGTTATATGAGGTTAACACTAACTTGGATTATTACATAGAAGTTAAATTCTCTGCTCTGGCTGTTAGGGGAAATTTGGGCTCTCTTTCCCGAAATAATTCTCAATCAAAATATCACACCATATTCAGAAAGAATGGTGATCTCCTTTCTGGAATCTCCTCTCTCTCTAAATTTAAATCCTGAGCTGAGGAAGTACTGCTGAAGCAACTGTTACAAAATTGGAAACATAAAATGAGCACCCTAGATGAGGGAGAAGTTCTGAACCTGGCACCAGAAAACACCCACCTACAGCAGTACAGTATAGAAGATGTTCTATAGCTGAGTGGTATTCCTTGGCTTCTCATGTCACTCCTTACTCTTTGGTCAAACATAAGAAAAACACAATCAGGTTAATATATCTGGGTGCTTTGGTTAACTATTACTCTGTAACAACAACAACAAACACATGTAACACAACAACATAAACAGTAACAATTATGCAGGTTGCCTGGAGCAGCTTTGCTTCAGACTGTGGGTAGGCTCCATATATCTCCTTCTGGAACCCAGACTTAATGGTAGAAGTTACTTGGGACATCTACTCATTGCGGAGATTGGAAGCAACACACAGGTAGACGAAATACATGATACTTCCTAATGCCTGCACTCATAACTGACATATATTGCCCTTTCTATTGACCAAATATGACAGATGACAAAACATTATCAGGACTGTACACTATACTTCCCCTATGGAGAAGAAGGTGAGAGAGGGAAAGATTATTTTCTGAACATCAGTCTAATGTACCACGCCGTAGGTGACTCATAGAAAAGCATCATCATTTTATAAGATGGAATGACTGGGTGTAGGCAGCTTGTTAGGCTACAGATAAGCTGAAATCTGAAGGTTTTCTGGGACCCATGGTATAATGTTCATTTTGGCCTCTTTGCATTAAGTCTTTGTTATCTAGCTCTTCCTCTGTCCAAGTCCGTACAGATCACTGCCTCCGCTCAGCATAGTGTTCGTCCTGATCCTGTATGGGGCCAGTGGTATGGATCACACAGGAATTGTTGGCCTAGGTAATGAACATCTCTAATAAGCCTTAAACAAATAAAAATAAGCATATCATTTACTGATTAGATTCTCTTTATCATAGAAACAGAAAGTGGTGCTGTCCACTTCCTAGCAGAGAGAGGTTCTATATGTGTAGTGAGCAGACTGTATCCTGAGGAAAGTATCTTGAGATCACACAAGGACTTGCCCCTCCAATCGTGAGTAAACTTACTGCCATATCACTCTCCAGAACTGTCCTTGAGGTTTTGGTAGTGTTGCCATTGAACCTATTTTGCGTCAGGAGTGGGAGAGTGGTAATAGGGTATGTACCACTTTTTAAGTGATAAAACATCTAAAGCATTGTGTTGTTTCTGCAATTAGACATCCCATATCATATACATTTGTGGCTATATTTTTTTTTCCTGAAACTCTCCTCTATTTTCAAGGGAGATAGTATTTGGAAAATATATGAGAGAATCAGAAATTTTTGCCCTTGACATCAAACTTTAGGTTAGTTAGCACTTAGGCCTCTATTATTAAATCACTACCTTGTAATAAAAACCATCTTAAAATGTCTCACATGAAAATTAATTTTTATGTGTAGATAAATTTCCTGTTTGTAGAAAATTAAATTCCAACCTGTGCTCTTAGTATAATGCAGGCATTATATAAGGTTTTGTTAAGCCATCATCCTATATAACAATGTGACCATATATAAAGCACATAAATGTGAGGAAAAAACTTTCAAACTTCTATGTTATTATGTGATGAAAACTGTTTATGTCATGAGCAAATATGTCATATTGAACACCATGTATTTATTTCTGAATATTGTTTTGAATGCAAAATTTTAAAACTATTTTATATATGGAGAAGAAAATCTACCCGTGTTTTCATATAAATGTTAATGTGGTGTGTAAGAATGTACATTACTTCTCTAACAGTTCCTTAACAAAATTTACCTTCGATGAACATACATCAAGTTTTCAAATATTTTACACTTTCTATGGTAAGGTATCTAGTGTTTAGATATTGTAAAAGTGAATTATAAGGAAAACTGACATGTATCCATGCTATTAAAGGAGACTTTAGATAAATTGATCTGGCCTCTGCCTGTGTGTAGTTATTATAAAGGTTAATTTGAGAAAAAAAATCAAATTTGTATTTGATAGTTGCCTCAATTGGCTTGTCTTTGTCATTTTATAAGAAGCAATTTTATTTCCTTGTCTTGAGGTGCTAAGTAACTTCTATTTTTTAAGTTTCCAAAGTATTTTCAAGTTTGTCTTTCTACTTTGGAAACTCTTATGTTTCAGATTAAAAGATTGTTAAGTCTTTAGCTGAATCCTAGAGGACAAGTTCAAATGGCATGTTTTTACAGAGGAGGAAAAGGTGATAGAGATCAGCTATAGGGCTTGCTTATGGACATAGAGATAGTTCCCAGCTGAGCTGAGACAAATGGAAAATGTTTTCATTATCTTGTGCTGTTTATAGTTTCTCCATGGATCCTTTGTGCCATTCCATCCCTCCCACACTCTGGCACCATCTCCTGTCACTCTCATTATACGCATTAGCAAACAAGGGCTTCCTCAGTTGAGAGAGTGACTAGAAACACTGATTATATTTTTATCAGATGCTCTCAATAAGAAGGGGAAGAAAATACCATGTGTAAGTATTCATTTAGTGCATTATTAGAGCTCATGTATATAAAAATACATTGCTAGGGGCGCCTGGGTGGCTTGGTAGTTAAGCGTCTGCCTTCAGCTCAGGGCCTGATCCTGGGGTCCTGGGATTGAGCCCCACATCAGGCTCCTCCGCTGGGAGCCTCCTTCTTCCTCTCCCACTACCCCTGCTTGTGTTCCCTCTCTTGCTGGCTGTCTCTCTCTGTCAAATAAATAAATAAAATCTTTAAAAAAAAATAAAAATAAAAATACATGTCTAGGTCTCACAGCTCTGGACCTTCCAGTCCTTGAACCTGCTTCAGCTATCCACTTTGATATCCACAACACTAGAATGTCTGAAAATGTCTTCTTTACTTTTTACTGTTACCTCAGAATTATTTACTGGATCACCCTTTTTCCTTCTTGTCTACGGCCATACCACCCTGAAAGCGCCTGATCTTGTCTCATCTCAGAAGCTAAGCAGGGTCGGGCCTGGTTAGTACTTGGATGGGAGTCCTTCTTTACATCCAGTCAACAAAAGAACTCTCAAGGAGTGAATTCTCAGCTTTATTTTCTTCCTCGTACCTGGGAAGTATAATCTCATAGCCGAACTTAAACTCTCGCATTTTTGTGAATTACTTCCACTTCTATATGTCTAGCCTTCCACTTTCCTATGCTACCCCTGCATTTCCCATTGAAACGTCCATTATAAATATTCTGAAAAGTTATTTTAACTTTCTCACTCATTAAGTCTTCTCTGTCACTCTCTCTCTCACACACACACACATACAAAGCATATATACCACTACCATCACCAAATTTGTATCTGTTAATAATTAGCCCCACTATCCCCTTTGTCATGAGGATTGAAATCTCCAAATCACTTCCTTTGTATCTCTTTATTGATTATCACATCTACCAATTGCTAATTCTTAACAATTCACAAAATATCTTTCCTCTCTATCCCTATGATGGCAACTTTAACTTAGAAATGAAGTAATTTGTCATTCAGGTGATCACAATATATTAAAAAACACATCTTTCCTTAAACTCTCTTGACCCTAGAATATTTTACATATTAGTTTTCTTGAGGAACATATTACTTTCTTGCTTAATATTCTCCCTAGCCATAAACAACTACTAATCTATTTTTGTTTATTTTAGATTTAAATATTCTAGACATTTCATATGAATGCATTTCTACATTATGTGGTCCTTTGTGACTGGCTTCTTTGACTTGGCATAATGGTTTATAAGCTTCATATATGTTGTAAATGTATCAGTACTTCATATTTTTTATTACCAGAAAATATTTTGTATGGTGTAGTATACTTAACTTATCCACTCACCGCTTGATGAACACCAGCCTCCATTTTGATTAAGGTCCAGTGGGAAATGATAGTGAGAAAAAATTATAAATGTTTAAATGTTGATATTTTTAATTTGTTTATTTACCCTCAAATTTTATGAATGTGTTTTTTTATTATGTTCAGTTAGCCAACATATAGTGCATCGTAAGTTTTTTTGTAGTGTTCAATGATTCATTAGTTGCGTTTAACACCCAGTGCTCATCACAACATGTGCCCTCCTTAATACCCACCACCCTGTTACCCCATCCCCCCACCCCCCTCCCTTCTGTAACCCTCAGTTTGTTTCCTGGAGTCCAGAGTCTTTCATGGTTTGTCTCCCTCTCTGATTTCGTCCCATTCAACTTTTATAAATGTGTCTTAAAACTTTTGACATCAGGGTAAAAGGAACAAAACGGATGAACCAGTTTCATTTTCAGTTACTGGTCATTATAGAAATAATTATACATAATTGAGAGATATGGAAACTGGAGAAACAGTGGGGAGATTCAGTATAAAGAAGTATCAATTATTCACTGCCCCCTATTATAAATAAGAGCTTTTAATAGAGTAGCCCTTTTTATAAAATTCCTTTTTACCTTGGAAAGAATGAAGAGCAATACTAATAGAGCAATCTCTGTAATAAAGGATTGTATTAGTTCTTAGTAGCAGGCTGAATCATATGAAATTGCCATTTTTGTTGATGAAAAAATTATATATAAGTCTACAAGAAATGACTGAAATCCATTGATGGGAAGATATATTTCTTCATTTACTTTATTAAATGTGACAGACTGATACTAAAACAAAAGAAATTTATAAGCACTGCTGTTATAATAAACAAATACTGTAACAAATCACATTAGAGATATTTCAAGTGTCTTTTTCTCTTCACTTCTTTCTGAAAGAATTCACAGCCCAAACTCCTTCTGTGTGGGAATTCAACCTTCATAGCACTAAATTCTCCTCAACTCCAAAAGCCCTGGCCGATAAACCAAAATTGGTTTATTTATAGGCTAGCTAGTAACTTAGGACTTGACTCAAAAAGATAACCTTGGCTAAACAGATTCACTAACAAGAATTCACTAACAAGAGAAAAAAAGTAATGACAAAAATATAGGCAAGAAGAAAGTAGCCCATACCTAGACCGCTGTTGTCTCTACTATAGGAGCCTATTTTCACCATCTTCCGAATTCCCATACACAGTTTAGGTGTAAAAAACAAAAAACAAAAAATCCCTACATTTTCTCGATTGCCTTATCCTCATAAACATCTCAAACTACCTTAATTACAAGATGGCCTATAAAGAGCATAAAGGAAATTTTGCCACTTTTAATGAAGAAAAACAACTTCTACCTTCAGGTATGTTTTGTCATCCCTAACCTCTTATTTAGATGGTTTATAAAAAATTTTACACCAGTTTTCTTTAAAAAGAAATCCTACTCGAAGAAGTTATATTGAGAAATCCTATGATGGTACATTGTAGTACTAAAACTTTTGCATAATCCACAACCAAAAGTATCACGTTGTAAACTTCTTGGTGCCTTTCAACCTAGTATGCCTTAGAGCACACTTCTTGAACATGAAAATTAAAGTAAAATATCCATTTTTACCATTTTTTTTTCTGTTTGAAATTATTCTTTTTGTCAGCAGAAGAAACATGAACTACTTTAGTAAGGTACTAAAAGGTAAACCTATTGCTGGATAGCAAGAGTGAAAAGAGATGAATGTAAAATACTTTTTAAAAAGAATTTTTTTTCAAAAAAATAAATATTAATTTCAGAAAATTTAGAAAATACCAATAAAGTAAAAGAAAACATTTAGATGGACCATCTAAATCTATTAGCCATCCAAGGATAAGCACCATTAATATACCAATGTGTATCCTTTCAATATTTTCCATGCATGTGTATTATTGTGGGTACACACACACATACACAGAAATATATACATATATACATACACACACATATATATGTTAAAAGCACAAGTATATGGTATACTGTACTTTGTAACTAGCTTTTCTAAACATCTTTGCAGATTTCCTAGTATTGTATTATATGATTAGAAGCATACATCTGATTTTTATATATTAAATTGTTATAATAAATATTTAAGGTATTTCATATCAATCTTATAAGATGTAAACAATAATATTTGGAATAATCTCTTACAAATCTCTTACTATTTCCTTAGAGAAAGCCTAAAGAGGACTTTGTGAGTCAAAACATAAAGACTACATTTTGTTAATACATAACTAGAATATATGTATTGATTTATATTCTAAACAAAAACGTACATCTAGAATAATCCATTTCTATATATTTAATCTAATGTAAGATATCCTTTTTCCTCAATGATAAAATGTTAAGCATTACTCTTTTTCCTTTTTTAATTTTTAATAACTGATGAGATTATTCATTTCCTTCTATTATTTATTGTGTTATTTGGTACAACTTTATCTTATTCATTTTATTTAATTTACTCATAAAAGCTCTTTCTATATGAAATATATTTGCTTATCACATATATTTTGAAAAATAATCTCAGATTGTATTTATCTTCATTTTTTCTGCTATAAAACATTTTTAAATTCATGTAGTCAAACATACCAAATTATTTTTTATGGTGTTTATAGATTTTATTTATTTATTTGACAGAGAGAAAAACAGCCAGTGAGAGAGGGAACACAAGCAGGGGGAGTGGGAGAGGAAGAAGCAGGCTCCTAGTGGAGGAGCCTGATGTGGGGCTCGATCCCAGAACGCCAGGATCACGCCCTGAGCCAAAGGCAGACACTATTAACGACTGAGCTATCCAGGCGCCTTTGGTGTTTATACATGGAATCATGCATACAAAGCCTTCCATTTTCCAGAATTATGTAAGTAATCATTCATACGTTTTTGAGCAACTTAATGATTTCATACATTATAACAAAGTGTGAATGCTTATGGAATTTATTTTGATTTTTTAAAAAAATTAGGATCTCATTTTAGTTTTATCTAAAAATGTCAGATCCAACAATTGTTTTCAGTCCAAAAACACGTCATTCTTTTCTGATCCACTTGAAATTTCAACTCTTTTTGCAGTTTCAACTATATAAGAATATATATGGTCAGCTTCTTTCATTTACAGACTATTCCACTTATCTTAGCATTTATTCCTGTGCCTGTAATAGATTATGATTTCTAGTTACAATTTAAGATATTTGTGAATGCATAACATGGAATACAATAAAAAAGGCTTACTTTACATATTATTTTCTCATCTTCCCTCTTTTCTTCACCATTATGAAAATGGGATACTGAAGTTGAAAAAATATAAATGGATTAGAAAAAGATTTCTGTGTGTATGTGCGTGCGTATTACTTTTCCTCAATCAACTTTGATAAAACTTCTAGACACCTCACTCTCCTATTAAACACTGTACTAAATACGTTCCAAATACTCTTACTCATTTATAGATTTATTTCTTTGAGTTATGGATAATAATTCATCCACAGTAACAGCCAGGTAAATTTTCATAATGCCAGATTCAAAAGAGTTTTCAGAGGCCATTTCTCGTCTCTACAACTACATTAAAAAAAAAAGACATCAGAGAACAGGAGACAACATTTTGCTTTCCATTCATGTGATCCACTTAAAACTGACTGTGCCTTCCTTGGTCAGAAATAATTAGTTCAGACGCTATTGAATTTTTGACATGATTAAAAGAATAGGGCCTTTAAGATCCAAACAGATTTATTCTTAATAAAAAGTAGTAAAAGAGTAAGAAAAACTTGTATTTCCTTCATAACCTCTTTTTCTAAGATTAGTTTTCTCAGAGACAGAAAAATAAGAAGGATTATAAATAAAATATAAAAGTTGAACAAATTTCTTTGGCCAAAACATTTAAAGTTATAGAGTCTGTATAGATTTTGGAGTTAAATTAGTAGCTAGTGCTAGTTTACAAAAATAACTATAATGTAAAAGTCACCGAAGGACAGACATTGTAGAAAGTGTAGAGAACACCCATGGGAATTGTGTCCCTATGAAGGACTGAATTCATAATTACCTATAGAATCATCCAGAAGAGCTAGGATTAAAATTTTAGATCATTACATTAGCACAGATCATCAGAAAGCTAGTGCTTTTTCATCTCATAAGCAACAGAAAGAAAATTCTTCAGATAATTTGTATTTGGCTCTTGGTGTATTTTGTTTGTTTTGGTTCATTTAAATGAATATTTCTAGTGTCTGAATCACCACTTCAAGTATAATAAAGAAAGACCAAAAGGAAAAAATGACTCAGGAGGCATTAGAAATGTATCTATTCTGTCCTCACTCCCATTCATTATCTCTATTTGCCTAATTACATTATGAAGAAGGCTGCTCATTTCCTACACAATGGCAAAATCCTTAATAAAGCTAAACTGCATTCTCTCCAAACTATTATTTAAAAGCTTAAGAGCTTCCAACTGAAATAAAGGCAGAGAGGTTAAAAAATGGAGCGGGGGGAGAGAGGGTTGAGAATAAAATCCAAATAAAATAAGCAATATTGCAGAGTCAGTAATTCAGTCATTTTTAGATTAAAGGGGCAGCACACATATTTTAAACAATCAATGAAATGCTACGGTAGAATAAATAAAAATTTCAAACTTAAATTTTTTGAAACATGCAATGCTTGAGGAAAACAAAAACTAAAAAACTAAAACTAAGGGTAACTAAAAATCAGTGTGGTATCTGAGTGTACAGGCATACCTTTTTTCCAGGGTTTTGTTACATACCATAAAATAATTTCAAAGCATCACTCTGAAAGATTTAGTTAGCTTCTGATTGTGCTGTAGGCTGCAAACACTGACTAGAATTTCCCCAGGTATTTATTCAATCTATTGTTTGTGCACTAATCTATGAAATTTCATAATGAGATTGCATTTTTCAATCATGTTAACTTCCTCTGGTGTTTTGTTTTTTTTTTTTGGAATGTTCATCCAGCCAAGGAAAGAAAAACTGGTGTCATAGTAATGTATTTAAACACATTTTAATGGGTGAAAATGTTTATCATGAAAATAGTAAATTTATTGTCATTTCCTTTGCAGAAAATTGTTTCAGAGACGTTTAAAAAATTGTTCTGGTTTCTTCTGATCTGAACAACGGAAAACATCAATAGAGGGCACTAACAGGCTGTTCTGGAAAGCCTTTCATTTCAGTGCCTGTGACAATGAAACCTAGCTGAGAAGGCAGTACTTTTTAGCTGCATAAAGCAGCAGATGTCGTATTGGAAAGAAAGAAAGAAAAAAAAAAAGAGCATCCACCTTATCCTTGAGCCAAAAGATAAATTCACAAACCTAATCCATTAGAATGTGACTCACTTTTCCTGCATCAGATCTTATCTACTAGCGCTATATATTCTCTTTCTAACATACTTTATTTTGTCTGTGACTTTTCCAAGTGAAATTTATTTCTAGTTTTAGAGCTCACTGCAGATAACCAAACTCATCCAAGAGGATATTTAGTCATGCAGTGAATTCTTTGGTCATTCTATATTGATGGAAGTATATAGGGATATATTTGGGAATATCCTCAAATAAGAACATCTACAAATAATTATCAGTCTTGGCATCCTATGTCTGTATTTTGCTTGTGAGGTCATTTTTGATATTCACCTTAAAATGATTATAGAAATCTAAGGCTAAGGATAATTTTTAAAACAAACAAGTAGTAATGCTGATTCAGAGAGATTTATGTAAACATTCTGGAGCTCTAAAACACGGGCGTGTTGAGGAACAGGCCTTGCTCTACAGGTTCTGTTTTTTTTGGACTTTGGGAAAGTCTTTCCAACTTCTAGGAGGTTGAGAAGTGCAAATCGACTACATGTCCAGAAGCAGGAGAAATTGAACATTCGTGAACAGTGTTGGTGACGACTACAGGAATATAAATGTAAAGACTACAAGGAAGTTAGGGATCACCATGATGGGTGTTAGCGAGCAGCTTAGGTTTGTACTTCCCTATATTTGATAAAATCAGTTTATTTTATTTTATTTTATTTTATTTTTTGCAAATTAAGCAATTTGCTCCCATGTATCTAACTTAAAGCCTGTCCCTTCTAATAAAGACTCCTAGATATTTTTTTCTTAGAGTTTTTACTAATTGTATAAGATTTCTTAAAAAAAGAAAAATCTAAATACAATACCAGCTGCAGAACTACACCATACTGAGAATCACATGGAGAATCAGAGAGAGAGATTTGCATTCATACACTACCTCTACAACTTTCCAGTAGTGTGAGACCTTCACAAGTATAGTTAATGAGCCCACATGAACACAATTCCAGCCATTTAAATTGAACTGAGGAGATATATATATATATGTTATATTTTGAGTGCTCAGTAAATCCCAATTTATGTCCCTTACATTCTTTTCTCCTAGATGTAGTCCCTTCAGCTATACCAATTTTTAATGGAATATAACAAGAGTTGGCATAGAGAATACTGCTTCTATGATCACCTTGCCACAATGTGTGCCATTTGGTCTAAGCTTAT
>NC_048218.1:32088155-32115290 GCF_002007445.2 Ailuropoda melanoleuca
CCCAGAGAAAATGAAAACACTAATTTGAAAAGATACATACACCCCTATGTTTACTGAACCATTATTTACAACAGCCAAGTTATGGAAGCAACCTAAGTGTCCATCAAAGACAAATGGATAAAGAAAATATGGTACACGTGTGTGTGTGTATGTTGTGTGTGTGTGTGCTTGTGTACATAACAGACTATTACACAGCAGTAAAAAAGGGATGAGATTGTGCCATTTGAGACAACATGGATGAACTTAGAGGGTATTATGTTAAGTGAAATAAGTCAGACTGAGAAAGACAAATACAATGATTCTACTCATAAGTGGAATAAAAAATATGAACAAAAAGCAGAATCAAACTTATATATACAGAACTCTGATAGCTGTCAGTGGGAGGGGGTGGAGGATTAGGCAAAATAGCTGAAGGGGAAAGGAAGATACAGGCTTCCATTTACGGAATGAATAAATCAAGTGAATAAAAGGTACAGCATAAGGAATACAGTCAACGATATTGTAATAGCAATGTAATCAGACAGATGGTAGCTACACTTGTGGTGAGCACAGCATAATATATACACTTGTCAAATCACTAAGTTGTATACCTGAAACTAATGTAACATTGTGTGTGAACTATTTTCAAAAAAAGGAGGGGGGATCAAAGAAATCTCAAAAATATCTTNAACCATATTTTAAAAGAAGTATAATGAAACAAAAAAGTATTAATTATAGCATAGAAATATAAAATTCATAAAAAAAGGTTAAATGAATAATTTACAGTTTTAAAGAAACAATCCCTGAGAATTGAAGTATTTAATGTTCTATACTAGAGAATGTCAATAAAATAATGAGGGATGAACAATGATGACATTTATAAACTTGGTTTACATCTCTATATTTCTGTTTCAGAAAGACTTACTGTTGATGTTGAGAAATGCTGTTTGTTCAGAAATTAACACGCATTGTTTCACAAACCACAGGAAAAGGGATTTTACATATTCCTTCCTTCAAATGTTTTCATCGACAAACAAAAACAATTTTGTAGTCTCCTAAATAATTTTCAGAGAAGATATACTGTCAAAAATGATATAGATGGGTTAAAAATGTTTACTCTTTGCTATTTCAGTGAGCATATCTTTTTTTTAAGTACACAGGAATAGAGGCAGTGCTGTGAGAGAGACACTGAGGAAACAGAGCCATCATATCTATGATGTTAGAAATCAAGTCATAAAGTCACAAAAATAATCCTTACAGTTTGAACCATAAACATTCCAACAATTGAAAAATTAAATATATTATTAATTTGAATGAAAACTGAGGGTATGTGAACTATCTACTTTATAAAATATGGTTCACAAGTATCTGTGTGATTTTTAAATATATTAAATGTTGCAGATAAAATACAGGAAGGTTTATTTTTTCCCAGAAAGCATAGAGGCACAATCTAGCAACTTCCCCAGACACTGATCTAGGCATCAAAATTTTATGACCAAAATCATATTATGAGGAAAGATTAAAAAAAAAAGATCTTTGAAAATTATGATGGAAACCACAGTAAATTTTAACTTGCAATTCAAGGAGGAAAAATATCAACAACATATGTATTCTTTAAAACTCCATAATAGGATTGCATAAAACAAATCAGAAAATTTTATTGTGTTTCTCTCTGCTGGCTTCTTTTTTTTGCAAACTGAATAACAGATGGCATTTAAGAAGATATATCCANTTAGAGGCACAATCTAGCAACTTCCCCAGACACTGATCTAGGCATCAAAATTTTATGACCAAAATCATATTATGAGGAAAGATTAAAAAAAAAAGATCTTTGAAAATTATGATGGAAACCACAGTAAATTTTAACTTGCAATTCAAGGAGGAAAAATATCAACAACATATGTATTCTTTAAAACTCCATAATAGGATTGCATAAAACAAATCAGAAAATTTTATTGTGTTTCTCTCTGCTGGCTTCTTTTTTTTGCAAACTGAATAACAGATGGCATTTAAGAAGATATATCCACCATTGTGTCAATAATTTCACAGTCTAGTTGGCAAGATTAACAAAAAGCCAATTTTCATAATGGCTCTGCACCCAGAGCTACCCTACACAACTCTCAGGGATGAAATTTCCACAGTAAGAAGCCTGCTTTGATTTTGTCTTTGTAACACCATGACCGATTACTTTAAATAAATGATCTACAGTCTTACCATTCAGAATTGATGACTTCCCTATTTGGAATTGTTCAGCTTTAAATATATTTAATAAATATCAAATGAATTAGAATATAAGAGCTTCTAAGTTTTAATATTTTTATTCTAATGCTGTCAGAAAATCAGTATGTGTTAAATATCACTTTAATGACTCTAGCAAGAAATGACTTTGAGAACATGATTTCCTATTTTTATTCTTTTCTAACTTACATTTTTAATAACTTACATTTTTAATATTTTCTTCATGTTTGTAGGAAGAAAAAAATCACCTTAGAATATAGAGCCCAAATTTATGACCCCTATTCTATCTTCTAAGTCCTCTACTTTCTCTGAAGTAAACACTCTTAAATATTTGTTGTATACCTTCCCAAGTTGTTTCTAACATTTATATTCACATAGTTCCTTCTTAAAATCAATCACAGAAGATACATCATAGTAGATATATTTTTGTGTAATCTTTTTTCCCCAGATGACAAAATATCTGAAAAAATCTTCCATGTAATTTCACAAAAATCTACCTCATACTCTATTTTCTGTATGAACACACACACACATATATATATATTGTCTAGTACAAACAACAAGCACTATGAAGGGTATATTTTAAAATATATATATTTTCACATCTATGTGTATATTCCTGAATTCTAGATTCTTAGAAGTAAGTTTACAGGTTAAATAACATGCATGCTTGATACTGTAATAGAATTTATTAAGTTGCATTTTCAAAAGCTCATATAATTTTACATTCCCCACACAGCAGTGTTTGAAAGTATCCATTTCATTTCAATTTAAAGCTTTTAGTTCTTTAAATAAAATTTGTATCAGTGCATTATATAAAATGAGATAAAATACTTATATATGCAGATATTTATAGAAAAGATATTATTTCTATATTCTGCCAGGTTTTTTCTATGTAGTTATTTTTTGTTAGTTCATAAAAGTTTCTTGTATATATGAACAAATACTTCATGATATATTAAATAGTGAGGTTTCTGCTGTTATAATGCTTAATAAAAAAACAAGCCCTGAATTTTAGTGGGTTACAAAAATAGCCATTTGCTTTTTTTGATTATAGGTCTACAGATCAGCTGTGTTTTGGCAAAATTTGCTTGGTCATAATTGGGCCTGATTCCAGTCTGGAGGTCAAGTTCAGGTATCCTTTGCAAGCCTTATTCCAGGAACGATTAGCTACCTGGGTATATATTTCACTGGGCATGTTTTTCTCATACTGATGACAAAAGTGCAAGAGAACAACTGTGACCACATAAACGCATTTAAAACCTCTGTTTGGAAAACATATACATTATGTTCCTTCACATACCACTGGCCAAAGCAAGTCTTATTAGGCCATCTTCAGTCATGAAAAAATGGAAAAGAAAGAAATTTGTGGACAAGTGATCCTATGTATCACTATATTTTGAATGCTTTTTCCACATCAATTGCTTATGCTTCTATTTTTTTTACAAGTTTTTAAATCTATACATTGCAATAATCTGTTTCTTTATAAATCTGGATTTTGTGTCCTCTTTAAGCTTTCATGCTGATCATGAGTTAGTATTATCATCCTATATATATTTTTTATAGTACTGACTTTTGCATGTTTCATTTGCAAGTTTTTTATGTGTACTTTTTAAACAAAAACATTTTCCTGTGGACTTTAACCTATCTTTCCAATTGCCGCAACATAATTTTTATTAAATAATTTCTGCATGAGTTTGAAATACCATCTATTTCATATACTAAATTGCCATGTATAAATTGGTTTATCTCTTGTATTTTTTCCTGCTAATCTACTTCAGTATTTCTGCACCAAAACACATATTCTCATTTCTGTACCTTTAAAAAAATGTTTGACAGGGGTGCCTGGGTGAATCAGTTGATTAAGCATCTGCCTTCGGCTTAGGTCATGATCCCAGGGTCCTGGTATCCAGCCCTGTGTTGGGTCCCTGCTCAGCGGGGAGTCTGCTTCTCCCTCTCCTTCTGCTCCCTCTCCCTCTGCCTGCCGCTCCCCCTGCTTATGTGTTCCCTCTCTCTGTCAAATAAATAAATAAAATCTTTTTAAAAAAGTGTTGGAGTAGTAAATCAAGCCCTGGATCACTGGTTTTTGATTGTATGTGTGTATATATATGTATTTCTTTATATTTATTTTTTGACAATTTTCTTGCCTTTTTCTGTATATTTTCTCTTGTGGGTGATCTAAAGATTAAGTTTTCCTCTGTCAACTTAAAAATACTCCTGGAGTTGTGAAAAGAAAATAATGTAAAATATCTTATTTAGATTGAAGCACCTGAAATTGCCAATCATTCCCCTTTTTAGACCCAGTGGAAGAATAATTTATTATGATTGAACCTACTATAGAAAATTAATTTAGAATAAATTACCTCTATACAATATTGATCATTCCCATCCAGGAATAGGATATATTTTTTCTCTTCATTATATATTTCTGTATAGTTTGGTTTAATTTTCATCTAGCCCTTTTAAAAATTAATTATTTTTTTAAGTTTTTAATTAAGTAATCTCTACACCCAACATTGGGCTCGAACTCATGACCCCAAGATCGAGTTACATGTTCTGACTGAGCCAGCCAGGAGTCCTTCATCTAACCTTTTCACTTTTTTTTTTTCCTCTTAGTCATATTAATAATGTCTCTCAGGTTTAGTTTGTTGTTAAATAATGACAACTATTTTGCATTACATTTCTATATTGTTATTGCTGATTTACAAGAGAGATATTGCTTTTTATAAGTTGATATTGAAAGGAAATTAAGCATAGCGGTTAAAATAAAATGCTCTAACTCCATACCACTTTGGTTTAAACCCCAACTCCCTTGTTAGTATCCTTTGCCAGTTTTCTTCTGTACAAAAATGTAACCACAACATCTTCTGCAATGAAGTACAGTTTCTCAAATTCCTCTCTTTTATTTTATTTTCCTCTTTAAAGATCACCTCCTCACATTAGCAGTGTGTGTGTGTGTGTCTAGGGAGAGGTTTGTCATTGGAAGGGATGTGGGAAGCAAGCCTGCTAATGCAAATTTTGCTGCTATGAGATAATTTTATTTTGTTGATTCAGTAGGCCCTATTCTGTTAAACAATTGAGCAAAAGTCAACTGGCAGTATTTGAAAGGTTCCTTAGGGTCAAAATACTATACAATCTTTATTCAAGCGTTAATATACGAAGTCAAAAACATCATCTAAACATCCATCAACGCACAAATTTACAGAAATTCCCTCCTGCAAATGTGAGAAGGTTGAAATAGCACATTAACCACATGTAATACATTCTAAGTCAGGACAGCATAAAGAGAATTAATGGACAGGACTGGCATTAGCTAAGTAGGTAGAATAAGGCAATGTAACTTGAGGAAACTGGGAAAATTTGGAGAAAAAAGATGAATAGATGAGGTTTAATCTCATACTTTTAATTGGGTAAATAGAAAGTGTCTTAATTTATTTGAGTATATATTTTTAATCACTTACTATTATGTGTTTTAAGTGTACAGCTTTGCCTATTATATTCACAGGGCCAACCTAAATAAAGGGGAACACTAAGGTAAGCTCAAATTATCAGAAATTGGGTTTATTCAGAAATTGCATAGAAATTGCAATTTGGGATATAAACTGTACCAAGCTACAAGCAAGACCCTTAACTTCTGGGGTGGGCCATATTTATGAGCAGGAAGTGCAAAAAGGGGAGTCCAAGCAGCAAAATCATTTGCTTGAGGAAAGAGACAGGTTCTTGGTGGGTGTTCATTAGTCAAGGGATAAGTTCCAGTTTTGTAAATCAGGCGTTTATTAAAAATAAGTCTCTCAGTCCTTCAGTTTCCTTTTCCTGAGGCCACATGCATGTGATTCTCTATTTTTTATCCCTTAGTTCCATTTTATTTTTTTTTTAAAGATTTATTTATTTGAGAGAGAAAGAGCATGAGTGCACACGTGAGTGGGGGGATGGGTAGAGGGAGAGAATCTTGAAGCAGACTCCTCGCTGAGCAGGAAGCCCGATTCAGGGCTTGATCTCATGACCCATTCATCAGTTGATGGAGACTTACGTTGTTTCTACCTTTTGCCTATTATGAATAGTACTGCTGTAAACATTCATGCACAAGTTTTTGTTTGGACGTTTATTTTCATTTGTCTTGGCATATACTTAGGAGTGGAATTGCTGGGTCACACTGTAACTTTATATTTAATCATTGGAGAAACTGCCACCTTGTTTGCTTAAATGGCAGCACCATTTTCTATTCCCACCAGTAGTACATGAGTTTTCTGATTGCTCCACACCCTCACTTTGTTATTATCCATTTTGGTTTTGGGGTTTTTTTTCATCATTTTAACTATCCTAGTGGATATGAAGTAATATTTCAATGTGATTTTTTATTTATACTTGTCTCGTAAATGATAATCCTGAGCCTCCTTTTATGTATTACTGGTCATTTGTATATTTCCATCACAGAAATGTCTATTCAGATCAATTGCCCATTTTTTTAGTAGGGTTATTTGTCTTTTATTCATTGAGTTACAAGCATCCTTTATATATTTTAGATACGAGATCTTTATCTGATATAAGATTTGCAAATACTTTCCTACCTTTTATGATTTGTCTTTTCATTTTCTGGATCATGTTCTTTGAAGCACAAAGGTTTTAAAGCAATTTTCCCTTTCCTTCATGGTTATTCTGTTTATTGTCTATAAGTAACTCATTTTATATAAGATGCTGTATTAGATTGCCAGGGGTGCCATGACAAAGTACGGCAACCTAGGTGGTTTAAACAATAGAAAGTTATTGTTTCACTGTTCTAGGGGCTAGAAGTACAAAATCCAGGTGTCTGAGGGTTGGTTCTTTCTGACAGCTATGAGGATGCCTTTTGCCTAGCTTCTAGTGCATCGCTAACAACATTTAGTATTTGGGGCTTGTAAAAGCATTATTCCAATCTCTACCTTCATTTTCACACGGCGTTCTCCCTAAGTGTGTGTTTGTGTCCAGATTTCCCCTTTTCATAAGGACATAATTTACATTAAATAAGAGGCCCTTCCTACTCTAGTATGGCTTCATCTAAACTTAACGAATTACAACTACAGCAACCCTAATTCCAAGTAAGGACATATCCTGAGGTACTTGGGATCAGAACTTCAACATATGAATTTTTCAGGAATACAATTCAACCCACAGCACAGGCATTATCAAATAAATAAATACTTACCTAATGCTTACTTAAACATTACTTAGTAAAATCTTAAAATTAATATAACTATATATAAAGCAAACTCTTTCCCACACATTGTCTTATTTATTTTTCTCATAACCACCTGGTGTGATAAGTAGTACTTACATTTTATCTCCATTTTCAAGATGAAAAACTGATATCTAGAGAGATTACTGATTTTTCCCCAGTTTATTATGTTTCTATGTAACAAAAACAAAGGAGTGCAATCTCCCACTCTACATCCTCGGCAGGCCTGTTATACTAAAAGTAATGCTTATGACTACATCTATTTAATGGAAAGGTGACACCAACAAAAGTCACAATACTTAAATACTTCTGCAAATATGCGAGAAATAAATGCTCCAGGAAAACGGCATAAAATTTCATCCAATGAGCCTGTGAGCTCTACTCAGCTAGATAATCTATGAAACACAGAATGAATAAAAAGCATTATCCTTGCTTTCAATGTACTTACTGTCTATTAGGAAAGTTAAGCATAATATAGAAAATAATGGGTCAGAAAATAAGATCAGATAAACTATGATGAATTGTTCAATTATGTGATTTAGATAGTGGTCAGAGGAGAATTAAATTTGGGTGGATTGGAGTATTCTGAAATGCCTTTATTATGAAAATTGGACTTGAATTAGGGACTGATGTCAGGAAATGGATCCTGACGTCATGGAAAGGAGGAAGCACTATGAGTGGGGCAAAAAAGATGAACCAAACTAACAAATTGGAATTGTGAATTCTCTAAGGAAAAGGGGCAATCTAGATTACAGTGACTAGAGAAAACAAAAATTTTAGATAATAATAAAACTTAATCATTCTCATTTCAATATTTATATTTGTTGATTAATAAGTGCACTCAAACCTACACATTTTTAGGTTAATTCCAAAGCATTCGTGCAGTAAGAGAAGCACTCTTAAGATCAAGTTTTCACTTCATGGTATTAAGGACAATTACAGCATATTCAAAGTAGTGGTGTGAACTCCCTAGTAGTGTTTCATTAGTCTTCCTACTGAGTAGGTATGGAGTGTGGGCCAGGAAAGAGCAAAGTTCCCTTCCAAGGAAAGTCAACCCTAATTTGGTAGGTCAGTACTTTAACCTCACAGCCTACTCAATCCATCTCTATTTTTCTGGAACTACCAACAAGGCTGCCAAATGTGATCCATGCACTTGTCCACTAGAAACTGAATGGGAGCCATCAACTCATTTCACACAGGTCAGCAAACAGCAATCAAAGGCTAATGGCTTTCTGTCACCACCAACCCAGTGTGTGCAAAGGCGGACCTGGAGGTTAGAGGCTCTGCATCCCATTACCTATCCCAGGAACTATCTGGTCCCCCTCCAGAAAGCAATTTACTTGATACAAAATTGAAAGTACTACCTGATTTGCTCTTTTCCCAGTGCTGCTTTCAAAAATACCTAAAAGTTTCTGAAGTGGCAGAACTGATGGGCTGGCCTCTTTGCTAGGTATTTGGCAGGTGTGAGGGAACAGTGGTGAAAAACTAATAAAGAGAAATGTCAAGTTATGTTTTGCCAAGAGGTGAATTGGCATTCAATACATGGCAAAGACTGTTGACCTAAAATCCTCATTCAACTGTTCTTAAAGGCAGAATATAGCCCCACAAAAGTCTTTCAAAGAAAGCTTTTCCTTAACAAAGTAACCATTAATTGGTATTAGTGATTAGAGATGATTTGCTGAAAATAATAACTTTTCTGTCTACAGCATTAGAAGATTGGAATTGTGTAAAGAGTAGCCAACTTAAAAACATTTGATACTTATACACTATGAGTCTAGAAATGTTTATTTTCAGAAATAGTTTGTCCCAGGGGTGCCTGGGTGGCGCAGCCGTTAAGCGTCTGCCTTCAGCTCAGGGCGTGATCCCGCGTTCTGGGATCGAGCCCCATATCAGGCTCCTCCGCTGGGAGCCTGCTTCTTCCTCTCCCACTCGCCCTGCTTGTGTTCCCTCTCTCCCTGGCTGTCTCTCTCTCTGTCAAATAAATAAATAAATAAATAAATAAAATCTTCAAAAAAAAAAAAAAGAGTTTGTCCCAAACTGTTAAGTGTTAATTTGTCTTAAAATTAATATAAAACTGCCCAAAATGCAAAATCAAATATCATGGTCAAAGATAGTCTAAAATTAATAAAGATTAAGCTTTGGGCACCTTCAAATGCATACCCAAAGCTCTAGTAAATTTTGTTGATTTACGTTATGATTTCTCTTTAGGAAAGTCCTTCAAATTATGTAATATTCAGGATCCAAATAACTTGGGTGTACCTCTATCAACTGACTGATCACATTATGAATCTGTGAAAACCTATAAATATTATGTCTATCTGTGCTTCTCATTCTACACAAAAATCACTAGAAATAATGTTCAAAAAGATTCTTCTCTGTGGGCCTCTGGGGGGAGACACAGCCCAAAAAGTGGTGGTTGCAGCATTTTCTCATTCTAGTTCTTAGCATAACTACACACAGAGATGCATAACAAATACAAGTACAAAACCAAATGCAAAGATAAAGGTGGAGTGAAAACAGATACTAAAATCTGAAAAATGCTCAACAATTCTACTTAAGAAGAAATTTAAAATATCTCATTCACTTAGAAGTCTAATTGCTTTCTACAAGACATAAAAACTAAATTTAGTTAACACAGAAATTACATAACTTTTAATAAAAAATCCCCACCTTGTCAGTAATGCTTTGTAGGGTAAAATAATTCTCAGAATTCACAAAGGCCTTACAAGACCCCATATCACTTATTATATACTTTAGCTCAAATAATAACCATACTGATTGATCATAGTCATTGACTTTCCCATACTTTGTGCATGTGTGTGCATACTACATTATTCAAAGTTAATTATGTATTACCAGGAATACAACAGTCATTTTTCTGACACATCATAGAAATCCATTCCTAGAACTATCTTTAAAATATTAATATATGAAAAATATCACTTAGAACCAATTTAACAAGTTTAGGCATCTCCTGAGTCCTGTTGTTTTAACAAACAGATATAGCTTAAACTCTAAAATAACTTCCCTGAAAAGCTAATTTGTTGTTTATATTTCAAAAAATATTCTATTCACATTTAGAGAAAAGTTGGGAAAAGTGCAGAAGTTTCTCATATACCTAGCTTCCAGAAACATTACTATTATATACATTTGCATATATATTACTATATATATACACATCACATATATATGCATATATGCATATGTGTATATACATATACACATGAAAATCATAGTACATTTTTCAAAATCAGGAAATTAACTGGGATCACTATTATGAACTAAACTACAGACCTTATTTAAATGTTATTCATTTCTCCTCTAGTGTCCTTTCAAGGATCCAATGCAGGATCCCACACTCTTTTTAGCTTTTGTCTCTTTAGTCCCCTCCAATCTGTCACAGTCTTTCATTCTGCTGCTTCTCTTTTAATAGGAATTGCATTTATTTTCTGAAGCAAAATGATAGACATTGACTTCCACTGGTTTATCTATTATCACAATTATTTTTAAAATAACTGTATTCTTTTTATTTTCCAGTGAGTATTTTTTATTTTTTTATTTTTATTTTATTCATTTTTTTCAAATTTTTATTTAAATTCCAGTTAGTTAACATACAGTGTAACATTAGTGTCAGGTGTAGAATCAAGTGATTCGTCACTTACATACAACACCCATGGTCACAATGATTTTATTATTATGTCAACCATTAGGTTAAATGGGAAATCAATAATAGTGTAAAAATGCACAAAACTACATACATACTTAGGGTCACGTAAGAAAGAATAATCTGAACATGTATAATATTCACATATAATCATACATTTTTCCATTATCTCATTATCACAATATCTGCTAGAAGTAAGTGTTGTTCAATCCCATCTATATGCGGGAAAATTGAGGCACAGAAAAGTCACTTGCCCAAAATCACTTAGCTGATGAGCAGAAGACCAGAATTTTAAAACATCTTTTACTGTCATTTATATGCTGTAGATAATCTCCAATGCATGAGTTTTGCTAACAGCTGCATTGAATAGATTTTTGTAGAATGTAAGACCTAAATCCTAGAGAATCTACACACATTTCTTCTGTCTTGCACAGCTTCAGCTGTCCACTCACAATCAAGAATGACAAAATCTAATAGAATTGTTGTTTGCCAAGCCCTAGTGTGATCAATTGACTTTCAACTTCTCACTTGTTTTTCCATTACACAGTGTCAAACATTATATAAACAAGAGTCATGCTAATGTCTTTCATTACATTTCAATGAGCCAAATTATCCCCATCCAAAACTAAATTTTCTTCATATTGACTCCCAGTTTTGAGTGGAGTCACATTTAGAGCAGTCCTTCCCTTTTTCCCAAACTCCCTTGTCACCGAGTGATCATGTGACCTGAGCTGTCCATTCTGAACTGGGTGTTACCTGATTAGGTCATAAAGTTGGTCATGTACAACAGCACACCGTCATTAAATGGAAGTGGTATTTATGTGATTGAGTGGTATATTCAAGCCCTAGCAGGCCCTAAAGACACAAATAAGTTACACGAAGAAGTGACCCAACGTCCATGGTCCACACTCCTGCCACACCACCTTCTTCCTCTCAGCCCACATCTAAGGCTTCATGCAGAATTCCTGACATTCAGTTGACAAAGGAAGATAAGACTCAGCCCTGGTTTAGAGATGGTTCTGCATGATATGCATGATATGCAGGCACCCCTCAAAAGTGGATAGCTATGGCACCACAGCTCATTCCTGGGACGTCCCTGAAGGACAATAGTGAAGGGAAATCCTCCCTGTGGACAGAACATAAAGCAATATACGTGATTTATCACTTTTCTTGGAAGTAAAAGTGGTGAGATGTGCCATCCCAACTATTTACTAATTCACGGGCTTTGGCCAATGATTTGGCTGGATGGTCAGGGACTTAGAAGGAACATGATTTGAAAATTGGTGAAAAGGAAATTTGAAGAAAAAGCATGTGGATAGACCTCTCCCAATGGGCAAAAAATGTGACGATATTTGTGTCCCATTTGAATGCTTACCAAATGGTGACCTCAGCAGAGGAAGATTCTAATAATCGAGTGGCTATGACCTGCTCTATAGATACCAGTCAGCCTTTCCCCCCAGCCACCATTGCCATTGCCCAAAGAGTCCATGAACAAAGTAGCTATGGGGGAAGGGATGGAGGTTATGCATGGGCTCAGCAACAAGGACTTCCGCTCACCAAGGCAGACCTGGATAGAGCCACTGCTGAGTGTCAAATCTTCCAGCAGAAGAGACAACCACTGAGTCTCACACATAGCACAATTGCCCAGGGTGATCAGCCAGGATGATCGCATTGGACAGCTTCCATCATGGAAGGGGCAGTGTTTTCTCACTTGAATAAAGACTTTGGATACAGATTTGCCCTCTCTGTGTACAATGCTTCTGTTAAAACTACCACCCATTGACTTACAGAATGCATCACACCAACCATCGTGGTATTCCACAACAGCATTGCTTCTGATCAAGAAACAACCTTCACAGAATTTTCTCCACCATCCTGAAGCAGCTGTCTTGATAGGACAGTGGAATGGTTTTTTGATGAACCAGTGATAGTGCCAACTAGGTGGCAATAACTTGCAGAGCAAGGACAAGTTTCTCCAGAAACAGTACATGTTCTGAATCGGCATCCAATAGATGGTGCTGTTTCTACCATAGCCAGGATTCATACGTCAAGAAATTAAGGAGTGGAAACCAGAACAGCACCACTTACTATTTCTCCCTTAGTGATCCACTGGCAAACGTTTTGCTTCCTGTTTCCGTGACCTTGTGCCTTGCTGGCCTAGTAGTCACAACAATGATTCCATTGGCCTGGAAATTAAGACTGTCACCTGGCTACTCTAGACTCCTTATGCCTCTGAAATAGCAGTCATGGAAGGGAATTATCTTACTAGGTGAGGTAATTAATCCTGGCTACACAGGGAAATTAGACTGCTACTCCATAATGGAGGTAAAGAAGAATATGTCTGGAATATAGGAGATCCCTTACGATATATCTGAGTATTACCATGCCCTGTGATTAAGGTCAATGGAGAACTACAACAACCAAACCCAGGAAGGATTACTAATAGCCAGACCCTTCAGGAATGAAAGTTTAGGTGCCTTCACCAGGTAAAGAACCATGAGCAGCTGAGGTGTTTCCTGAAGGCAAAGGGAATATAGAGTAAATAGTGGAAGAAGGTAGTTATAAATGTCAGCTATGATCAGATATCTAGTTACAGAAACAATGATTATAATTGTTATGAATATTCTAATTTTGTTATGAATGTATGTGTGCATATAGATGTATGAAATATCTTTGTGGTCCTCTCTCATTGCATTGTAATGTATCATAAGTTGTATTGACTTATTATCATAATATTTAAGTATTGTTTATTTTATATTATAGTATTTAAGTTACATCAAGAAAAGTAAACATAACTTAAGGACTTTACCTCTTCTTCTGGAGAAGGGGTTACTGTGTTTTCAGTTGTATGAAGGATAATTGTATCATGTTAGGCAGAATTTTGACCTTGTAATTGTCTTTATTTAGAGATTAAGTATGGTTAAAGAGATGGATATGATTGCCAACTTGACGAGAGATGGATTTGTGATGGTTAATTTTATGTGTCAATTTAACTGGGCAACTATCCAGATATTTGACTAAACATTATTTGAGGGGGTTTCTGGTTGAGATTACATTTTAATTGGTAGGCTGAATAAAGCAAATTATCCATGCCAATGTGGGTAGGCCTCATCCAACATGTTGGAGGCCAGAATAGAACAAAAGGTGGAATAAGGGAAAGTTCACTCTGTGTGTTTTTTTGTTTTTGTTTTTGTTTTTTTTGTTTTGAGCTGGAACATGTTTTCTCCTGCACTCAGACTGGAATTTATACCATTGGCTCTCTTGGGTCTCCAGTTTGTAGATAGGAGATCACAGGATTTCTCAGTCTCCATAATTACATGAGCAAATTCCTTATTATAAATCTTTCTTTCCTTTTAAATATTTTCCTTACAAATAGTTCCTCATATATATTTGATCCTTGAACAATGCAGAGTTGACCTTTGAACAACACAGGGATTAGAGGCACCAAGTCCCCATGCAGTCAAAAATCTGCATACAAACTTGGACTCTATAAAGAATTTAGTTACTAATAGCCTACTATTGATGGGAAGCCTTACCAATAATATAAACAGTTGATTAACACATATTTTGTATCTGTATTATACATTATATTCTTATAATAATTAGAGAAAAAAATGTTATTAAGAAAATCATAAGTAAAACAAAATACGTTTACAGTACTATACATATATTTATTTAGAAAAGTCCATGTATGGACAGGTTGGGCTGCTGGGACCACCACAGGATGTCAATGTTCTGCAGCCTGGTAGCCTTGGCTTAATGGCAGTTGCCAGATGAGTGTGCAGGCCATTATGGCAGCCTGGAGGCACAGTGCAGCTGCTCCATCTGCCTGAAGGTCTATCACCAACCTGTGGCCTTTGGCATAAGCTGGCCTCCAGGACACTGAAGGTCTTCTGGGGCATCATTTGGGAAAGGAGTCCATGTCCAGCCCTAGAGGAGCCCTAGGACCTCAGCAACCCCAACAGGGCACTGGAGCCTAGAGCACAGAGGGGAAAGGCACCAGGGGCACAAGGGTCTCTACATAGAGTTCTCACCCTCTGCACATTCAAACACTTCAGCTTAGCCTCCTGGACACCAGCCTTAGATGTTAACCCAACCACCTCATCAGCACATGGTGTAATCTGCAGCCCTGGAGGGTTTCAGAGCTCCCAGGGGCTTCTGACAACCTTGAAGCATCTCCCTGAGCGCTCACAGGGAAGCAGGCATGACCTCTGTACCAGTTGCCTTTAATTTAGTCCTGTGGAGACTGAGGTGGGCAATTGTAAATAAGTGCCTCATTGCTTTTGCTGTCAACTCTTAGAAACAAAATGAAAATGCATATAAGTACACCCACACAGTTCAAATTCCTGTTGTTCCAGGGTCAAACTGTACATATTATTCTTAGTCCATCTGGGCTAGTATAACAAAATCCCATACTCCATGTAGCTTATAAACAAAAAAAAAATTATTTGTCTGAGATCCATCACAGTCAGGTGAGAGAGCTTTTCCAGGTCTTAGACTTCTTGTTTTAATCTCACAACATGAAGAAGGCAAGGGAATTTTGTGGCGTCTCTTTTATAAGAGCTCTAATCCCATTCATGAGGATTTCACCTGGATGACCTAAGCACCTCCTAAGGAACAGCCTCTGAATACCATGACACTGAGCATTAGAATTTCAACATATGAATTTTGAGGGAACACAAACCTTCAGACCACAGCATTCTACCCACTAAATCCCCCAAATTCATGTCCTCCTCACTTGCAGAATAATTTCATTACATTCCAACAAGCCCCAAATCTTAATTCATTCCAGTAGCATCTCAAACGTTTAAGTCCAAAGTCTCATTTAAATATCATCTAAATCAGATATGGGTGACTCTCAAGGTATAATTCATTCTAAGGCAAATCGCTCTCTTTCCATGAATCTATGAAATCAAACACGTTATATGCTTCTAAAATACAACAGTGTTATAGACAGAGGACACGCATTCCCATTTCAGAAGGCAAAAATAGGAAAGAAAGTTTCCAAGAAAGTCCAAAATCCAAAAAGGCAATCAATATCAAACCTTAAATCTCAAGAATAATCTTCTTTAACTCAATTTTCTGCCAGACAGGCACAGTGAAGTGGAGGTCCCACCTTCTGAACACGCTGGGACATCCTTGCATTCAAGAGAAGGCAAGTTGCACCTTCAACACTACTTAGAAATAGCCTTAGCTACCTATCTAATTTCATTGTTCACAAGTTCTACCTTCCTTAAAACACCTGGACACAAACACAATTCAGCCAAGTTCTTAGCCATTTTAAACAAGGATGATCTTTTCTCCACATCCAATAACTTGTTTCTTTTCTAAGTCCCCACCATAATTCTCTTTAGAAGCCCCTTCGTAGCAATATAGGGTTTTTCTATCATGCACCTCCAAACTTTTCCAGCCTCTACCCATGTTGCCCAAAGTGTCTGAAGCCACTTCCACATTTTTAGATACGTGTTACAGCAGCACCCTTACTTTTTGGTACCAATATTCTATCTTAGTCAACTTGGGCTGCTATGACTAAATACCATAGACTAAATAGCTTATAAAGAACACACATTTCTCACAGTTCTATAGGTGGGGAATCCAAAATTAGGGTGCCAGCATGGTCAAGTGACAGCCCTCTTCTGAGTTGCAGACTTCTCATTATGTCCTTGCATGGTGGAAGGGGCTGTGGAGCTCTGTGTGGTCCTTTTATGAAAGAACTGATCTCCTTCATGAGGGCTCCATCTTCATGACCTGACCACCTCCCAAGAGCCCCATCTCCCAATACCATCACATTGGGCATTAGAATTTCAACAAAAGAATTTGGGAGGCTACACAAACACTGAGACCATAGGGTATATAAAAATAAAATCTTTATATATATATATATATATATTCTTATATATATTTATTCTTCATAGCTATATATAGTCTATCGAATCTGTTATCTGCTTCTTTGGAGAACTTTGATTAATACAGATGATCATGTGAATACACAGTGAGAAGGTAACCATCTGCAAGTCAAGGAAAGAGGCCTCAGAAGAAACCACATCTGTGAACCACTTGATATTAATTTCTAGCCTCTAGAACTATGAAAAAAAATAAGCACCCCAATCTGTGCTATTTTGTTATGGTAGTCCTAGTAAACTAATGCAGGCTTTCATAGTCATTGAAAAAACAAAGGAGTCCAACTTCAATAGAACACAAAATATTTGGAAGAATGCAGAGTGAATAAGAAGTTACTTTTCCAGCTCGTAATAGGTCTCTTATTTTCTTTCAACTTTCTAATTGGTTACTCAGGCATTGTTAGACTAAGTGGACCCAGCATACTTTCATACTTCAGACCTTATTTTTCCAAATGAATTGAAATATATGCGCAGCACATCACAATAAAATAATGTCTAAATAGGCTATTCCTGATCGTTCCACCCATCACACTCACATATCGTGTCAGTTTATTATTACCAAAACAAATTACCATGAATGGAACAGTTGAAAACAATATCCATTTGTGATCCTAAAGTTTCTGTAGTTCAGAAGTATATAACTGGGTTAACTGTGTCCTCAGCTAAAGGTCTATCAATGCTGAAATCTACATGTTGCCCACCTTGCACTTTCATGTGGGGCTTGTAATCCTCTTCTAAATGCACTCAGTTGAATGGCAACATCTAGTTGTAGGATTAAAGTCCTTTTTTCTTGTTGGTTAACAGCCAAAGATTTCTCTAAGCAACTAAAGGGTTTTCTCTAGTGCTTGATATATGGACCCCTTCATCTTTAAAGCTAGTGAAGGAGAATATTCCTACTATAGAATCGACTTCAGGCAGGACCCATGCTTTTAAGGGTTCCCCTGATTAGGTTAGCCAGATAATCTCTTTTGGTTGATTCAAAGTCAACTGATTAATAGTTTAATTATGAGAGTGATATTTCATCATATTTACAGTGGGAGAGGGTTTTAGAAAGCTATATATATAGACCAGAGGTGGAAATCTTTGGTGCCATCTTGGACTTCTATCACATAATACAGTGCAGAGAAAATAAAATCCTAGTGGTTAAGAACACAAATCATACAGCTGGACTTCCTGAATTCAAAACCTAATATGCTACATATTAACTGTGAAAACTTGCTCAAACTACTTAAATGGGATGCACTTTAGTTTCCTCTTATGTAATATGTAAATTAGAGTGGTATACCACACTTGCAAGTTGTTGTGAGGAATAAAATTTACATATATAGGAAAAAATGAGAAGAGGGTTTAGAAGAGTGCGTGGAATACAGAAAGCCCTATATGCATTTTAGCAAGTTTATTATTAGAATAGAAATATGTTGAAGTGAGAAATTCTGCTTCCTTGCCCTGCTCTTGACCTCAGAGCTCTTCCATAATTCTGTGTTCACCAATTTTTTTCTTCAGTGCTGTGACTTCCCTACTTAATTTCTAATTAATGTTTCCTAATATGTTTGCCAGTTAAATAATTATTTCTCTAGGAGCACCTGGCTGGCTTAGTCAGAAGAGCATATAGCTCTTGATCTCGGGGTTACAATTTTGAGCCCCATGTTCGGTGTAGAGATTATTTAAACAAATAAACTTAAAAATAATTATTTCTCAAGTTATATTAAGGCCTATATATATTGTGCTAGGGTAGAAGGGAGTATTTAAGACCAACAAAACTATAATGATCTAAAAGGATGAATCTGTCATCCTTTAACCTAATAACTGATCTAGACAATATTTTGAAGTAAGAGTTCTTCATTCAAATATTCATGATATGACTGAGTCTATACTACTCACAGAAAAACTGGAATGATCCGGACTACTTTTGATACACTATGATTATTTAACATAATTTAATTATGTATTATAAAAATATGACATTAGGAGCGGCAAACATATTGAAAATGAGAGAAATTGGAAATCAGAGCACCTAATTTTTTTTTAAAGATGGAAATCAGAGCACCTAATTTCAAAAGCCAGTTCCCCAAGTAAATTTCTCTGTGACATTGTGAAAATCTTTAAACCATTGTGGGATTTTTCACACTAACCCTATGACAACAAAATAACAACAACAAAGTGGTGAACAAGGTGTGACGACTCTTTCAGGTATAAATTCTCTATTTTATGAATAAAAGATAACATCAATACAGCTTCTTTGGTTAAATTAATAACAGACGCCAGTCTTGTGTTTTTTTCTATTTTGATCAATAAACCATATAATCCAGAATGAAATCTTTTCATAGTATTTTACATTCTCATTTGAGTCTATTGTTTAAAACAGTTTTCAGATCCATTATCTCATTTAATATCTCTCTCTCTTCCTTTCTCTCTCTCTCTCTCACACACACACATAATGTAGCAAATAGCATAGGTAATTATCCCTACTTTATACATGGAATAAGGGTGATTCCAAGAAGTTAAGCAAACTTGCAGAAAGGCACAGAGTTAATGAGTGCTAACTCCTTGACTTAGCTTCAGTTTCTGTGTTAGTTTTTTTCAGCACACCATGGTACCTTTTTCATGCCATTTGCCCTAGAACATAACACAGTAGACCACTTCTATATTTTTTTAATTTTTAGGGCAAGTAAGACAATAATCCTAACACATTTATTATCAGGTTCAATACACCGTCCTACCCATTTGAGTAATCTTGAGAATCCTACATTTGGCAGTCAATATGTAGACATTTATTGAATCTATTGTTTCCTAGACACTAGGCTAACCAATGTGGAATATGCTGGGATATATAAGGCAAAATGCTGTGCTCTAGGGAACATTAGTATTTAGAAGGGGGCATTAATGAGAAGAGCTATAAAGTATCAATTTTTAATTCATTTTTTTCTGAATATTGAATGTCTTGTGCTATCACCTTATATGGAAGATTTCTTATGAAAACAGGTACATAAAATCAAAAGACACTGAACAAAGGTATACACTTCTTAGAAATTAAGTGAATAAAGAATGGCAGAGAGACACGGTCCAACACACAAAGTTGGGAACAATATTTTAAAGTAAACAACTTAGGTTTTTTTACTCCATTCAACTATTTTCACACGTCTCCTTGAGGAGAATTAATTCAGAGAAACTGACTGAATACATTTCAAATTATGATTATAAAAAAATACCAAAAATAGAGATAATTCAAGAGAATATCCTTAAGGGAGATAATATATGGTCTTCAGAGAAGAATTATATTTACCTGTGCCACACGTGTAAGGCAGATTTTATCCATTTTAGCCAATTTTGGTTAATGCAGAACCAAATGTAAATTGGTTTTCTTTTTGTTCAAATGTCAGCCTTACTTCCATCAAAAACAAAGGTGAAACTTAATGAAAATTTAGAATATTAAGGGCTGCTGCCTAAAATCTTGAAAGCCTGAGTAAATACAGTTACTTGCCAAATACAAAGGTAAATTTTAGGAATTGGTTTACAGAGATATTGATAACAATTCAATGGTTTTTTTGAAAATTTTGGTTATATAACTACTCAAATTAATTCAGATGATCCCAGCCCCCATATTTTAAACTATCTACATTTTTATTCTTTGAGAAATATGAAATAGCATATTTCATGCTTAAGAGGTGTTCTCCATATTGACCTTGAGACTAATATAAAGATAATAGCTCCAAAAGTACACATAGGTGACCAGTAAGGTACTGGCATAGCATATTTCTTCTTGTATCATTCCTAGTTATCTCATCACTTATGCATGAGTCATAATTTGCCACATCATTGTAAACCAAGGTTTACGATGGTGATTGTATCTATGCTAATTTTTCTCATCTTACCACCACAAATATTTTTGCTACCAGTGGGACACCTTGTCAGAAAATCTTATGATTTCATTTAGAAGAGTTCATAGAGAGAGACAAACACAAGAGTTATAATGTGGCAAAAATTGCCAACCTATACCTTTAGCATTAACTATATGAATTAAGAGTAACATCTCTAAACACAAGAGGAAAACACTGAACACTTATCAAGCTTTTCCACTGATTACTTATGTGACTTGGGACAAATAATTTAACCCCTCTGTTCTTTCACCTCCATCTGTTAATTTATATTCTATGAGGCATTTTTGTGTCTTAGCATCTCTGCAAGGTAAAGTAATGTTAAAAAGGAAAAAAGAAAAGAAAGTGTCATGTGGAAAATGAAGCTAATGAGACAGTAATTGTCAAACAGTTCAAATTTTTTGGAAGAAAGATATGAAGCAACTTGAAGCATCAGTATTTAATGAAAGCAGCTATATCTGTAACTCACATCCACATGAGCTTCACTATAAAATATAAATGAATCTTTTTTGCTTTGGATAGAAAACAGGAGGTAAAAAATTGTTATTTATAAACAACTTGATATGTGAAAAGTGAAGAAACTAGCTTAATCTATGGTTTAATAAGCAAATCAAATTAAAGGTGAAATATCTTTCTTGCAATTTTCAGAAAAAAAGGTTTGTTATACTGATTTGGTTGGGTCTGTCTTTGCATTGTTAATGTTAACTGTTGATATAAAACACTTCATAGTTTGGTTCTTTCTTGTGAAATAATATTTTTTTTTCACACTGAAGATTTAAAAGGGAGCTTTTATCATAGATGTGATAGCATTCCTCCTCAAATTTCTTATTGGGTATTTCCACTGATTGTATTCATTTTCCATCAAATATTTATTGGTCACCTAGTAGATGCAATGTTCTAGGAGTTGTGAGATTCTTAAAGATGGCACTAAAACTTGCTAACTATGATACATGGTAAATGATTGCATCTAGTTTTTAATGACACAGCAGCAGGTGCAAAATGGCTCAAATGGGGACTGGGAGAAAGGTGATCTATAAGGACATTTGGTGTGTGTCTCAGGACAGTCTACACCTACATGGCAAGAACATGGTCCATGGAATCCCACTGTCTATCTCTTGTCTCCACTGTCCTTTCTCCCTTTAAGTCTTCTGTTGAGATTGGATATTCGAGAAGCATTACCCTTGCTCAAAGATATAATATTTTTCTCTATCATCATAGTAAGAAAATAAAGATTTGGCCTGTCACTTTAGGAAGGTGATATCTGCTTCATTCTAAATATTTATACAGACTTTTAATTGGTTGATAAAAAAAATACACAATTTTGAATTTTTAGTTAACAAATCCTTCACTCACAAATTCTGTCTCAACAGTGTCTTAGTATATTTTGTGGGGAAATTTTTAAAAATTGGTCCACTTTCTACTGAGTAAGGATGATGTGAATTGACTCTGTTCAAAGGCCTTAATAATTTAACACCCACCTTTATAATGTCCCCTTGTATGCAGAATGCTGTGAATATTACTGCGAATTTAAAAAGTCTTTGGTTCAGGGTGTGTGGGTGGCTCAGTCAGTTAAGCGTCTGCCTTTGGCTCAGGTCATGATCTCGGGGTCCTGGGATCGAGCCCCACATCGGGCTCCCCAGAGGAGTCTGCTTGTCCCTCTCTCCCTGCCCCTATTCGTGTTCTCTCTCTGTCTCTCTTTCTCAAATAAATAAATTAAATATTTTTTTAAAAATTAAAAAAATAAAAAGTCTTTGATTCATATAGTCAAAAAGCTAACAGTCAAGTAAGAGAATCTGACAATACATTGTGCGTTACAAATGCTTATTAGCTGTGCAAAGTATGATGCCAGCACTGAGAATAAAACAATGATAACAATAATACGGGAAAAGTTAATGGAAGAAAAGACGCCTAATATGGGTAAAGTTTCTATCGGTGATTAAGTATCAGAGTATATTCCTACAATGGGAATTCTGTAAGACAAATGATTCCCACGGAAGATAGTGTTATTTGTTCAAATAGTAGTTAGATGTGGGTCATGCATACAATTATAGAAGGTTCAAAAGACGGAAAATGGCTAAAATGTGGCCAAATCAATAGCAGCCTTGGGTCTATTTTCAAAAATGCAGAGTTAACACATCTGAGACAGACTGATGTTGATTCTTATCAAATTGTTAAATGTATGAAGGTTCTGATAAGGCAATGTATCAATACAAGTAACAGTAGATACTATACATTTCAATGATTCCTAGAAAAAATGGGGACCCATTATGCTAAATACAAACTCATTTTTTTCCTAAAGGGCTGTATAAGCCTGAGGTAGTTCAGAGAACCATATAAATGGTAGTTGGCTAAAATATCAAGTCCCCTATGACTTGAGCTAAGTTGGTATTTCTATGTCATCTTGAGAGAAAGAGAAATTTGGAAGGTCTTAATAGATTATAAGAATTAAATTACTATATAAATTCTATTAATTTTTAATAGGGCATTGTTATGTGTTGGAGGGAACAGATATTCTCCTGAAGTTGAGTTGGGCCTGATGAGCCATTTGCAATGGGCACATGGAATCAGATATCTCCTTGAAAAATAGGTGTTGTATGGAAGTGTTAAGTCACTATATTGTACACCTGAAACTAATATCACACTGTATGTTAGGTAACTGGTATTTAAACAAAAACTTAAAAAAGAAAATAGGTAAAACAAAATACTCTAGACAGCTCCAGGTCTTTTAAAATCCATCTTAGTATTCTTAGAAAAGATGGTAGTTATAATATTTATAGGTTTCTTATTAGGAGAACAAAATCTTCTTATGTGTTCACATATCCAGGATAAAACATAGTGCTTTCATTTTATAAGTGCTTACACCCTGTTCTCCAACCATATAAGACAAATTATAACAACATGCAAGAAATTTAAATACACTTTATTAATATTTGCATATGTATCTTCTATTTTAGATGGAGATTATGAATATAATTTCATTTCATATAATAAAGGTTATAATAAGGGGATTATTTTTAATATTTTAAACTATCTAGAGGTTCATACTATTTCATTATGTTTGTAATTGAGATTTTGTTCTAAAAGCATTAAAACGACACTAGCTGTACATTTGTTAATCTATCACCATCAAATCAAACGTATCACCATCAAATGGTAATGTATGTCTGTCACAGGAGCTTTGAATGAGCTTGACCCACGTTTGTATTACAAGAGTATGAGATGTTACAGCTTGTAAAGCTTCTCATTAAATAGTGTGAAAAATACAAATGCAAATAATAAAGTCTAAAGTTTTAATAATTATTACCAAAGGAATACTGTATCAGAATCCTGCTTCAAATTCATTTTAGACTGGCAGACTCTAATCAGCATGGAAAGAATTATAAAAACAACATATATTGGAAATATTTATCCTTGCAAACCTAATCACTAAGCTTCAGTGAAGACACTGTAACACTAATTCTATTTAACTATAAGTTGTTATCCCTGTTTACCCTCTTTGATGTAATGCTCAATGTGGATTAATAGAAAATGAAAGGGCTTTAACATTTAGAAAACCAAGTTTCTAGTACTAGATTTGCCAATGGCTAATTTTATGATGCAAGACAACTTCATATTTTCTAAGCTTCATAGTATTCATCAGTACATCATAAGTTTATTCTGATTTGAGGTATCTGTGAAGTAAATGTTAACAAGAAAGTGCTATAAAATCCTATATCACTATTCAGTTCTCATACTATATACTGATTGTTTCTAATTGCAAACTATTTTAAACTTTGTAGATTATTTAGTGAAAGTACAAAAAGCCATTTATACCTAAATTTAAAAATTATCAATGGAGGGGCACCTGGGTGGTTCAGTCGGTTAAGCATCTGCCTTCTGCTCAGGTCATGATCTCAGGATCCTGGGATCAAGCCCCATGTCAACTCCCTGCTCAGCAGAGAGCCTGCTTCTCCCTCTCCCCCTGCTCATGCTTTCTCTCTTGCTATCTCTCTCTCTCAAATAAAAAAAATAAAATCTTTAAAAAAACAATAAAATAAAACCAAAAACTATTAAAAAATTGTCAGTGGAAATAATAAAATTAATCATCTCTCCATTTTCTCTTTCCTCCATACATAATAAAACATACTTCATGCATTTATGTTCCAATATCCCAAGTGCCTATAGTAACATTATGCAATTTAGATTACATCTATTATTATATGACTTTTTCTATAATATATGCCTTCATATTTAACAATTATTTTGACTTGTCCATTGTTTGTTTTATAATAATATTAGCAACTCAATAGGGACGTTATATTTTAGTGAAACTGTAGTTTAGCATCAGTTTTTGTGGTAGGTTCTAAAATGGTCCTTAGTGATCCCCACCTCTTGGTATTCGTGCCCTTTTTGTTCTTCCCACTCCTTGAATGGGGGCTGGCCTTACTGACTTACTTCTTACTAACAGAATACAGCAAAGGTGAAGGAAGTCATTTCTTTGGTTAGGTTATAAAGACTGTGACCTCCAACAAATTATCAGACCTCACCTATTATCAAGAGAGCTTTCACACTTTGATGAAGCAAGCTGCCGTGCTGGAAAAGCCACCTGGCAAGGAACTAAGGGTAAGTTAACTCCCACCAACAGGCAATAAAGAACTGAGGCCCTCAGTCTAATACCTCATGAGAAACTCAATTCTGCCAGCCAACCACGTAACTTTAGAAACAGGTTGTGTCCATGTGAGTATTGAGATGATGACAGCCCAGTTGATATCTTGAATGCAGTTCATGAGAGATCTTAAAGTCTAATCTCCATCTAAAATATGCTCAAGTTCTTGACCCACAGGAAGAACAAAATAATTAATGTATGTTGTTTTAAGTCACTGAGTTTTGGGGCAATTCACTTTGCAACAACAGATAACTACTGTAGTTTTAATACTCCAACTCTGTTTTATTATATTATTTCTATAGTGACTTATTAATAATGTTTCTATATTGTCTTAAGGTGACTGAGATTTCCCAGGTGACTAGCATTTATTACTCATTAATATCTCATTCAAAAAGAGTGCATTAATTGGTTATTTTAAGAGCCCTTGAAAATCTTGACACATCTTTCATTTGACTATACATGTATATAAACATTTTTTACTATTACAGAGATCTCAGTTTCCAATATAATCCTCAAAATAGATTGTCTACCATTATTTCTGTTATTTATTATGAATGTACAATTTTTAATACNCCAATTTTTAATAATTAATATATTTCTAATTCTGTATGATATAAACAATTTTTATTTACTTTTGCCACAAAATGAGGTCAGAAAATAAATGGGTATACTTTCCATAAAATCCTAAACAGTTATTACAGATTTGTCAAAAATTTAGTCTCGAGTTTTCCGCAGCCAAATCAAAAAATATGTAGAAAAAACTTCATAGGATCAAGTTTACATCTTTAAGACAGTAATATACTGGAATCAGTATGATTTCATCATTTAGGAGGATTACCTGCTAGCCTCCATTCCATTCTGAATTCTTTTTTGTTGGCAATTTATGGAATGGTTCCCTTTATCTATAAAAAAAAGTTGTTGGGTATGTGGCTTGCCTTTTTGAATTTCAGATTCACATCTTTCTTTTGCTTAGAAAAGTTAGTTTATACTATATGTTGGTTTTATTCCCTGTTTTGTCCATTGGATTTTCATCNGTTAGTTTATACTATATGTTGGTTTTATTCCCTGTTTTGTCCATTGGATTTTCATCTTTTATATAGAATTTCTTATATAAAATCTGGATGTTGGGATCTCTGCACACTCTTATTTCTCGTATTTTATTCACTTCCTCATTTTCTTAGTTCTGATGGAATATGCCAAGTTAGACTTTTCCTTTACCAAACTTGTTTCTGTAGTGTCTAATGTATGATCAAGGTCACTGATGTAGTTCTAGTTCAGCAATTATGATTTTATCCCTCTATATTTTTTCCCTGACAGAAGATTGCTGCCTCTTAGCTTTAAGTTTATGGATATAATATAACCTTAAATTTTATTCTAGCATAAGCTAGAAATTAGTACAAATATTTACCCTCCCCTCTCATGTTCTCTCTCTCAAAATAAATAAAATCTTTAAAAAAACTAGAAATATAGAAAGAAGTAGTTTCTTTCATTCAAGATGCGCTCTGACTTTTATATTTTCATAAAGCTAGTAATATTGCACTGATTGCCTATTTTTTACATGGTACTATTTGCCTTTTAGTCACTTAAAAATTTAATACATATATACTTAATTTATATATATT
>NC_048218.1:32115390-32173069 GCF_002007445.2 Ailuropoda melanoleuca
TAATAATAATAATAATAATAATAATAATAATCCAATGGGCAGAAAACCTAAACAGACATTTTCCAAAGAAGACATATAGATAGCCAACAGACAAATGAAAAGATGCTCAATATCACTAATCATCAGGGAAATACAACTCAAAACCACAATGAGCTATCACTTCACCCCAGTTAGAATGTCAAAAATAAAAAAGGCGAGAAATAACAAATGTTGGATGTGGAGAAAAGGAAATCCTCAGACACTGTTGGTGGGAACGCAAACTGGTGCAGCCACTGTGAAAAACAGTATGCAGGTTCCTCAAAAAATTAAAAATAGAAATATCACATAATCCAGTAATTCTACTACTATTGGGTATTTACCCAGAGAAAATGAAAGTGCTAATTTGAAAAGATGTATGCACCCCTATGTTTATTGGAGCATTATTTATAATGAACAAGATATGAAAGCAGCCCAAGTGTCCATGGACAGATGAATGAGTAAAGACGTGGTATATATACAATGAAATATTACTCAGTCATAAAAAAGAATGAGATCTTGTCATTTGTGACAACAAAGATGGACTTTGAAGGCATAATGCTAAATGAAATAAATCAGACAAAAATATATATATACCACAGGATTTTACTTTTATGTGGAATCTAAGAAAGAAACCAAACAAACAGAAAAAAAATTCATAAATAAAGAGAACAAACTGGTGGTTGCCAGAGGGGAAAGGAGGTTAGGGAATAGGTAACTAGGTGAAGTGAATTAAGAGACACAAACTTCCAGTTATTTTTTTTAAAAAGTAAATCTCTTATCTTTAGCCAACAAGTCTTTTAAATAGTGTCTCAGTCATTTACAGATAATTAAAAGTGTCTCTTCATATCACAGTATTACAGTCCTTCAGTTATTGTTCCTGCAATAATATGTTATTTGAACCAAACCAATCCTGATATTTTAAAGTTTAACAATTGTGAAAAAAATTCAAATAAGCTCACAGTTTAGAAAGATTCTACCTCCATTAAATTCTTATGTGATCATGATTTCTTGTTCATGGATTTGGGAAATTCCTGTAAGATTACCCTTTTTACTGAAGTTTCTTACGGCCCTAGTAAGAAATCATTAAATATTTTTATTTTTCTAATATGGATAAGAAGTCCTAGTGAGCATTATATCTTTCTTAACCTAGAAATAGGTCTGATNTATGTTATTTGAACCAAACCAATCCTGATATTTTAAAGTTTAACAATTGTGAAAAAAATTCAAATAAGCTCATAGTTTAGAAAGATTCTACCTCCATTAAATTCTTATGTGATCATGATTTCTTGTTCATGGACTTGGGAAATTCCTGTAAGATTACCCTTTTTACTGAAGTTTCTTACAGCCCTAGTAAGAAATCATTAAATATTTTTATTTTTCTAATATGGATAAGAAGTCCTAGTGAGCATTATATCTTTCTTAACCTAGAAATAGGTCTGATAATGTGGGTAGTCCTGTGCAGCTGTGTATAATATGCAAATTAAGTTAATGAGTTTAGCTTGATTTTCTCTTCGATGCCATTTTAATCCCAGCATATGGGACTATATGTTTTAGTTATACAAATAGTTGTTATAGTAACATGACTTCCAGATCCTATGGAAGTCACTTACTCCTCTTCAGAGTATTAGTTGGTTTCTTGGTCTATTGAGATGGATCATGATGAGAACGTTTAGAATTATTAACAGCTACAAGTAACATACCTGCTTCTTCTAATAAATTTACTGTAAGCTAGTGGCCAATTATTATAATAACTAAAATAAATTATGAGATAAATTATTTACTGGTGCCCTAAAAGCAGAGAGGCTACTGTGAGAGTAAGAGGGGTGAAATTTATAATATACATATTTGGGTTGGCAATAAGTATATCATGATAATTTATGAGATGATTGCTAATTAAAAGTATGGTTATTATTTCTGATCTCCTTCTGCATTTGGGTACTTCAGAGGGTTGATTCGGGAGACTGTAAAACAAATACTTCATTTTACTTTCCTTTTCCTTCACTTCTCCTCTAACATTTTGACATTAATTGTACTAATCCAGAAATTAAAAAAAAATCTAAGTAATTTCTAAGTATTTTTTCCAAAACATATTACTTATTAAATCAAAAATTCTAGTGCTATTTAACATAACATTATGAGGATTGATAAAATTCAATTTTAGAATATAAAAGCCTTCATGAATTTTCCCCATAAATGCATTTAATTTAGACCAAATTATACTTAAAACCGTATTATTAGAAAGTCATGTTTGTTGACTTTCATTTAATTCCTCCATTAATAGTGCAGAGAATTTTAAATTAACGTAAGTGCTGTATTAGTGTCTCATCTCTACTACCAGCAACATTTGGAGCCTTGAGCATGTCACCTATCATCTCTTACACGTTTCTATTTATAAATATACTGGAATAATTCTAAGTGTCCTACATATTTTTAAGGAAAAAATATATTCTCCAGTGCTTTTTCTATGATGTTAGTAGGAACAGAATGAGTGTGAGAGATTGCCAAATTTCAAAATGTGTGGTAGGGAACAGATTTACCCTCCCTCCTGAAATAACTAATAACTAAACAAAATATAACTTATGCAACCTTGGGACATTAGGCAATAAAGGATAGTAATCTGACAGAGGGGAAACAATCAAGGGGAGCACTATAGCTGCCGCTGTTCACTGTCTACTGAGAGTCTTCAGCTGTCACGAAAGGACAGGGAAACCTGGAGGGAACTTGGCAATGTCCTTTAGCTGAGGAAATGGAGTTGGCNCCGCTGTTCACTGTCTACTGAGAGTCTTCAGCTGTCACGAAAGGACAGGGAAACCTGGAGGGAACTTGGCAATGTCCTTGAGCTGAGGAAATGGAGTTGGCAGTCTGGGAAGGCCCAGCTGGTTGGAGTTTGCATGGAATGATACTCAAGAAGAGAGAGCTGCACAGAGATCTGCAGGCCTTAGTTGAATAGCCATTTGTGCACACATGTGAGGAAATTATATTAGGTCAGGGAGAGAAACCCATGAAAGAAGAGAGCACAATCCCAACTTTCACAAGGGCTAGTAATCCCAATAGTGATTCCACTAGTAAAAAGGAGAAAATCTTCATAATTTACAGAGCAATGATATTCAGAAAGTTATTGCTTCAGTACCTGGAAAAATGTAGCCCTGACCCAGGCTGCTCTGGTCCTGCCTAACAAACTTTACTTCCAAGCTTCTGAGAGCCATATCATTTCCAAGTAACTTACCATGCCCCAGCTAAGCTTAGAAATATTTAAAATAATACAAAATTATTCAGCACCAACAAGGTAAAATACATGATACCTGTCATCCAACAAAAAATTGTAAGGCATGAAAAGCCTCAGAAAAATATGACCTCTAGTGGGGAAAAACAAAATCAATAGAAACAGACACAGAAAGGAATCAGAAAATAGAATTAGTAGGTAAGAACATTAAAAGAGTTCTTAATTCTACATGTTGAAGAAGGCATAGAAACACTTGAGCATGTTAAGTAGAAACATAGAAGATATAAAAATGACTGAAATCAAACTTTTGATGATGAAAAGTATCAGAAAAAGCTCTACCACAAAAATGAACAGAAATTCATTCTCTGACAAAAGTATTGCCCTGATACCAAAGCCAGAAAAAGAAATCTCAAGAAAATTAAAATACCAATCTTTCATGAATGATGCAAAATTATCAATAAAATACTAGCAAGCCAAATCCAGCAACACATAAATAGGAATGTATACAATGTTCAATTGACTGGAATTAACAAGCAAGTTAATCAAGGTCAGAGGCTACAATGTCAACAGTGATATTGTATTTCTCTATAATAGTAGTAAACAATATGAAAATAAAATTAAAAAATAATTTCATTAATGATAAAATCAAAACGAACAAACAAGGAGGAATAAATTTAACAAAAGACGTGTACAAAAATCATGTACAATAGAAACTACAAAATATCACTATGATAAATTTTCAAAACAACCTAAATAATTGAAATCACACTGAATTTCTATGGGTTGGAAGATTCATTTCAATAAAGATACATGATATGCAAAAGCATATAATGTTCAACAACATTAGTCATTAGGAAAATGAAAATCACAACTATAATGAAATGTTATATCACACCCATGAGAATGACTACTATAAAAGAAAGGCAATAACAAGTGTCAGTGAGAATGTGGACAAATTAGAACCCTCATACATTGCTGTCAAATATGTAAAATGTTTCAGCTACTTCAGAAAGTGACTTGGAAGTTTTAAATGTTTAAAATATATTTATCAGTATATATATATTTATATATATATATTTCAGATATATATATAGCAAAATTATTTATAATAGACAAAACACAGAAACAATCCAAAGTTTTTAAATTGATAAATGGATAAACAAAATATGATATATTTGTACAATGGAGCATTATTAAGCAATATAAGAGAAGAAAGTGCTACTACATGCTATAACATGTAAGAACCTCAAAAACATGTCAAGTTAAAAGATACACATACAAAACCTCCCCCACACAAAACCTCCACATATTTGATGATTTCATTTATATGAAACGTCCAGAAAAGGAAAACCTATAGAGATATAAAACCAATTGTTGGTGCCTGGTGCTAGAGGTAAGAATGGAAGTGACTGCAGATGTATGTAAGGGATCTTGAGGTTATGAAAGAGATATTTTAAATATAGATTGGATTGTGGTCATGGTTTCGCAATTCTATAAATTCATTAAAATTTTTGATGGTATGGGGCACCTGAGTGGCTCAGGGGGTTGAGTGTATGCTTCTGGCTCAGGGCATGATCCCAGGGTCCTGGGACTGAGTCCTGCATCAGGCTCCCTGCTCAGTGGGGAGCCTGCTTCTCCCTCTCCCACTCCCCCTGCCTGTGCTCTCTCTGTCAAATAAATAAATAAAATCTTTAAATAAAATAAAATTTTTGATTGTACACTTAAAAAACACCAGCTTTATGGTATGAAAATTATATTTCACAAAGTGGAGTTAGTTTTGTTTTGTTTTTTAAAAAAAGAATAGAACACAAATGAGCTCTAGGTCAATTCAATCTCCAAATACAGTATAATGGGATTCCTTAACGAAAGAAAAAGTTAAGGAAGAAAAAAATATTTAATAATAGCTGAGAATGTTCCAGATTTGATGAAAACTAATAATTCACACTTCCAAAAAGCCCAAGGGATTCAAAGCATAAGAAACATAAAGATAGCTACACATCATAATCAAATCATTTAAAATGAGTAGTAAAGGGAACATTTTAAGAACAGCCAGAGTCAAAATAAACATTACATGGAGAATGACAACAGGATTCTGGACAGACTAAAAGACTAGAAGACCACTGAATAACATATTTAACATATTGGAAGAAGGAGGAAAAATTATCATCACAGAAATCTCTACCCAGCAAAAATATCTTTCAAAAAATGAAGGAAAGATAACTTTTACAAACATATAAATGTTGGATTAATTTGTCACTAGCAGTCTAGCAGTGCAGAAAATGTTAATGGAAGTCATTCAGGAAAAGAAAAATAATACCAGAGAGAAACATGGCTCCACTCAAAGGAATTAAGGTCACTGACAATGGTAATTATGTGAGCAAACATAAACTAATTATATTCTTATTTTAATATCTTTTTAAATTTGAAATTTATAGACAAAATAATGACAATGTATTTGAGGTTTGTAACTTATGTGGAAACAGATTCCCCACTGAGCAAGGAGCCTGACGTGGGGCTCCTACTAAAAGTTTACTATAGTGACCAGTCTCTGACAATACATAAGATTTATCTCCCATTCTCAGCAGCACATGTATCTTTTTCTTTCTTTTTTTAAATTCTTACTTATATTCTAGTCAGTTAACATATAGATATTGGTTTCAGGAGTAGAATTTAGTGATTCATCACTTCACGTATAACACCCAGGACTCAACACAAGTGCCCTCCTTAATACCCATCACCCATTTAGTCCATCCCCCACCTACTTCCCCTCCGCCAACCCTCAATTTGCTCTCCACAGTTATGAGTCTCTATGTTTTAGCAGGAAATGTATCTGAAGACCTCCAGTGGACCTCCAGCCACTGCTTAATCATTCTAATCATCATCAGTTCATCACAGCGCTGTTGAAATAACGAATCAGTGTGATGTTTCATGGGATAGTCAAGAGTCCAGATCTTTGGATTATATTAGGACACAGGAAAAGACAGTTAACATATTCCTAAGGCAAAACTGTAAATTAATATTATCATCCTTCCCAGGTGAACCGGAACTGTTTCTGATCCCTCGTTTTAATTGGAATGGAAAATAACGTATTTGTTGAATCAATGTGAAACTCAAAGTTAATCAATGATCTTAATAATCTGCTCTAGCAAAGAGACCACATTTGCACATCAGTTGTGATTGGAGCAACTATATACATAAATTTGTGGTAGGCTACCGTTAATTCTCCAGAATCCAGCTGGTTTACGTAAGTGGCACTAATCTGCCCAACCTCATTGGGTATGCAAACTGTTGTTATTTATTAACTGATAGTGTTTTGTGATATTTCCAGATTTTCTATTGTCCTTTTTTACTGTGATAACTCTTATAATAAAGACCAGTACGGAGCTTACTTCACATGCCAAGTCTATTAGTGCAAATTATGCACTCACAGACGGAATAGAGACTACTGGATAAGCCTGAAGAATTTGTGAACCCACTGGGAGACAAATGTTAGACAGGATCCTGTTATTTACCTCACATCTATAAGCCCTACTTTAACAGTTAAGACCAAGATTCTTTGTGTTTCAGTGTTAACTTAGTAGTGCTAAAAATATTTTGGTCCTAGGAATATCCCTTTTCACCATTAGCTAATCTCAATAAATAGTTATAAGTCCCTTTGAAGAAGGACTCTGGGAATCAGCTTGGTATATCCTTCTAAAGCAAAGGGTAGATCTGTTTGGTACCCAGCATAAAAAATCTACATATCCTCAACTCAGAGTTCCTCTTTGTAACGCACTTTGTGTGTATCACCTGGCTTGCTTTCTGTTATCCTATGCAAACTGGGACTTGAATAACTGCCTCCCAAATTCTGATACTCTGGCTACCACTATGCGTGTGAGTAATAAATTTTCTTCATCTTTGACCGAAAAGTCTTGTGTCTTTAACCAGCTTCTATAGAACTGTGGAAGCTAAGTTGTTAGCTTGCAAGTAGGATGAAATATCTCACCCATCACAATATTAAGATTATAATCTGATTATTGGGACTACTACTTTCAGTCCCTTACTCTTCCATTATTTATTTTTTTTAATTTTATATTTTATGTATGTATTTATTTATTTATTTATTTTGGCTATAGAGATTAAAAAGGACCTCTGTTGGCTGTCTATCCAAGACACACAGCACACATCTGAAATGGTTTGAAAATAAGAGGTAAGGCAAAGATTTGATCTTGTTTCACCAATGTCTTCACTTGTAAATTAGAGAAAATATTAGTTTCCTCTTTGTAAAGGTTTTGGTATATTTTCAGTAATATACTATATATAAAATACTGACACCAAGATGTGGCATTTATAAAGGGCTCAATATATTATCATCATCATCTGTTTACTAACATAAAAATTGAAACCAGTAAGTTATTTGAGAAAATTCTTTCAAACCAATCCTAACCAGCTCTAAAACTGTGGGATAATTAATAGAACAAAACATTTCATGTCATGTATAAATTACTCAGCACATAAAGGTCGGTCAATAACTATTGATGCTCTTTTTCTTATATATATACACATTAAAAACATAAAAAAGAACTTGAGGCCCTATCTTTAGGGCAAAAACAAGATGACCTTCTTAAAGTTTCCAAGATTAAACAGGCAGTAACAATTTTTATCCTTATTATTTTGACTATGTATCATCAGAAAAAATATTAATGAAAAATTTTATTAAAATCCAATTGGCATATAACTTTATGGACAATGCATAACAGAGCTATAATTCTGAGATTAAACATTATTTAATATATTTAACCTTGTCAACATTACTAATACAAGTGTGATTAGGTGTATGGGAGAGTTTGTAGGAAATTGACTTTACTTTTAGTTCTGTCATCATTCAAAGGTAAACTGCATTCTTTATATATTAATATATTAGTGCTTCCGTAAGAATAATGCATTGGATTAAAAAAGGAAGTAATAAAATGCAAATAGACATGTTAACTAGTAAGACATGCAGTGCATTCTTCCATCTAAGTTTTGTTCCCCAACATTATTGATTTTGGCCCAGAGATAAACCCAGTCACTGTGAGTGATAAACTATCAACAAGTCCCATTGACTTTTTTCTCTTTTTGCTGTAGTTTTTGTCAGGTCAATGAATTATCCTTGGCTTATACTTTGTTCTCGAAGGCATAAATCAAGATTAAAAAAAAGAAATGTTGGATCCTCACAAGTTTAGACGGTTAAAGCCAAATATAGCCTAAAAAGAATTATCTAAGCTTGTTTATTTGAAATGCCTTGCTGTGACTGATAGAATGCCAAAATAATAGCTATTTACTAATGATCAGAAGTGGTTTATTTTCATAAATTCTGAATTTGCAAATGAACAGAAAGAAAAGGTTTGCTTTTGTTTATTATGCACTTTGACTTCTATCATCGTAACTACTGATATGATTTGTTATTGCAATTAGTAAGATCAAACCACATAATCACAATGGTATTAATAATCACAAATTTGAATTAAGTGCTTAGCTTTGACAGATGCTATATTAAGCAGTGTATATGTGTCTATCATCAATTTATTTATCTGTCCATCATCATCATCATACTATCTAACATCATCATTATCTATCAATTCATCTACCTACCTATCTAAAATCACTACATCTAAAACTAGGAAGTAGATACTACTATCATTATTTCATAAAGATGAAAACAGAGGCATAAGAATTATGCTTAAGTGAACTTGTTCAAGTTAACAAATCTAGTATGTGATGAGATAAAAAATGAATCCACTTTAATGTAACAGCAGAGCTCTATATAATGGTTATTAAATATNTACATCTAAAACTAGGAAGTAGATACTACTATCATTATTTCATAAAGATGAAAACAGAGGCATAAGAATTATGCTTAAGTGAACTTGTTCAAGTTAACAAATCTAGTATGTGATGAGATAAAAAATGAATCCACTTTAATGTAACAGCAGAGCTCTATATAATGATTATTAAATATTTAAAAAAAGAATTTTTAAAGTACTGATATTTAGGTTAGGCTCTCTCAGACTAGCATTCTAATAAAAAAAAACACAAAAATAACAAAATATAAATATAAAATAATGTATAAAATTTAAAAATAAATATAAAAACAAAACAAGAAATAATTTTAACCAAAACAAAAGGTATATTATTTTGAGGCACTTAAATGGATACTTCTAAGAAACAGGTACTGTGGTGGCTTGAGATTCACTGGAGAATAGGTATAGGATTTAACTACATGTAAGGCTACACTTTCAGCCGTTTTCTCACCCAATAATTGCTTCAGGAACTGTAGTCCTTGTTTCCTTGTTGGCTATCAGTTAGGAGCCATTCTTAGACTCCATATGCTATTCTCATTCCTTCCCACATGGTTTCCTTTATTTTCAAAGCCAAATATACAGCATATCACTCATTCTCCTTCATATCAAATCCTCTCAGGGGCATCTGGCTGTTTTAGTAGGTAGAGTGTGCAACTCTTGATTTCAGTTGTGGGTTCGGACCCTATGCTAGGTATAGAAACGACTTAGAAATAAAATCTTTAAAAAAACATCCTCTCACACTTCCTTAGTCCAGCCTCACCAATGATATTCTCTCTCTCTCTCTCTCTCTCTCTCTCTCTCCCCCTCTCAGAATCAACCATTTCATACAACATAACCTAATAGGAGTTATCATGGATATGGTTATCATGGATATAATTTCTTAGTTGAGGCCTACACTCAAGTGGGTTGGGGAGATCATACAGTGCTTATCACCAGCAGGCACAAATATTAGAGACCAACTTAGAATTTGTGTCTACCATAACGTTAATTTTCTTGGTATTTAATTAATGTATAAATGTCATAAAGAATGATTTATAGATTTAGTTATCAAAAAAATTAATAAGACTGTTATACTACAGGCAGTGGAATGTTAAAGCAGTAAATAAGAAATGCTATTTTTATAGATATATAATTTACACATAGATTGTTCAAGTCTTCTGTAGAAGACAAGTTGATCATAAATTACACCAGTCTCAGTTATTTATAAAAGATTCTCAAATAAGTATAATTTGCACTTAAGGGTATTTGTGTATGCATTTCATTTTCTCATTGGATGAGTACTTACAGATATTAATTAACATTTAAGAGATGACCAGTTTGCTTAATAATTAACTGAAATTTAGATGAAATTTAATTTTATAATTACATTATAATTTATACATTAAATCTAGAATGGCAAAATATTGCCTGTTTATTAAGCATGGAAGTAGGATGAATGCTTTTGAGTCATTTAGCCATGCGAAGAGCACATAATATAATTTTGTTTTATAAAAACTTTTACCGTCTGTTAAATTGAGAGGGGACCTGATAAACCTGCATCCCACTGGAGTTGATTTAGGTGGGTCAGAAACAATATCCAAAGAGGGAATGCCTAGAATTTTGCCCTGACTTTACCATTTACTAGTGATATGGCCCTGAGCAAGTTCCTGCAAGATTTCCTTTCAATTTTCTCTTTGAATGTCCTAGGCTGATACTTACTGCTCCTTCCCACATGGTTCCTTTGTCTTAAAAAAAAAAAAATACACACACACAAGCCCTTCACATGGCTAACTGGCTAAAAAACACTTCTCCCACTTTCATGTTTAAAGATAAAGGAAACCATGTAGGAAGGAGCATAACCTTCTCATTCCCCCTAATCCTTCACCTCCAACTTCTACCATAAGAACATTTTGACTAAACTGTTTTACCCCCATTTATCCTGTTCATTCCAAGAAGTCTTGGTCAGGATCACTTCTCATCTCCCACTCTATCCCTCACATCACTGTGGGTATTGCCTATTCTGATCTAATCTCTTAGGACTTCTGAGTGTCTGAAACTCTACACATGGCTCTGAAACCCAAGGATTCTTATAAGCAAAATCCCCTTTTTCCTCAAACTCTTGCTAAATGTTCTCATTGCCTTTCTTGCTCCAACTTAAAACTGGCTTTCCTTGAGGACACTGCTTCCTTTGTCTCTTGAAATATTGTATTTCTTTTCCCTCATACATTTGGAAATAGACCTTCAGTTGCGGATGGTGTTCTTTCTCATTGTAGCTTCCAGATTTTTTTTTCCATTTCCTTCCCTAAATTTCCCTAGATTTGAATCACATGTACATTCCCCTTTAATCTTCCTAGTTATATTTTACTACTCACCTCTAACTCGATCTTTTCTTTTGTATGCTTTGTTTCCTGCAAAATTGTTTCTCTTTCCAACACAATTCCTATTTAGATTCTTAATGTTCACAATTAGTGTTTAATAATGTTCAATAAAACTTCCAAGAAAATCTTATAAAATAATAGAAATAGAGGCTCGCTCTCTCTCTCTAGATACTATTTGTTATTGGGTTTTTGTAAATAAATAAGTAAATAAACACACACTTTTTTTAATAAGAAAATTCTGTCAATTCGTATTTAGTATAATAAACAGTATATTTTATTTTATGCCTCTCAGCTCAAATTCATCCTTTAATAGCCTTCTTTGTGATCTTAGACATGGGTTTCTGAAAACTGTACAGGTATACCTCAAATATATTTCAGGTTTGGTTGCAGACCATTGCAATAAAGCAAAAACCATAATAAGGCCAGTAAAACAATTTTGGGGGGTTTCCCAGTGCACATAAAAGTTATTTTTACACTACACTGTAGGCTCTTAAGTGTGCAATTGCATTATGTCTACAAAAAGAATGTACATACCTAAATTTAAAAATACTTTATTGCTAAAAAATACTATCATTTGAGCTTTCAGCAAATCAGAATACTTTAGCTAGTGGAGGGCTGTAACACTGTAGTTAGTTAACATATAGTATAATATTGGTTTCAGGACTAGAATTTAGTGACTCATTACTTCTGCATAATACCCAGTGCTCATCACAACCAATGCCCTCCTATCACCCATTTAGCCCATCCTCCAGCAATCCTCTTTGTTCTCTATAATTTTTAAAGTTGAATTCAAAATGAAACTATGAATTTACAATAAATTCAATCTTAATTTTAAACAACAACAACAAAAAAACCCAACAACAAACTAGTGATTTTTACTATTGTAAAAGCCTAGCGAAGAAGGGATATACAATAGTAAAAAGCACCCCTCGCAGACAAATTAAGATTTTGTTCTCTAAATAAGAATAACCAACATACTTTAGAGAGATAGCTGATTGTAGCTGTGGAAAAAGAAATGTTTGCGATACATCATGAGCCTGTAATAACTTGTCTTATCAGACAGCTATGAAGCTAGTAAAAAATGCTAACATTTTATCAAGATGACTCAGTAACCAACAAAAAGAGGCTCTTCCATTTGTCAAAGATTTAAAAACTTGAGCATCAGTTAAGAATAATAATCATAATGGGCTAATTAGAGCAAATGTATCAAAATTAACAAGATCATAAATATAATAGTAAAGAAAGAAAATTGCTAATTGATCTTCAAAAAGATGAATCAACATGTTACTTTGTAATCAGAATAAAGACAAATAAGACATTTTTGATTTCTAGTAAAATTTTCCTTCAAGCTAACCATCAACCAATGAGGCAAGATTCTCTTTGAAAAAGTATTCTACGTAGAAATACAGAAAGAATGATAGGGTTAGAATATTGACATTTTAACTTTAATCATTTGGAAACAGAAAAAAATTCTTCAATCTTATAAAGGATTTAAACTTAAGACATATTGCTAACATCATACTTGTCGATGAAATACTGTTTCCTAAAATCAGGAGCAAGGCAGGATGTCTTATTTTAACACTTCTATTCAGCATTACAATTTAGGTTCCAGTTAAGTGCAGTGAGGCCAAAAAAAATTTTTTTTAAAGAAATAAAAGATAAACTTTGGAAAGAGATATAGATTTTTTTTTCTGCTGATGACATGATTATCAACATAAAAATTCCAAAGGAATCTACAGACAAGCAAGCTGAAATAACATGAATTTAGCAAGATCTCAAGATACAAGATCAATATTCAATTTAATATATTATATGCTAGCAACATATATCTGGAAAATTAAATTTAAAATATGCTTTATAGCTACAGCTAACACTGATATATGATATATAGGAAAGTTGTTGAAAGTAAATCTTAAGAGTTACCACAAGGAGTACATTTTTCATCTTTTTTTCTTTCTTTTCTTGTTTTACTGTCAGTTTGTGAGAAGACAGAAGCTAGCTGAACCTACTGTTGTCATCATTTTACAATATATATATCCAAGCCTTCATGCAGATGCCTTAAACTTGAAAGGATGTATGTAAATTTTTTATCAATAAAATGGAAAAAATACCATTTATAGTAACAATAAATATTTAATTGAAATAGCACATTTGACAATTCATAAATTCAACAAAATTCACATTCACAAATGAAAATTGTTCAAGATGTTTTTACTGAGCATTACAATATACTGCTGTTGAAAGAGATTAGTGAAAATTTATTTTTTTAATTTTTTTTATTTTTTTTAAAGATTTTATTTATTTATCCGACAGAAACAGAGACGGCCAGTGAGAGAGGGAACACAAGCAGGGGGAGTGGGAGAGGAAGAAGCAGGCTCATAGCAGAGGAGCCTGATGTGGGGCTAGATCCCATAATGCCGGGATCACGCCCTGAGCCGAAGGCACATGCTTAACCGCTGTGCCACCCAGGTGCCCCGAGATTAGTGAAAATTTAAAAGGAAAAATATAACATTAATTTACTGGAAGATTCAATATTGTTAGGATAACAATTCTCTTCATACTGTATCACCACAATGCCAATTTTTATGTAGAAATGTACAAATAAATTTGAAATTTTGTATGGAAATTAAAAATACCTAGAATATACACGGTATTGAGAGATAGAGAGAGAAGGAATGTGTGTGTATGAGAAAGGGAGGAAGAGAGGGAGACAGAATAAAGCTGAAGGACTTGTACTACCTGGTTTCAAAACTCATTATAAAAATACTTCAGGTAGAATGGTAGAATTGGTGTAAGATAAGGAACACGGTTGAGAGCAAAGAAATAAGCTCACATGTATAAAGTCAATCAAACATTTATTGACAAAAAGCCAATGCACTAATACAATGATAAAAAATATTTCCCCTAAATTGTGCTAACAACTAGATATCTTCACATTTAGAAACAGACCCAATCTCTTACATACAAAATTTAATCTGAGCTAGACAGTAGATCTAATTTAAGTGTTAAAACTATAAAGCTCCCTGAGGAAAGAGAGCATCTTCATTCCCTTCATGTGGACAAGGATTCCTTACATAGGATATAAAGTACACATTCCACAAAATTAACATGATAAATAATTCATTAAAATAAAAATTACTGTTTATAAAAAATCTTATTATTGAGATCAAACAAAATACTGGGAGAGAATGTTTATAAATTCATACATCTGACAAAGTATTTATATGTAGAATATGTAAAGAACTCTTACAACTCAGTAATGAGAAGGCAAACAAAATTCTTTTAATAACGGGAAAAGTCAACAGACACTTATATGTGAGTGGCCAATAAAAAACAGTGGCATATGAAAACATAACATCAACAAATGTGGGATTCAAAGTCAATCACAGTATGTGACCACCATGTACCCATTAGATGATTAAACTTTAAAAATAAATAAAAGTCAAGCAGAGAAAGACAATTATCATATGGTTTCATTCATTTATGGAACATAAGAAATATGAAGATCAGTAGGAGAAGAAAGGAAAGAATGAAGGGGGGGCAACAGAAGGGAGAATGAACCATGAGAGACTATGGACTCTGGGAAAGAAACAGGGCTTCAGAGGGGAGGGGGGTGGGGGACTGGGATAGGCCAGTGATGGGTATTAAGGAGGGCATATATTGCATGCCCTGGGTTTTATACGCAAACAATGAATCATGGAACATTGCATCAAAAACTGGGGATGTACTGTATGGTGACTAATATAACAAAATAAAAATTATTTAAAAATATAAATAAATAAATAAATAAATAAATAAATAAATAAATAAAAGAAATAAAATACAAGAAGATTAACAAGGTCCAGTTTTGACAAGGATATGGAGTCTCATATAAACCTTCTGAGAATGCATACTGGTTCCATACTAGAAAACCCAAGGCAGTTTCTTAGAAAGCTAAGTATCAACTTACCATATGATCCAGATGTTCCACTCCTTAGTATGTAGCCAATAAATTTTAAAGTCTGTATTCACAAAAATTATTCTGCAAGAATGGTCATAACAGATTTTCTGGAGTAGACAACATTTGAGAACAACCTATCTATTCATCAACTGAAGGATCAATAAGTAAATCGTAGTGTTAAATTAATGAAACAAGGAAGCCAATAGACTGAGGCGGCTCAAATGCTGTGGTAGTCTACATAAGCAAACCAAAATCAAAGCCTCTAAGTGCCTCAAGGTGATGAAATCAAATCACTAAGGACAATCAAACTGCAGTCAACTAGATTTTAAGTTAGAGCCGTAAATTAATGTCCTTTTATTGATTCTGTACTTCCTCTTTATAAGCCTGCCTCCTGGCTCCTGTCTTGGAGTGTTCTCCTTAACCACTTCCGGTTTGGTGCTGCCCAATTCAAATCCATTTTTGCTCAAATAAGCTCTTAAAATTTTAATATGCCTCCATTTATCTTTTATTAAACTCACATGATAGAATATACCTAACAAAAGGATAAATAAACTAATGATACACATAACAATATAGATGAATCTTCAAAACATTATGCTAAACAAATGAAATCAGACTTAAAAGAAAACATGTTTGATCCTGTTTATATGAAATTCAAGAAGAAATAAAGCTTATTTTCAATAATAAAAATTTTAAGATTGCCTTTTTCCTAAGGCAGAGGTAGGAACAGGAAGCTCAGATATTGATCATGGTTTCAGTTCCACGGATATAAACATTTGTCAAAACATAGTATACTGTTAAGTTCTTTGCACTTCACTTTATGTAAAATTAAACTACAGTAAAAAGGCTGAAATCAATAATAATAGGTTGTCACTTAGAAAACTTACAAAAAAAATTAAAAATGTAAACTCCTGAAAAATAATGGATCTATCAATGATCCTCAGAGACAACAAAAACTACAAGCCCCCCCCCCAAACGCAAAACTCAATTGCATATGAAGAACCTCTTGTTGGGAAAAAACAAAAAACAAACAAAAAAACCCCCAAAAAACGCACCATCAATTTTTTTTTGCCAAAAGATGGAACGTTTATATGAACTAATTTCTAGATCTAGCTAGCAAATTACAGGAAATACACAATTTTAAAAATCATGTTAAACTACAAGAATGGAGTAAAGCAATATTCAAAATATGGAGGCACTCTGGAGGACAACCTATTTATTTCACATATAAATTTCAAAGGGACAAAAGTGGGTTATGGAATTTATAGATCAAAAGATATTTAGATCTTTAAAGCAAATGCAATACGTAAACATTTTTGGATCCTGGAAATCCAAAAGTGTATATGTACTGTATAGATAGATGAAATAATGATAGAATTTTATATCTGTGCATTTGTATATATTAATATTAATGTGGATATCATATACTAATATGTAATCTATATAAAAATATGATACAGTGAGACAATAGAAAATTGACCATCAGATATGTCACTATGTCAAGAAATATTTGTCATTTTTGTATTATAATGGAATTGTGGCTATATTAGAGAATATGTGCTTAATTTTAGAGACACATACATATATATTTGTGGGTAAAATTACAATGATGCCAGAGACACCATTTCAAAATAATTCAACAGGGAGAGTAGGAAAAAGGAAGTTATAAATGAAATGAGATTTGTCATTAGTTAGACTGAGTGACACCGGATGACAGATTATTTGGGGATTTCTAATACAAGTCTACTTTTGGATATCTGAAATTTCCATAGTAAGTGACTAAAAAGCAATCATAATAGAAAAAATAATGACACTTGCAGAGTAATTACATCCAAGCATTCCACAGGGTTCTTTTGAAACTTTTTTCGGATGGCAACAGTCCAAGTAAAGTATAAGCAGTTTTACAGTGTCTAATATTCTATTCTAGATACAAATGTCTCTGATTATCAGTATAAATAAAAAATCTGTTTTTGCACTTATAGAATAACAAAAGCAGTTTAAAAATTCTATTTATATATATGAAAGACTTTCTATAACCTAGATATTGCATAAAATATCAATAATCAAAGACCTAATGTTAATTATAAGGACATCAGGCAGACTTTTTTTTTCTTCATCAGCTGATAAATGCCTTACTACAGAATAGTAAGCTATTTTCATACAAACTTCTCTTCACTATTCTAATTTAACGACTTAGAGTATCTCTGCTGATTGCCTGTATCTTTCTTTAAAAAAAAAAAAAAAGATTTTATTTATTTATTTGACAGAGACAGCCAGTGAGAGAGGGAACACAAGCAGGGGGAGTGGGAGAGGAAGAAGCAGGCTCATAGCGGAGGAGTCTGATGTGGGGCTCGATCCCATAACGCCTGGATCACGCCCTGAGCCGAAGGCAGACGCTTAACGACTGCGCCACCCAGGCGCCCCTGCCTGTATCTTTCTTGCCTGAGTTTTTTAGTATTTCTGTTATGTAAAACATGGTCTACAAAAGCAAAATATCAATCTTATCACAGAGAGGCAAAAGCCAGACAACTGGAAACCAGCAGTGAAATTCTTTCCTGATAAGATTTTTTCCACCGACACATATACCACCATACACACACACACACACACATTTATTATGCTCTTCTATTCCGATCATACTGTTGTGGAAGTTTATGGTGTTGTTATGGGAGAGACTGAAAATGAAAATAATTAAGTAATATGTTACATGCTAGAAGTTGTGTTGTCTTAGACACCATATAGCTTAGTTAAAATATGTATTTTTCAAAGACATTTAAAGCATCTTGATGTTTGTCTCTCGAGATGTATTCAGAAAGCAATGGTTGATGAATCTCCCAAACTTCTGATGAAAAAATATCTTTTTCTTAATGTATAGTTATCCAAGATGAAGCAGGGGTCCTGGTATGATTCACCCCAGGCACTAGTTTCTCTAGCTGAACCTTTAATAAGTACAGGTTGGAATTTAAAATTAAAATTAGGTGCCCTAATACCTGGAATAGAGTACTCCATATTGCTAGGGTGATATGCTTTAATAGTCTAACATATGGTTGGAATGATAAACATCTCTTAAGAATATTCAGAAAACTGACTCTTTAGATCTAACAATATAACGATTTGTTTAACACTTCAATGGGTAGAAAACAAAAAGAAGAATCAAATTGCCAGAGATTTGTTATGAAAAAATACAACTAGAAGTGATACATTTAGCTAAGAACTCTTTCAAAGTCATGCTACCAAAAGGCTATCTTTGCCACTAAAATCCTCAGCAACACACTCCCACATGTATTACTTGCATGCACTGGTGACTTCCAACCAAGGAAAACTCTTTACTAAGTTCATGCCTTAGTGACACATAGAGAGCTGCCAGTGTTTATTGATCTAAACTCATCCTATACGGTCATCTTTCAAAAATAACAACCTTGCTTTTCAAACACCAACTGCTCGGCCAAGTTAAAAGTTAAAAATAATCAGGAATTAAAGAGTACTCCTTGGTGAAATATACCTTAATGAAAACTATTATCCGATTTCCCTGTTCCCGATTTCCCTGACTCTCTCAGTTACAAAATATTTTACATGCAAATACATATCTAAATCTGTACATTAAAATTAATCCAAATCTTCAGGTTTCAGGTCAAGGAGCACATAGAAAAAGTCGCAATTCATATTAAAGTTAACATGAAACTACCGTTTGTTTGCCTGGGTAGGCATATGCAACCCCACCAGGATAGGTTTCTTATAATCCTTTCCAGTGAATAGTGCTGTATTGTTCAGATCTAATAACCTACCATTACACTAATAAGCAGTGATTCGAGTTTATTAATCAGTGTCCTTTGAATTCAGTTCACATGATTTGTACCTCATTTTGGCAATACTTCTGACATTCGACGAGCAGTCAAAAACCTGGAATATCTTAAAACTGAACTATACTATGGATGTAAGAGATTCAAACTTTCCTGTACAAAAGGATTTCTCTAAGAGATTTTGCCTCTGATTTGATTCTAAATTAAATGTTGCATATATCTCTTGATTTTCATTACCAATACCATCACTTTTGTTTAAATGTACATATGTTCATCAACTGTTGATGGGATAGCAGTGATATCCCTAGATCTCTGTCACCATCTCTGTGCCTCTGTTGCATGAGTTCCAACACCCAGGTTAACTTCTTTCCTCCTCTCTGCCTAGATACATCTCCCAAGATTCAGTTTACATGCAGACGGACCTGTGAAATCTTTATTTTCTTTATTCACAACATTCTCCCTCCTCTGAATTCATTATCACCATGAATCCTGCTATAAAATAGTTTACAATTCCCTGGTGATTCAAAGAATGCAATCTTCAAAAAGACTAATGACATAAGCCAGGGCCAAATGAGTGACATAAACTATAAGTGCATGTCTGAGCCAAGAGAGATCACCAAGGAACGGTATAACATTTGTGTTTAGTGAAAAATGGCAACCTGGCCACAAAGAGGAATGCTCCAGATTTTAGGGATAAGGTCAGGAAATAACTACTTTAAGAACAGATATAAATGTGAGAAAAAAACCCTGTTACTTTTCTATAGAAAATTTATGACAAAATATACACGAGCACAAAGTATACTAGATGAAGTTTATCAAACTACAGTATTTTCTTCAAATCACCAAGATTCCTAAGGTCTATTTCAAAATAACTTCAAAGATATACTACTACATGATTTAAGAAAATTAGATGCAATTTAAATCACTGTATCTTGCAACATGAGTCTTCCCAATGGCAAAAATTTTGTTGCATTAAAAGAATGTTGCCAAACAGAGGTACAGAGTGAAAACTTACCTGGGTTTTCCCAGCATCATTCAAAAGAGAAATAATCTGATTCTGCATGATTTGTGCCTGGTGTTCAGACAGGAAATTCTCTAGAGGGGAGAAACGAAATTCATTTCTTTACTACAACATGATAGAAATATTTCTTAAAAGAACATCAAATTCCCTTTGTTCCAATTCAATGCTTTCCAGCTAATGATCTGATCTATCATTTGTTTTCCTCAGTACATATACTCAACCCCACTAGAACAGAGTTTCTTATGATCCACTTCAGGTAATCACACAATATTGCCCACTGCCCATTTATAAGCAAGCACTGTGCCTCATTAATCAGTCTCCAGTGAAATAGGTTCACTTGATTTGTACCTCATTTTGACAATATTTTTTTTAAGAAATTTTTTTTAAAGATTTTATTTATTTGTTTGACATAGATAGAGACAGCCAGTGAGAGAGGGAACACAAGCAGGGGGAGTGGGAGAGGAAGAAGCAGGCTCATAGCAGAGGAGCCTGACGTGGGGCTCGATCCCATAACACCGGGATCATGCCCTGAGCTGAAGGCAGACGCTTAACTGCTGTGCCACCCAGGCGCCCCCCCTCATTTTGACAATAATTTTAAGTTAATAAAACAAAAATCTGAAAATGGAACACCTAGAATAACTATACCTCATGGAATTCTAAAAAATTATGAATTAACAATAATTTTTATCTTAAATGAACTATTTGAAGTGCTTCAGAACCAAAATATATGTACCATCAAATAATCAAACCAAATTTAAAAGGAAAGTTGTTTATTAATGATCTCAGTATTAACTTTTTGGTAACTGACATAAAACAGCACACTGATTAAGGAATGTAGATAAAATTTTAAAGTATGTTACAGGTTTTTTTTAAAAAATGATGTTAACTATAATGATGTGTTGACCCTGGCCCTCTATAATTAGTTACATGATGATATGTATCAATGTTAAAAATGAAATGATTTGAAGATTATTTATTTATTTGCTTTTGAGAGAGAACAGGAGTGAGCAAAAGCAGGGGGAGGGGCAGAGGGAGAGGGAGAGCAGACCCCGCTGAGCAGGGAGACAGAGAACACAGAGCTCCCTCCAAGGACCCTGGGATAATGACCTGACCTTAAGGTAGACGCTTATATGACTGAGCCACCTAGGCACCCTGAAATGATATGAAAATAAAGTTTTTTTTAAAGTTGTTTTTTTTTATATTTACACCTAAAATGAACTAATTAATTATAATTCATAAACTATTTCCGTGAAATAGAAATGAAAAAAAGTGAAAGACACTTTTTAATAGACCTTGGGATCTATGCCAATAATCTTCTAAACAAGGAACAAGCTTAAAATAAGTATCACCTAAATTAAATACCCCAAATCTTCCTTTCTCTAAAAGACTTGGTCTGATGAAACTACCCATTTGTCATAACATCTCAGTAATTTCAATCATACTTATAAACACTGAAGTTCGTATTTGGGTAATGAAAATGACTTTCAGTCATTATGGTGATGACTTTTAGTTTGCTTATTCCCTCAAATTTTATTTTCAGATTTAGAGAAAGATTTAAGAATGAGGGAAATGACTTAAACAGATGGCAAATTAATATTGCTCATAATTTTCTTCATTCCTTTCCTTTATTTTTCATCACTTGGTTTATTTGCATGAAAACAGGGCTTCTAATTCTTAAGAATTCATTTGCATGGGGCGCCTGGGTGGCACAGCGGTTAAGCGTCTGCCTTCACCTCAGGGCGTGATCCCGGCGTTGCGGGATCGAGCCCCACATCAGGCTCCTCCACTATGAGCCTGCTTCTTCCTCTCCCACTCCCCCTGCTTCTGTTCCCTCTCTCGCTGGCTGTCTCTATCTCTGTTGAATAAATAAAAAATCTTAAAAAAAAAAAAAAAGAATTCATTTGCATGAACTGTTTAAGCACGTAAAATCACAAGTTCCTCATTAACAAGTACAACTATATGCTCATACAATAGAATGTAGAGGTGAATGGGACCCCAGAGATAATACCAGCTACTCTTTATACAAATGAAGACCATGAACTCCACGTAAAAGATTTCACCAAGATAACTCTGTAGTTTTAACAAAGCAGTATCTGGCTTAACTCTTCTGAATTCCAAATAATTATTTGTATTGCATTACAAAACAGTGTCACCAAGCACTTAGGTGACTTACTTTTAGATCTCAGAGTAGATCATGATGCTTATTCATGATATTTTGAATGTTATTCATTTTCTCTTGGCATTATTATGACAAACTGCACAAAGGATAATAGCTTTAGACGGGGTGGGGGATGGTTAGCTTATGCTGGCCTCTTCTTATTTTAATAATTTCCTTTAATGCAAGATGGGAAACAGTAAAGAAATTTATAAGTAGCCTTGTTACAAGGTATAGAGTTTTGGAAAGTTTCTTAAGGAATATGAATAATACAATAAATGCTTTCCTTTAAATATTATAAATGGGCTTTTATTTTTTATTAATAGACTTTGTGTTTTAGAGAAAGCTTAGGTTTACAAAAAAGAAGAGTGGAAAACACAGAGAGATTGCGTATATCCCCTCTCCCCATTCCTACCCTTTCATCCCACTATCCCCACACAATTTCCCCTATTCTTTTTTTTTTTTTAAAGATTTTATTTATTTATTTGACAGAGATAGAGACAGCCAGCGAGAGAGGGAACACAAGCAGGAGGAATGGGAGAGGAAGAAGCAGGCTCATAGCAGAGGAGCCTGATGTGGGGCTCGATCCCATAACGCCGGGATCACGCCCTGAGCTGAAGGCAGACGCTTAACCGCTGTGCCACCCAGGTGCCCCTCCCCTATTCTTAACATCTTTTCTTCCTGTGGTAGGTTTGTTACAATTGCTAAACCACTACTGATACTTTATTACTAACTAAAGACCACTGTTTGTATTAGGGCCCATTCTTTGTATTGTAAATTACCATAGATTTTTGACCAATATTAGTATCCCACTATGACAGTTCCACTGCTTTAAATATTCCCTGTGCTCAACCAATGCATTTCTTCCCCTGCCCTTCATCTACCCTGAAGCTGTACACACTACTGACTTTCTTCTTTACTATCTGTATTGTTTTATTGTTTCCATAATGTTATATAATTGAAATCATATGTAACCACTTCAGACTGACTTCTTTCACTTAGTAATATGCATTTAAGGTTCCTTCCCCCCCCCAGCTTGATAGTCCATTTCTTTTTAAGCAGAGAATAATATTCCATTGTAGGGCTATATCAGTTTGTTTATCCATTCACCTACTGAAGGATATCTTAGTTGCAATCAAGTTTGGGCAATTATGAATAAAGCTTCTATAAACATCTATGTGCAGGCTTTTGTGTGGACATAAGTTTTCAACTCATTTAGGTATATCCCTAGGAGCATGATTGCTGGATCATAAAGTAAGATTACGTTTAGTTTTGTAAGAAACTGCCAAACTGTCTTCCAAAGTACCTGGGAAAAAACAAAACAAAATAAAACAACAACAACAACAAAACCCAACTCTCAACAAACAAGGAATAGAAAGACATACAGGCTCATATATGAAAGCCACAGCTAACATCATTTTCAATCATGAAAAACCAAAAGCTTTACCTCTAAATTGGGAACAAGACAAGGATGCTCATTCTTATCACCTCTATTCAACATAGTATTTGTAGTCCGAATCAGAACAATGAGTCAAGAAGGGAAAAGAAAGAAAAGTCAGCAAGGAAGAAATAAAACTTTCTCTGCTTGCAAATAACAATCTTAGATGCAGAAAACCCTAAAGACTCCACACATGTACACACGTGTGCTCACACACATACACATGTATGTACACACACATATTAGAAAAAATGAATTTGGTGGTTGTACATATACATGCATACATATATATGTCTATGTGCAAGTATAACCATAAAAATTCCTACTAAATCATATCTCACCAAATTATCAAATTTCTTAATTTCTACCAACTTGGTGAGTATAAAGTGGTATTTTATTGAGAGCTATGATTTGTTAAAGATGGCTACTTAGTCTATGATATTCTTTGTTTTGAGAGTTTGAGTCTCTTTCTCCTACCCTTGAATTTGGGCTGCCTTTATGACTGCTTTCACCAATAGAATACAGGAAGGGGAAAGCAGGCCAGTCTTCCCTCCAGGCTATAAGTGTTTAGGAGTGTCAACTTCCCTTTGCTTGCTTGCAATTATTTCTGGCATTAACTATATATACACATACACATATAAACTATATATACATATATGTACATATATACACATTATATATGTGTGTGTGTGTGTATGTGTGTATGTGTATATATATATATATATATATATACACATACACACATAAAATATATAAATATGGGTATCTTTCTGCTTCCTCAGTGTTCTTTGACAGGATGTAGACAGCCATGTCATAGTAATAATGGGATTAAATGAGTATATCATACAATCATACCTTCACTTTCTGATATGTTTGGTAGACCTTGAAAATAGCAGTTTCTGGAGCACCTGGATGGCTCAGTCCATTAAGCATCTGCCTTCAGCTTAGGTCATGGTCCCAGGGTCTTGGAATTGAGCCCCATCTGGGGCTCAGCAGGTGAGTCTGTTTCTCCCTCTCCCTCTGCCACTCCCCCTGCTTGTGTGCTCTCTCTCTCCGAAATAAATAAAAAAAGTCTTTTAAAAAATAGCAGTTTCTCTCATAACTTAAAATGTTTAATAAAGTCATTGGCTTTAATAATCTCATTTTCCTTACCCTCAGTTCTAGTAGTTTCAGTTATCTATGTTTATTGATGAAGATTAGAGAGTTACCCAAGATCATAATGCTTGAAGGGGTTTGATCCCAGGTCTATTTTGTTGAAGTTATTTCTTAGCGACACCTCTTCCCTCCCTATCAACATATAGGTCTCATCGCATTCCTCAGATAAGTACACATACAAGGTTCAGTAGTTCCTTTTCCCTAGGCCTGGGCTGCTCTCTCACAAACAACCTGTTTGGCCCACGGATTCATTCAGATATTTTTTAAGTATTTTTTTTTTAATCAGAGAGGCCTTCTTCAACATCCTTTATAAAATTGCCTTTATACTTTATATCTTCCCTTTTATCACATTACCTCAGTTTCTCCTTTCTTTATGGTACTTCCCACCACCTGAAATATGGAAATGCTTATTTCCTTCTCACCTTGAAAGTTACTTCTGTGAGAGTAGAAACTTCATCTAATTTGTTTACTATTTTGTTTGTATCTATACCTAAAATAACGTTTAACACTCACAGGCATTTGGTATATTTTTGTTTCATGAAGGGAATAAAGGTAGTGAATTGTACCGTACCTAGGCTGTTAGGATCCAGGATCACAATACCTACTGAAATGTTTGTGCCACTTAATGAGATGATACATAAAACGCTCCCCACACTGTCTAGCATAAAATCAGTACTTATGAGTGTTAGCTGTTTTAGTACCTCTTGCAGCTGTGTTAAGTAAAGGCAGGCAGGAAGGAAGAGCCTGTGCTCACCACCAATACACCTTCTGCCTCCTTGCAAGTTGGACTATGGCATAGAAATCCTACAGGAATGGGGCGCCTGGGTGGCTCAGTCATTAAGCGTCTGCTTTCAGCTCAGGGCGTGATCCTGGTGTTATGGGATCGAGCCCCACATCAGGCTCCTCCGCTGGGAGCCTGCTTCTTCCTCTCCCACTCCCCCTGCTTGTGTCCTCTCTCGCTGGCTGTCTCTATCTCTGTCGAATAAATAAATAAAATCTTTAAAAAAAAAAAGAAAGAAAGAAAGAAAGAAATCCTACAGGAATGCATCCTTCTACTTCCTGGCCACGTTCCCTGCCACCTTAGCAAACAAAACCACAAATACACGTGCAGCTGTACACATAGACAGCTAGGGCCCATGTTCTATCTCTGGAAGACTCAATTCACATTTTATCCACATTCACTCCAAGAAGGAGAGCCATTTACGTAGAACAAATCTACCAACAGTCTGTTTCAGGTTTTTTCCTCCTATTTATTTCCGCTATTGTTTCTGATTGGAAAATAACTTTTTAGTCTCTCCCCCACCTTGTATAAATCTTATTTTTTTAACCCATCTTAGATTTTAAGACAAAATTCCTTCATGAAGCCTACTTTTAGTACCCTGACCAAAAAGTTAGATCATTTTCCCATCCTGTTGGAGCTCTGTCACAGCACTTACACTCTATTGGAAAAATGCTTCTCTCCTCCCCCTCTCCTCCCGCCCTTCCTTCCCTCTCACCTCCTCTCCCACATCCCTTTGCTTTTCCCTCTCTCCTTTTCTCCCTCCCCTCCCAGCTAGGCTGAGGAGTCCCAAAACGAGAAATGGTAATTCTTTTCTTTTGTCCTCAGCACTCAGCCCTGTGGCTGGGTTGAAGTGAAATAAAACAAACTAGCAAAAAACAGCTTCAGATATTTTATAACATGATTTTAAATTATGTTTTACAATTTTTATAAAGTCCAAAGTAATTTGACCAAAAACACAACCTACTAGGTAAATTCCCAGCCTCATCCTCTGTTGGTTGCACTACCTACAGCAAATACACTGCTAAGTAAGAGACAGAGTAATGAAAAGAAGCATTAGCTATTTAACTCTGGAATTAAAGTCTATGTAACTGAGCCAAATGTTTCTTTTCTTGAGTGTTTTTGGAAATTTCACCATCTCATAATTCTCTTTGGGAAGTGTCCTGTCATTCTAACCAATCATTCCTCCCATACGCTGCTTCCTCACGCACTTCAGCCAAGAATACGATATAAATATCCCCCAAATAAAGGATAGTTGAACTTTCTCAAATCACTTTAAAAAAAGCAAAATCTAAAATTTTTTTGGTTCCAAAATGGAGATTATAAATGTATACGTATGCAGAAGCTTAAAAGAAATAAGCTTAAGAAAAGCAAAAAAAGGAGAGAGAAAGAAAGAAAGAAAGAATGCTCTTCTGTCACACATGATATTTTCTATGTTCAATTTTTGGAAGCCAATTTGCATCTTGAATGATCCTGGTAGCATCTAGAGGTGGTTGGTTATCTTTAGTAGAACCTTGCAAAGTGATGATATAGAAAGACCAAAGCAATATAATATTAATCAGACAGATATAAGTATGAATTTGCTTCTGAAAATTGAAATAAACTTTGTGTTTTAAATAAACCTTTCACATCTTAAAAATGAGGTTTTGAATACTAATAAAAATATACAAGGAACAAGGTAAAATAGAAGATATAAATTAAGCCATTAATGCCATTACCTTTAGAGGATTTAGAATTTTTTATATGTATTACACACTCAATACATTTGGGAAAGTCACCTGACCTACCTGGGTTGATCTTCCTGCTTAATCATAACATTAGTTATGATATAGCATTTTAATAAATATCTAATTAAATAATATATGTAAAGCACTTAGAGCAGTTGTAAGGATGTACTTAGTGCTTGAAATTATTTTTGCAGTTAAGAAAATTCTTGTCTCTTTTATGCAAGTGATATACACATATGCACAACCTAAGAAATTTGCTTATTTCTAATGAAGCAAAATAAAAACTAAGACTGTTAACTCCTTTAAACTTACAGTTTCTTTTTTATATACATTTTCACCATAAAAATATTTCTTTTGAGAGGTGAAAGACCTGTATTCTGAAAGCTACAAAACATTAATGAAGAAATTAAAGATGACACAAAGGGGAAGACATTCCATGCCTATGGATTGGAAGAATTAAAGTTGACAAAATGTCATTACACAAAGCAATCTACTGATTCAATGTAATCCCTATCAAAATACCAAAAGCATTTTTTATAGAACTAAAACAAGTAATCCTAAAATTTGTAGAGGAACCACAAAAGACCCCTGAATAGCCAAAGCAACTGAGAAAGAACAAAGCCGGAGGTATCACAGTTACAGCTGGAAGATACATCACAAAGCTCATAGTAATCAGAACAGTCCAGTACTGACATAAAAACACACACACAGATCAATGGAAAAGAACAAAGAACCCAGAAATAAACCCACAATTTTATGGTGAATTAATCTGCAACAAAAGAGGCAAGAAATACAAGGGGTAAAAGACAGTATTTTCCATAAATGGTGCTAGGAAAATCAGACAGCCGCATGCAAAAGAATGAAACCGGACCACTAACTTATACCACACATAAACTCAGAAAATGGATTAAACATCTAAATATTTTAACTCCAAAGATTTCAATTTCTATTGGATTTTTTTCCTTGAATACCATTCTTACATCATCCAGCTTCTTCTGTATTCCTGCTTCGGTTGGATTAGTTTTGCTTTGTTTTTCACATTGTTGTGTTTATTCCTTATGGCTTTCTCCTTTGGATTTCATAGATACAGTGCGTTTATGTCTGTTTTCTAAAACTGTATTCAAATTCCTATTAAGATGATTTCCAAAGCTATGGCTTTCTTCTGAATTATAAAATTTTATCTTTTCTCTTTTTTCTCTTTCAGTGTATCTTTTCTCAGGATTCACGTATTTTTTTGGAATGAGAAGATATATCCAAGCCTGATATTTTCTAGTGGACCCACTGTATACATTGGCGTTACTTCAGTTAACTCTTCATTCAGGAATCAACTACCTACCGCTGAGTGCATTCAGCTTTCAACCCAGTCCCCAGGTCCCCGTAGAAATTGATCTAATTCGGCTACTCTGGCCTGAGGTAGGAACTTGTCCTATACCTATTCCATGAATACAAGAATCCCACATTCCTAATATTTACTGTTACCAATTTTCCTTTTTTTTTCTAATTTTATCACCTCCTTTAAATTGTAGATTCTATATACTTAAAAATGAAATACACAACTATCTTTAAATGGCCCTCTCCCCTTACTTTTCTAGTTTGGTTTCTTACCAGTATTGGCCATTCCTCAGTGGATGTAGAGACCATCCTGTTATAGAAGAAAGACAAGATGGTGTTAGCTATCTAGTTGCCTCGAAGAGACCACATCCCTAAAATAGAATGGTGTAGTTAGGTCAGAATTTCTGATATATATATTTTTTTACACAATATATGAAGGTAAAAGAAACCTCTTTGCACATTTCCTCCGCTCAGGACAGCCACAAATGTGTGAAATTTCAATGGTGTTTCTTAACTAAATCCAGTACAATTCATAATTAGTTAGGAGAAATTATTCTAAAATTTGGAAAATACACTTGTAGCATTTTATGTCAAATTAGTAAGAATTCTATGAGGATTCATGAGCAAAATCCAGCAAGATTTTTTTTAAGTACCAAAGTCATTTCCTTTTTTAAGTTTTTATTTATTTGAGAGAGAGTGCTCACCCAGGCAGGGGGGTGGGCAAAGGGAGAAGCAGACCCCCCACTGAGCAGGGAGCCCTACTCGGGGCTTCACTGGGGGCTCCACACGAGCTGATCCCAGGACCCTGAGATCATGACCTGAGATGAAGTAAGATGCTTAACTGACTGAGTCACCCAGGTGCCCCTCACCAAAATCATTTCTAATGCACCTTCAAATAGATGCTTTATCTTTTCTCTCTCTCAAATCCAGTAAGAATAAATCATTGTTGTTGCTTTTTTTGAACATCAGCACTGACAGAATAAAATCAAAATTTTTCAGAAGGACATTTAGATGTTTGACATTTAGATAGTTTAGCCTCAAAATAACTGACTAGCTTCCCTCCCTCTCCCAGCTCCTAAACTAACAACACACAGATCTATGAGCCATTTTGGCAATGTATCTACCTGCCTCTTTCTGTACATCTTTGCTCTTTCTTTACCTCCCCTATATTCTCCGTTTTGAAATCCTGCTCTTCCTTAAGGCTTCCACAATTGCTATGTATAATGTTTAGTCTTTTTTGATTTGCCGATTACGACAGATCTATTTTCCTGTTATACCACAGTGTGGTTCTTATAACACTGTCTATACTATTCATAAATAAATACTGAATGCTCTGTATAACTTCCCCATGGACTATTTCTCCACCTCCACAGCAGTTCTTTTAAAAGTCACACTTCTTAGATACCCCTTTCCACTACTCTCTATTCAACTTTACAGAGAAAATGTCATCGATGGGAAAAGAACTGCATTAATTCTCAAAACCTTATCAGTCTTTATGCAAATGTATCTTTTTTTCTTTTATCACTATAAAGAAACCTCTCTTTTTATTGCCAAGGACTAATTCCTTGACTCCTGTTTTGATTTCTACCTGCCCTTACTTGCCAAATAACAACTAGTTTATTTTAATAATAATCTCTCCTTTTTACTAGCTCTTCATCAGTATTTTAAAATGCCCAAAATCTCTTAAAGATCATTCCCATTATCTCACATATTGTTTTATGAAAAGAAAAACATATTGAGGGGCACCTGGGTGGCTCAGTCGGTTAAGTGTCTACCTTTGGCTCAGGTCATGACCCCGGGGTCCTGGGATCGAGTCCCACGTTGGGCTCCCTGCTCAGCTGGGAGTTTGCATCTCCCTCTGCCCCTCCCCCTGCTCACCCTCACACTCTCTCCATCAAATAAATAAATAAAATCTTTAAAAAAAAGAAAAACGGGCGTGCCTGAGTGGCTCAGTCGGTTAAGCGTCTGCTTTTGGCTCAGGTCATGATCCCAGGGTCCTGGGATTGAGCCCCACATTGGGCTCCCTGCTCAGTGGGGAGCCTGCGTCTCCCTCTCCCTCTGCCTGCTGCTCCCCCGGCTTGTGCTCTGTTAAATCAATAAATAAAATCTTTTTTTTAAAAAAAGAAAGAAAAATATATTGAATAGCTATAATTCTCTCAGTGCTATAAGTGTAATGAAAATAGATACTCTGAGTCTCATTTATTTGTTTATCATTATTAGGGCTAATAAAGTGATGTCTTCTAAGTCTTTCTTTCTGCTCTTATGTCTCTCTTGAGCTACAAAACCACAGATCCAAACACACACTGAGCATTTCCATTTATCCCTCCAAACACTCAAATATTTCCTATAATGTGCTTCTCTTGCAAAATCTTCTACCTTAGCAAATGCAATCCACCCCGTTGTGAAAATGAGAAACTTGCCTGTGTTGACTTCTCATTCCGCCCCTGCACTCACACCCAATCATCACCGGGCCCTGTTGTTTCCTTAATATCATCTTTTCAGTTTCTCACTTCTCTTCTTACCCATGTTCATGTTTATAGTTCAAAACACCATGATTTATCACCTGGTTTTTGACAATATTCCCTTAAAAGTTGTCTTTGCTCAACCGAGATCTATAATTTACAGAGCAGCCAGAATGATATTTCTAAATCACACAACTGATAGCGCTGGCTAAAAATCTTAACACCCTTCAAAGGTTCATTGCCTTCAGGAAAAATCCAAATTTCTTAGAACAGAAGGCTTTTCCTAATCAGAAACTTCATTTCTTCTCCCATGGCTCCAGCATTTCCATCTGGCCCCTAAAACCTATTTTGAGATTCTCTATATTCTGTCTCATTTGCTGTTGCCAAACAGATGCAGAGGGCCCAGAGGAGTCTGCAAGGCTCTCAAGAATGGCTGAACCAAGCAATGGAAATGACCTGTGTCTGTGTGAAACCAGGAAACTTCATCTGTTTTGCCGTGGAGAATGATGTGAGAAATAAATAAGTTGTTTTTGTATTTAATGCAGAGATATGGTACTTGCTTGTTACACAAGTAATCTAGCATACTAGTGTATTTAGGAGAAGAAATATTGAATACAAGAATAATATCGTCAATAGATGATGATTAGCAAAAAGGGGCTAACCAAATAGGACATTTTCTGGCAGAAAGATCAAATCCATGGGTGTTCCCAAAATGGAGTACAAATGTAGACATAGATGAAAACTACAAAATAAGTACTAGTAGCGATGGAAAATTCCAGACATGGTAATATGCATGTAAATTTGTTTCTGGGGAAATGTAGAGAAAATGGAGAAGAAAACAATTTGTTGAAGAAATTTTAAGAAAAATATTTCTGCAGCTTAAGTAAGAGATGGAATTTCAAACGTGAATTGCTTATGGGGTGCCTGGCTGGCTCAGTCAGTAGAACTTGTGACTCTTGATCTAGGAGTCATGAGTTCCAGCCCTACGTTGTGGGGGAGAGATTACTTAAAAACAATTGCTTATCAAATGTCAATCAGGATAAATTAAAGAGATTATAACTAGACTTGCTCTTGGGAAGATCAGAATTCCAAAGACAAATGGGTGCTAAATGCTTACAAAAGTGAGAGGAAAAAAATGGGAAAAAAAATTGCTTCCAAGGATTGGTAATTGTACTCTCACCAGATTTCTTACTAGTAATACTGAATACAACAGTGGTTGCCTTCAAAGTGATGAAGGAAAATGACGTTCACTTGACAAATTTTATACTCAGCCAAGTTGCCAGAAGAAAACATTTTCAGACATGTAAGAACACAGAAAGGTTATTTTTGTTCACATTTTTTATGAAAGATACCACAGAATATATTTCAAGAAAATCAAAATGACAACAAAAAAAGAGAACTAGTTAAGATCAAGAAGCTGGAATAAGGGACACCTGGGTGGCTCAGTTGGTTAAGCAGCTGCTTTAGGCTCAGGTCATGATCCCAGGGTTCAGGGTTCAAACCCCGCCCGAGTAGGTCTCCATTCTCAGAGGGGAGCCTGCTTCTCCCTCTCTCCCACTTGTGCTCTCTTGCACTCTCTCTCTCTCAAATAAATAAATAAAATCTTAAAAAAACAAAAAACAAAAAAACAAAAAAGAAGCTGGAACAAACCAGGAGGTAGTGAAGGGAGTCACTCCTGGATAGTTCTGAAACATGCCCAGATGGCTATGGATCAAAATTGGTATGGAAAAAGGAGGTACTCCATGTAGTAGGCAGATTAATAAAGGAAGTAAAACTGAGGAAAAGTAAAGATAAATTATTGCTTTAGAGATAGAAGAAAAAGATATAACTATAAACTCCATGCCAATAAAATCTCAGAGATGCCTGTTTCACACAATTTCATAGAGCTATTGTTTGTCTTGAATGAGGAAAGATAAGAATTTGAGGAATAAGAAATTTAAGCTTCACCTTTGAATCACCTTTGCCTCAATTAGCACTGGTTTTCACCTAAAAGGAAAAGATAAATACTCTTTGTAAAGTACAATCTAAGAAGTGTCTCTACAGAGTGACAGAATTAGAGTTTGTCAGGTGTGCATTAAATTTAAAAACATTTTACTCCAGAACAATGGATCATAAGTTATGCAATTCTGCAAACTTAAAAGTGCTTTTTAAACACGTCCCCTTTTCTTAACATAGAATTTGTTTATAGAATGAATAGAAAATATGTAGTTTTTGCTATTGATATTATATTTCTGTATGTTTTAAAAATGAAGCCCCATACATCTGGGATTGAAACTTACTAAGTTGAAAAGCTGCATTTGGAAGAGAAAATAATGGGATTTCTCATTCATTTATCAAATATCACTGAAACAGCACTCCGCTCACTAACTATAGAACTTCAGCTCACTAGATTTAACTGGCATCACTTGTTTTCGCTGTGAAACATAAGGCTTTATTGGTTTATTAGCTTTATCTGAGCTAAATATATATAGAAGTAAGGACTATGTTTTGTGCCCATGGAACACTCAGGAAATGAATGAATTTATTTTTGTCGTGTCCAAATATGAAGCAGAGAGGCGTTCCCCCCCCTTTCTTTCTTTAAATTCTAGAGAACTGAGAAATTAATCATGTCAGTTCTAAAAGTTCTTCTCTTTTTATATTCAGTAAATACTAAATATTTAAAGGCAAAAAGTCCATCCTTGAAGGGAACATTGATCTGAAGTACCACTCTTGTCCTGTGCTTTAGTATTGGAGGTGAGAATATATTGGTGGTCGGAAGAGAAATGCTGTTACAATTCCATCAGAGTCTCCCCAGTGAAACAGCTCAAACTGCTGGCACTCCTGTGCACACATGTTTTTTGTTTGCTTATTTTTCCAGGACATCCGCCATAAGGACTGAGTTTTACAGTTTACTATTGTATAATGTAGGTCATGTTCCTTTTATGAGTTTTTGAGTCTATCCTCAGCCCTCAGTTTTGAACTGGTGGCATTCTCTCGCCCCTTCAGATTGTTAAGAGGAAAGCGTAAAACAGTGAAATGTGTCAAAGAGCCTTAGAAAATCAACTGCGGCATATTTGAAAGGTGGTGCAGAGGAAGAAGCCAGACGGAGTTAGGCTGAGTGGAAAGGAAAATAACAAATGGAGATAATTCTTTCCAGCAACTTGGTATGCAAAAGGAGGTTAAACTTAAGGAGAAATGTGTTCAAAATCAAGGGGTTATAAAATGAAAATACAGTGAAACTTCTTCAATGGGAAAGTAGGAGGGAAGGACAGACTCACTTTTATCAAGTTTTTGAGTAACTTCATGCTTAGTGTTTCCTATTCATTTTTGAATTTTGAATTTTGGGGTAAGAACATATGGTATGACTAATATGAATCATAACAATTCACAGTTGGTGAACACCTGATGTGTAAATGTTCATTGAAGCTGGCGATAATCCTATAAGGAAGATAGAATTATCTTTGTTTTAAAGAAGAAACTGAAACACAGAGAACTAACAAACTAGCAGATGACCACACATTTAGTAAGTGTAGAGTTTTGTACCAGAGCCTGTATTCTTAGTATAACTGATTGCATCTCAAACTTAGCGAGCAGTGTTAGCTATACACAGAGCTTAAGTATTCTGGTCATAGTTTGCAGAGGTAGAATTATACTCAAAATAGTAAAAAGGGAAAATTTTGAGGATTTATAAAAATTTTCTGGTTTGGTTTTCCGAGGTGCCACTAACAATGGACAAGGGCTTTTGAGTACTACTGAAGACATTACTTGAATTTGATATTATATGAATTCTTTTTTTTCCAATAAAACGCTGCATTTAATCAGATACTATAAGTNCAATGGACAAGGGCTTTTGAGTACTACTGAAGACATTACTTGAATTTGATATTATATGAATTCTTTTTTTTCCAATAAAACGCTGCATTTAATCAGATACTATAAGTAAAATGAGTCTAGAGAAGTACTTGGCTGGTGAGGGGGTAGAGGGGAGTGGGTAACAGAATTGAGAGAAAATATGAAGAATTCACACCTTAGGGGTTGAAAAGTAAAATCCCTTCTTATAATTGTATTAGCTTTCTATTTTATGTAAGAAAATACCATCAACTAATTAACTTAGAACAATAGAAATTTATTGCCTCATAGTTCTGGAGACTAGAAGTCTGAAATCAAAGTGTCAGGGGACCCATGATCCTTCGAAAACCTGTAGGGGAAGGGTCCTTCCTTACCTCTTCCAGTTTCTTGAACCCCATTCACTGACTTGCGCTAGCATAGCTCCAATCTTCAGCAGGCATTCTCTCTGTGTCTTTTCTCATGGTCTTTTCTCTGTGTATGTCTGTATCTTTGTCAAATGTCACCTTTTTATATGGACTCTGGTCATATTGGATTAGGGTCCACCTTAATGATTTCATTTTAACTTAATTACCTTTATAAGACCTTTCTCCAAATAAGATCACATTCTGAAGTACAGCAAGCTAGAACTTCAACATCTTTTTTGAGGACACAATTCAATTCATAACACCAGTATTTCCACAGAGAAGATCCTCAAATTAAGAATAGCCTAGAGAAATGTTAAGGGCATTAAGATATAGTAAGCAAGTATAGACCAAGACAAGGGCAGGCCATTCTGCCTGTATTAAGATCTCTTAAAGACCTATGGTTATCCCTGTTAGAACTTCTTACCTACTAAAAATTACTTATAGAAAGATTAAGAACAATCCTACCAAAGCCTAATGTACTAAAATACCCATAATTAAGTATGTATGGAGAGGCGTGTCTATAAGAGTTATTGTGTGGCTTTTGCACTAATTAAAATAATATGCCCTTTAAATTTTAAAGTTTTTGAGCCTAGAATAAAAGAGAATGAGATTAAGATAAAAGACTTCTGGCACCGAAATTTCTACAGAACAAAAAGTGGGTTGAGAAAACAGCCTCGTTGCCAATAGGAAAATATTATTTTAAAACCTTTCAGATATAACCAGGCAGAATAATTAAAGAAACTTCCAGAAAGCAGGGTAATGGACTGTAGACAAGAAAAGACTAGTGAGTCACTACTAAACAGCGTAAACAAGGTATGTGTCCTAAAACCGGGTTAGCCATTTCGTCCATGAGATTCTGAACTTGTGATAAAAAAGTGACTGTTTCCTTTCTCCAAAAAGAAGTCTTTAGTACTATTATCTTTTTCCTGTTTCAGCATTCTACGTACGTGGTCAGGAGACAAATATAACTTGTTTCTATATATCATAGGTCTTCATTTAAAAAGTAAATACAAAAAAAAAAAAAAAGGTAAATAGTCCGAGACAGTGGATCATGAAATCCTGGATTTCGAGCTGATACTGGCATTGGATGAGACTACTGTCAATCAAGAAACGGGGCCAGCGGGTTTTGCAGGTGACAAGGAAGTGAATATGGAAAAGAGGACTAGACACAGTAGGTAAGATCAGGGTGAAAAAAGCTCACTGCTTTCCCCTTCAGACCTCCTGGTGGCAAAAAGCTTTCCTCCTCGACTCCCACCCCGGTCACTCCTCAGCTTTAGGCTAGCCCGTGTGATTTACCTTACCAAACACGGCACAGGAAAGGCTTCAGATATTTTCGTGAAGTTGCCCTCTTGGACCTCTCCCGCCGTGAGAAAGGCTTCCCCGAGGCCAGCTGCTGCTCCTTTATACTTAATTCCCCAGCTGAACACAGTAGAAGCCAACCCAAGCCCAGCCTACAGCAGTAAGAAGCCAGTACCCCTTAGGCCTGCCCTGGAAGCCGACCCTCCCAGGCAAGATCAGCCTCTCCAGTTGAGCCCAGCCCACTCTTCATGCAAGCGCGCCCACCTGAGGTACCTGAGGTAAGAAAAGCTACACTAGTCAACTAGTCGACTAGTCAACTGGATTTTACAGTCATTTGTTAGCCAGCTTTATGTAGCAAGATCTAACCAATACATTCTCAGTAAAAAGAAACATGATCATGAAGTAGTCAACCTACTCTCCTATATGAGGTTCTGAAGAAGCATTTTCTCTTTTCTCTTTTATTCACGTAACTGCTTTATTTTATGTTTTATTTATATTCACATGACAGAGTTAATATTGGTGCTTTTCTGTTTTGTCTGTTTGGTTTTAAATCAAATTAAGATTCCTTACCTAAACAAGAATCAAAATTGTTAATGATTGTTATATTACCTTCTGCAATGTTTATTTTAAAATATTGCATTGTCACCAAAAAACCAGGAGATCAAGGATAGGGCCATTCCTTGTTTCTATGCACATGTACTTGAATTTTAATCAGTAACTAATCTCTTCTAACATTTCTTTTTATGTCCTCCTACATAAGGCCCTAAATTAAGAATAATAAAACTGCCAATGTGTCTTTTACTCCTGAATCATCCTTATCACTTCTCGGACAGATGCTAGGCAGCACCAAATCTTTACTCCACCATATAAAAGGAAGGATGCTAGAAATACATAGGTAATTTGGAATTCTCTATGTTTTTAATTAGTTCAATCATATTTGAAGAGCTTTTCTATTTTTCAAACACACAATACTATAGAAAGTCAAGTCACAAAGACAGAATAACCCGGCCCTAGCTTAATTTTAGAAGGTCAAATGTTATTAATATAAATGGATTTTACTAGTTGTTTACTTGTTTTTGGATGTGTAAAGCCATACATATATTTGTACACAAATGTTGACATGATGACCCCTAACAAATTGACTTATTTAAATATTTCATTTCTAGACTAAAACACCCTTTTCTATTACTGATGCTTGCAGCTCACCATTTTTTTTTTCAGATCAAATTGAAAGACCCTAGAGATTTGTCAATGCCTTCAGTCTAACATTTTCTTAAACTCAGGATAGTTACTACTTTAGTCCTTAAAAAATGCAGATAACCCACATACTTATATATTACATATGATAGAGGATTCAACTTTTCTCTATTCTGATATTATCAGTGCTATAATAAATTTACTCAAGCACTAATGGTCGGTCTCCACTCATATTTACCAAAGCAGGATGTTTGATCTTCTGAGAGGAAATCTAGACTCTCAAATAAAATATATGAATCCTACCCTGGATAGTTTCAGTACAGAGATAGGTAACTTTCTGACAATAAACTGTAATTTAATACCTTTAAAAATTAAATCGATGGGAAAATTTTAATTTTGATTATTTGCCTTGAGAAGCTTTGGGCACTATTATTAGCATTTTTAATTCCAACAGTTATATATATTATCCTCAGTGGTGTACGATACTCAAGAATTTAAGAAGTTCTATTTTGTTTAGACAGGTTGTACTATACAGATGTGACTCCTTTTGAAAGAATAAGGTATCTACAAGTTAGTCTGTGAATAATTTTAGCCTGTGGGGTAGAATGTACTGTGTCATAATCCCAATATAACGTAGTACAGAATTATTAACCCAATACTGCCAGTCTAGGTATTTAGTAGGCTGGAGTGAGGTTTAACTTTAAGTGTTCACCTGGCTAGGCCGTAGTGCCTAGTGTTTAGTCCAGTGGCAGTCCAGACGTTGTTGTAAAGTTATTTTTTCTATGTGATTAATATTTAAATCAACAGACTTTGAGTAGATTTGATGACTCTGTAATGTGTGTGGGCCTCATTCAAACAGTTGAAGGCTTAAGAACAAAGACTGAGGTTTCCCTAGAAGGAAGGAATTTGAACTTAAGACTGCAACATAGAGGCCTTCCCTAAATTTTCAACCTGCCTGGTTGTCCTGCAGAATTAGGAAGCAAAACTACAACTTCGGCTCTTGAATTTCCAGCCTGCTGACTGATTTCAGATACACCAGCACCCCTTCACTTCCCATACCACCTCCAATTCTGTGAGCTAATTTCTTAAAACAAATTGTTTTTCTCCCCCTCTTGTCTCTCTCTTTCTCTCTGTTTATAAATATACCTATATATCTATCTACATATCTCTATATATCTCCTAGTAGTTCTGTTTCTCTGGAGAACCCTGGCTAATATAGCCAGTAACTAGAACAGACTACATTTTCATAACCTAACAGAAGAGTTTGGCTTTAACAATATTCACATACACAACTAAATCACAGAATTTCTGGGTAACCCAGAGCAGTACAACAAGCCTTTTGGGTTCATTGTGCCCTTTCTCTCAGAGCTATATAAACATGGGCTCTTATCATTATATGCTGATTTAGTTAGAACTTTCATCATTTTAGCATTACTGTCCTCTGCATTTAACCTTTTGCATTATTCAACTAGGTTAACAAATGATCTCAACTGATCTTACAAGAGCCTTCTAATGGTAAATTTACATGGCCAGGAGCAATGCAATCAGTAGTGATATAACCATAAAAATTAGCCAAATACCACTGGATTGTGAAAGTAGAAAACACCAAAACTACCACTATACTCTTCTGTAGCTATGGGTCAGAGAAAATAGATCCTTACCTAGGGGACTAACTATTAAAATACAGAAAAAAAAATTCTTAAAAGCATGTATACTTGGGGCCATGTTAATAAAAACTTCTTCAAAGTAACTGGAGATCTACTCTCGTGCCATCCTTGTATTACCATATTTTGTGTCATCTGCCATTAGATACACATTTCCAGCTTTTCTTCCATTGTACAGAAAGTTCCTTAGTTACACAGGAAACTTGCTTATGGGGAAATTATTAGAGAGTATGCTATATCAGAATTGCACGGGTCAATGTATAATACTGGCACTTCTCCCTCAATAGTTTTCTACCTTCCTTTCATGACCCATTTCTTGGTCAACAATAATAACAATAACAATCTCTGTCATGCTCAATCCCAGCCCAAGTGACTGAGTAGTGTTCTTTAGCTGTACTTTTGCTGAAGTTAGGCTTTCTTGTTTATAATGTGGTAACAGATGATCAATAAATGTCCCAGTACCCCTGCGATAGAGATAATAAACGCACAGATTACATGGAATTCAGAACTGAATAGGGAGGTAAGATACTACTTAAGCTGTATAAATAGTATCTCATTCTAGATATTTTTATGGGGATCTAAAGTATGAGGGTCTTGGCTGGGTGTGTTAATAAACTTCATGTCTCTCCATTTCCATTGCAATCACCTCATCGTTTATGGTCCAAACAACCTAAAATGAAATTTATCCAAATTTCATAGCACCGTCATAGCTCCCAGAATCCATTTTAACTTTCCAGCTTCTTTTTCACCCATTACAAAGAGAAATATACGATACATTTCCTTTACCTTCCAGATCTAAATATTGTGGCAAACATTTGATTTTGTCTGTTGTATGAACATTTTATTTTGATGGAACACTTTGTTATATAAATGGGCCAGAGTTGGCCCCTGTGTATTGGCCTAAAATGGTCTCCATGCTGTTTGCGTCTCCACAGCAGGCTGCACTGTTAACCGGAAGCCTCTTGGCACAAAACCCAAATTCTCACACATCCAAATACCTCATATATAGTCAAACTAAACATATTGTTGGCTATTTAGAGCCTACTTGTGTGGCACACCCCACAAAACCTCACCCAATGTTTACTAACCATAGGCAAGACAAATGCTACAGTTATCAAAGACCCCAAACTGTTGCCATCCTTTGGAGCTCTCTGATCCAGAGACTCCCCACCTTGCTGCTGAGCTGCACCTTAGACAGATAAGCCCCTTCTCCAACTTCCTCTTCTCCCCTGGGAGTTCCCTTACCTTATTCCCTTTTTGGGTGGTGGCCTCCTGTTGCTGTCTCAGAAAGATCTCTTGTTGGAAGGAATGTCTCCTCTCACACACCCTGTCCAAGCACCACCTACTACAGCTTGTTGTGTGTTATTCCCTCTTGTGGTCCCGTCTCTTCCCAGATCAACTCTGAAATCCTCTAATTTACCACACACTCTGAAAATTTAGCAAATTTCCAACAAGTATATTAGGATATATTTAAGATAAGTATATCATACAATCAATATACATAGCTTATAAGCTTCTGAGGGCATTTTCTCCACTCTCAGCCTCTTTAAAAACTCAAAGGAGTACGGACAGTTCCTAGCTACTGAGAGATAGTAGGAGGGGAATGAGAAGTCTCAAGTTGTAGACAACCAAAGGCTACAAGTGAACTCTTTGTCTTCTAGCAGCATGAAGAAAAGTCACTTAATATTTACAATGTCAAAATATTGGTGGTATGAGCAGAAGAGAGAAACTGTATACAGAATTCAGGTAATAGTAATACTGAATGGACTTTAGTGCAGAGAAGTGACAGCAAAGAGATAACAGCCAACAATACTGGGGAAATAACTGTGTCCTAAAGTGCTCCCTAGGTTGTTAATTATAAAACCTAATAGAATTTCTATTCAGTCTCTCTGTTTGCCAGAGTGGTTGGCTCTATGAGTCATGTCCTGAGATTCTCTGCTAGAACAGTGAAAAAAGAATTAACACAAATACTTTTGCTTCTTGTCTATAAAGTACTGAAAAGTTAGAGGGGAAAAAAGGGGAGATGAAATGTTGATTATATAGTAGTACAAGATGGAAGCAGGAAAAGGATGATTTTTATGAGCTCATGTTCTTGCAACCTAATTCATCAGTTTGAAATTCAAACACTTGTCAAACAGGACAAGTTCTGCATGGTTATAACTTGGAAGCACTATAGCTATTGATTTTTAAATTTAGATTCTTTGTCTTTTTTTATTCCTAGGAATGCACTGGGTTTAGTAAAATTTACTGCAATTTCAGTGGGAAGAAAATGACACAGTAAATACAAGAAAATAACTCAAGAAAAATGCTCAGAAAGTATTTTTCAGAAAATTGTATATACACATAAGGCAAGTATAGGTCTCAGATTGTTCAGTACAGAGCTGACTATAATATTCTGACTTTTTTTGAGTCAGTACATTGGATCATATGTCCTAATTGTTGCCTCAGAAAATCAAATTGCTGCATGTATTCTTTCCACAAATGTTGAAATAGGAAACCAATTATAATTTATTTATGTATTTCAAAGTCAATGAGTGAATTTGTCATAACACTTATTTATCAGGCCATATAATCTCAAAAATTACATTTGTAATAGGTTTTATAAGACTAAAAACAAGCAACAACAAATTTTCTGCAGACCTAAAGACTCAATTTGAAAATTAGTTTTAAAAAAAATGAAAGAAAGGTAGGGGCACCTGAGTGGCTCAGTGGGTTAAGAGTCCGACTCTTGGTTTGGGTCAGGTCATGATCTCATGGGTCATGAGATTGAGCCCTGCATCAGGCTCTGCACTCAGTGTGGAGTCTGGTTGAGTTTCTCTCCGTCTGCCTCTTCCTCTGTCCTTCCTCCTGCTCATGTGCTCCCTCTCTCTCTTATCTCTCTCTCAAATACATAAATAAATCTTTAAAATAATAAGTAAATAAAAGATAATGATACTATAGTTATTAGAACTTGCTGTTATGATTCATGTAATAGCTTACAAATTATAAATAACATAGGTGTGACTAATACTAATTATATAAGTGGGTAAATTAAGATACAAAATGTTAAAGAATTCCATCATTAAGGGCTTAGCAGTCCTCCCCATTTATGCCATTGCCTAGTTTTTTCACCAAACAAGTTTAGGGAGATTTGGAGACTAATCATTAGATTATATATAAACATGTATGTGTATATTTTGTTCTGATTTTTCTTCTGTGCATAGGCACTGCTATAAAATTTCCAAATAATAACTTAACTCTATCCTTATACCGTATTTGCAAATGATTCGATTTTTGCTAGTTATTTTTTAGTCAATATAAGTAAATTGGCCTAGATTGAGTATTGATTCTGGTAAGGAAAATTGTTTCCCCATTCAGGATGGGAAAGAACAATACAGTTGACTTGACATCAAGTGACTGGCCAGGATCTTAAGCAGTCAGTGCATGACCAAGACACCACTCCAGTTCCTGTTGTTGACTAGCTGACGTTTAGCATGTCAGTAGCTGGCTTAGCCCTAAGGAGATAAATCCCTTACCAGTGGGACCATGCATAGCCTCCACCCCTACCATTTTGCCTGCCACATTCTTACACTTGTGCAAACATTGGGTTGGTAGAAAGCAGAAGTTAGCTAATGCTTATGGGACAAATAATCCTAATTGATTGAAGCACCTAGTCGGTCAGTGCCTCCTCTCTGTCAGATGATGTTTAGTGGCCATTGACATAAAACAAATATCCAACAATTTTATAACTATTTCTATAATTTACTCCAAATGCCACATCCCTAGCTTTGAAATTTTGTTTCTGAATTTCTAAACTTCCTTCCTCAGATCCTGAACAATTAACGACATTAATCTCATTACCCAGTAGTCTGTTTATATAATGACACCAAGGTGCTTATTCCTATGTATTAAGTTGATCACCTAGCAGGGTTCTCAGCTCTGCCCAACGAAGCATACATATCTCCTCACCACTACTTTTTAAGGCCGCTCTGGATTGGAGCTGTAGGACTTGCACATATGTATCAGGCAGTCCCATCTGTGACCCAGGACAACATTTTTCCTATTCCATTATATAATTGTAGGAATTAGTTCATTTGTTTACTCAGAGAAAGAAGTGTCAGTACAATGGAAATTCCATGGAAGTCTGAACCTGAATGGACTTTAGTGCAGAGAAGTGACAGCAAAGAGATAACAGCCAACAATACTGGGGAAATAACTGTGCCCTAAAGTGCTCCCTAGGTTGTTAATTATAAAACCTAATAGAATTTCTATTCAGCNGAACCACCCATGCATTCAGATCATGTGTGTCTCCTGGACCGGTCCAGGAAAAATGTCTAATATACTTTTTTCATCATACACGATAACTGCTTCATCTGCCCATCTTTATAACTGGACTAACCTAAAAGTATCCAAGCCATGAGGAGCAGCTTTGATTGCACTCAAGTTCCCCCAGGCAGGTGCTCAGGCTCCTCTAAGCATAGTAGCCTCCAGGAGCTGTATGTTGAATGATGAGTCATTATTTACTGATATACTATAGAACTGAAGGGTGCATACTACATATCTCCTCATGGGGCTTGCACAGGTTCCACACTATATCCTTATCTCTGATGAACCCCGCTAGCATCATGGATTNAAGTATCCAAGCCATGAGGAGCAGCTTTGATTGCACTCAAGTTCCCCCAGGCAGGTGCTCAGGCTCCTCTAAGCATAGTAGCCTCCAGGAGCTGTATGTTGAATGATGAGTCATTATTTACTGATATACTATAGAACTGAAGGATGCATACTACNGAAAAATGTCTAATATACTTTTTTCGTCATACACGATAACTGCTTCATCTGCCCATCTTTATAACTGGACTAACCTAAAAGTATCCAAGCCATGAGGAGCAGCTTTGATTGCACTCAAGTTCCCCCAGGCAGGTGCTCAGGCTCCTCTAAGCATAGTAGCCTCCAGGAGCTGTATGTTGAATGATGAGTCATTATTTACTGATATACTATAGAACTGAAGGGTGCATACTACATATCTCCTCATGGGGCTTGCACAGGTTCCACACTATATCCTTATCTCTGATGAACCCCGCTAGCATCATGGATTTGCTGGGTCATATAAGCCAGCTGACAGGAAGTTTGCACCATATTCTGTGCAAAACCCTCTTTGACTATGGTCTTCATGCAAACCTGCAGCTTGATAAATTGGTCAGAGCACTACCCCAAAAGAAAATACAAAATGCGGCCATATAGGCCCAAATAATTACTATTTTGAGTATTAAATGAAATGTCATGCCATTAGCCCAGATTACCATAAAGTATCAGACAAAACCCTGAAACTCTGTGGAGTTGTTTTTTTCCCAATCTTTGGCACACATTTGTCCTGCCAGTACATCCAGAGTTTCTGCCATTTCCTAATATTAATAGCAAGGAGTCATCGATTCAGGACACCAAAACAAGGTCCAGAGTCATGTCAATCTAGTCCATGAAAACCATACAGTGACAAAAATAAAAAGATTTAAGAACCTATGGAATGAGAATGTGTTTCGTCACTATTATTACCTAAGAGCAAGCAGCTTTTGATCCTTTCCAAAAAGAAGACATATTGCAGATCAACAGCTGCACAGGTGTGTTCATCAGCCCCTATAAAAGTACCATATTCACCACAGCATCTATTATTGATGCTACAAATTGACTGAATCTACTATCATTTCTACTATCTGACAAAGATCAGAGCAATGAGATTTAAGATGACCTGCTGGTGATGCCTGGAGCGGATCTGGTTATGAATGATGACTTGGCGTAACTGGTTAGACAACCTTTCTTGACTACATAGCCAGGATCATATGTTCCTGTGAAACCAAGATTCATCATATAGCTCTGTTGGTGCCATCTGGAGACAGAGCTCGTCTATGTGCCAAAGAACACTGTACAGCCTGTGCCTGGATGTGACTCAGATCCCCAGTGCTTGCCTGCACTCCTCACGCAGTATACCATTTGCCTTTAGATATAAACCTTCATGACTACACTTGGTAGAGTCAGTTGAGGTCTTTCAAGCATCTGCCCTTGAAAAGAGGCATTTAATTAATTAGTTTCACTTGTGGAGCACTGTGGCTCAAACTTTCTTGGAATTCTAAGAAAACAGGTAAAAAGTGGTTGGCAACTTTAACACTGACAGACAGACAGCTGGTTCTTTTCCAGTAACTTTATTCCTCATTTACTGAGTCTGCCCAGACAAATTAAAGCCTCTATATTTTCAGGCTGTGCTGGTAGGTGGGCTAAGGTGTTTTTCTGTCTCTAGCAAAGTTTCCAGGTATAAAGCAGGAAGACGTCTTAATCTGAAGCATTATGTACTGAGTACTGGTAACTGGCATAAAACTGTTCACTACAGTTCTTATGAAATCATGTGGACCTCGAGACTGTAATAAAATATATCACAAGTTTCTGCTACATTGTTTTAAAGATAATGTGCATGTCAATGTGAGCATGTGAAGAGAAGTTTAAGTGGTCAGTGCCTGTATGAGAGGCATTAAACATTTAAGAATTTTTGGAAAATAAAAAAAATTGCTGCTTTTACAGAATTTTCTTGATTTATCTGCCTTCTTTTCTCTACCACCCTAAAATAACTCCAGTATCAAAAGTAACACGCTATTCAGAATTATTTTGAAATCATAAAGAATTAACTGTATATGTGATGGCATTAGAGAAATAAAAATTGCCTTTAGTTTATCTATGATTTCTAGCAATGGTAAACATGCCATCATATTTTACTATTCATATAATTTTGTGTAGTTATTTGTTCCATACATGCCCTTGCAGGTCCAGGGTTGAAATTTTTACTCATGTCTAACCAATAATTAGATGCTGTAGCATTAGAAGAATGAGCTGGGAGAGGGTTAGCACATGATTCAAGTAAGGGCAATTTGATTTTTTCCATAAAACTGATGTTTGGCTATTGGAAGAAAGAAGATATCTTTTTCCTGGGTTCTCTAAAGCTAGGAGGATGTCAATCATGAGCTTTGGGCAGCTGTCTTTCTTGTGTTGTGGATAAAGCCAGTCAACTAGCTTTCGTTAAGATGGAGAAAATTGTGGGACATTTAAAGATTAAGAAATACAGGATTAGAAATTAGATTTAATTTAAATTAAATTATATATATATATTTAAATACAATCTCATAATTTGTTCATTTTTTTAAAATTCTTTGTTTCAAATTATAGCATTAAAGAAACTATTTCATTCATAACCATGTAAGTTGTCAGTAGATAGATGTCAACTTACTGACTGTAGCAAATTTTACATTTACCAAAAAAAAAAAAATTCACATTTATATTTGAGCAGCATAACCCTTTCAGAACATCTAACACACATGATCTCAGACTGATAACTTATTTCTACATTTGTGTCTAGCTTTATTATCCTGGATTTATTAATGTAGAGAAAAAAGAAAAGGATGAATGATTATGGACCCAAATGAAATTGTGTGCATACATAATCTTGATAATTTTGTACAACAATTAATTTTGTCATCATTCTGCTTTTTCAAAGTGTGTAAATAAGGATTTCAAAGAGCTATTAGATTTGGCTAATAATGGAAGACTTGTACATTTAGTTCTCCAAACATCTTTATTTATCCTTGGCTGTAACAATGAGCTGAATATGATGAATACATTTCTGAACTTGTGTTTTATTCAAGTTTTTGATGAGAGTAGAATTTGTTCATCTAATACTAGTCTTGTATTAACACCCATTTGTTGATCTAATTTTATTATGCAATGATTACAAGGACAATCAAAGAACACAGAGTAGGAGGACGGAACTAGAGGCATGAAGACTCGATTATATAATTTAAAAATCTCTAATAAAAGTTCCATTCCATCCCTCAATGAAATACACTATCCTATTTTTTCTACCAATAACTTTAACATTCATGTTATTAACAAAAAGTTGCACATGTATGACACTTTATAAATGTATTTCTGATAAAATTTTGAATTTAGCACCTATCTCCTGGTGTAGTTGCAGTAGACATTTTATATTGGAAGATTCTACAAACTTATGATCAGAGAAAGCAACTTGAACAAGATTCAGACTCCATAAATGATGGGATAGGGATTACAGCTCTATGCCTTCAGACTCCAAGTATTCTTTCTGAATCACCTTTCTGCTATAGTACACCAAGCCTGAAAATTACTAAATTTAATAAAATCTTACAGTGTATTACTACAGATTTCAAATGAAATTATTAACATACTCACTTCAGCTCAGGTGAGCTATATCTAGTGTTCTGCTTTGTGAATCTGGATCTAAAGCAAATAGTCATATCATGAAGAAATGAGGGTGGGAAGTAGAAAGTGGGAAGAAGTCTCAAATGTTTGCCCTAGTAAGTTGTTTTTGAGTAAATTCATGTCCCAAATGATATGGTCAAAAACTCAATACATCCTTGACATATTGATCTATATGAATGGAGAGTGACTAAATCAGTACTTTGCTATGTTTGTAGTATGTCACCCTAAGCACATACGTGCAAACGCACACACACACACACAAGTTAAAAATGACATGGTATAGATTTTTTTTNATGAATGGAGAGTGACTAAATCAGTACTTTGCTATGTTTGTAGTATGTCACCCTAAGCACATACGTGCAAACGCACACACACACACACAAGTTAAAAATGACATGGTATAGATTTTTTTTCACTTCAGTCAAGTGTTTCACAACTCTAAAATTAAAGTAAAAGAATAAAAACAATATATAATGAAGGTTTGCCTTCATTATGTCTTCTATTAATCTCAGCACTATTTTCACCTCATTATCATCTGTATTTTATGATCTATACATATGTATCTCTCACTTTTGCTTTTTTTGCATTTATTTTAGCCAAATAGAGTATAACTGGTTAGAAAAACAACTTCAGCATCATGAATTAAATAAACACAATCATCAATTTATTGTCTGTGGTATTTAGTTCAGTGATTTTTTTAAGAAATATTAGTTGAGCATTTACAAATTTCAGGTATGTTTCTAGACATCAAACATATCAGAGGAAATAAGACAAATGCCCTTATCTTAAGAGCTATTAATTGGGCATTTAGTCCAATAGGTCATTTTTAAATATAAATAATTACATTTTAAATAAATTTCCTCAAAGAGAAATTTTGTGCATATACAAGATGAAATGAAAAACATGAAGTTAACTAAAGTGACTCTTAATTCAGTTAAAAATTTGGGAACTATGAAAGATGAGTGAATGAATCACTCAACACATTTATATTTAATCTCAGTCTTAAAATGGATTCATTCAAACATACTGAGGTTCTGGAGAGATTGTAATTTATTTTATAATAGTAACTTGCAAAAATACAATTCCTCCATATGGAACTTTGTGCAGCAGAGCTATGTCTGAAAAGCTGATTATTTATTCAGTGCCAAACAACAATTTATCTTAGCCCCAAAACTTGGGAGGTTGTGAATGAAAGACAGTTCCTTAATTATATTCACAATTCCGAACTTGTGTTCTGTTTTTTTCATTGTGATCTATTTTCCTAAATGCCAAACCAGGTAGATAATAAGATTATACTGCCTTAATTAAAATAAACTTTAAAAATTTTAAATAAACTTTTAAAAATTTGATTTATTTGTTTAAGTTTTCTAGCTGGAGAGAACCACAGGGGCTTTTCACCTCAATTAGGGTTCATCATTGGGAGCCTTGTTGAACTTCTAGTCAATGAGTGAGAAAGGGATAAGTGCTGGAGAAGCAGTAATAAAACTCTGAGGTGCCCCACACACACCTTACACACAACCCTGGCACTGCTCCACCCCAAACACACCTGAAAAATAAACGTTCTTTTACATAAGAAATAACAAGTGTTGGTGAGGATGTGAAGAAAAGAGTACCATTGTACACTGTTGTTGGGAATGTAAATTGGTATAGCTGCTACGGAAAACAGTATGACTGTTCCTCAAAAAAATAAAAATAGAACTACCATATGAACTAGCAATTCCACTTCTGGGTATTTAACTGAAGGTAATAAAAATTAACTCAAGAAGTTACCTGCACTCTGCCGTGTTCATTGCAGCAATATTTATAATAGCCAAAACATGAAAACAACCTAATTATTTATACAAAATTCAGCCACTTAAAGAAAAACATCCTGTCATTTGCAGCAACTTGGCTGGGGCTCGAGGATGTTATGCTAAATGAAAAAGTGAGATAAAGACAAATATCGTTTGATCTCACTTATACATGGAATAAAAAATTTTGTATGTCCACATGGGCTATAATAAAAGAAATTAGTGCATTGAACAACTTATTTTGATTCAGAAAGAATTTAAGTATCTACACTCTCATCTTGTTTGAGATAATTTCATTTCATAGGTGCCTGGAATTTCAAATCTTCATAATTCTAAGTAAATTACCTTTTATTTATTGCTGCAATGTCCCATATATATGAAGATTGCATATATATAATTATTTAATATTCAAAAGATAATTGACAAAGATCTTATTTTATGTCTCTTTATAGAATNGATGTACTGTATGGTGATTAACACAATATAATAAAATAAAATTTAAAATAAATAAATAAATAAATAAATAAAAAAGAAAAAAAAATAAATAAAGGTTTAAGAATCTTTATTAAAATATAGTGTTTATGGAAAGGTAATAAACATCACTAACAGAGCATTCTGTCAATAAATTGTTATTAACTTGTCCCACGCTATCTACAATGAGAAAAAAATGGCAGATAAGTAATAATTGGTTGTAAATATATTTGTTTTAAACACCAAAACTTGCAACTGTTTCAAATCTCCAATTTCCATTATCAGAGCCCTTTACTTTGAATGGATTTTCTAATTGTTAGATTTTTGTGTAGAGGTTTCAAAGCAAAAACAAAAACAAAAAACACACAACTAAAAAACTTTAAATTTCACTTGTTAATTGATGTCTACCTAAATCTGGATTGATGATACGAATCTACTTTGCATNAATAGGTTTAAGAATCTTTATTAAAATATAGTGTTTATGGAAAGGTAATAAACATCACTAACAGAGCATTCTGTCAATAAATTGTTATTAACTTGTCCCACGCTATCTACAATGAGAAAAAAATGGCAGATAAGTAATAATTGGTTGTAAATATATTTGTTTTAAACACCAAAACTTGCAACTGTTTCAAATCTCCAATTTCCATTATCAGAGCCCTTTACTTTGAATGGATTTTCTAATTGTTAGATTTTTGTGTAGAGGTTTCAAAGCAAAAACAAAAACAAAAAACACACAACTAAAAAACTTTAAATTTCACTTGTTAATTGATGTCTACCTAAATCTGGATTGATGATGCAAATCTACTTTGCGTTGTTCAAGTCAATATCATTAAAATACCAGTTTACCTTGTCTTACTTGTATCATATATTGACTATATTATTGATTCAATTTAATAACATTCTACACAACTATGAAAGTAAGAATATCATTTATTAGGAAATAAAGAACAAGCTTTATGCTTTTTATTGTAATTGTGTTCTTGAGTGCAAACCAAACTTTTACATTGTTAAGACAGGTTTTTCAGCCATAACTCAAAGTTATGGTGTGTGATACCAATTTGCTTTTTATATAATTCTTACTTTTATTTTAGTCCCATTTATTCAATATAGCCTGAATCAATACAAAACTCTCAAAAATTTTTGAAATAAAGTTTCAACTTTTAAAAATTGTGTCACAGGAGACCTAAACCACAATCCCACACTAACCCAAATAATTCACACAAATGACAATCGGTATCTTATTGCAACAATCAGTGTTACCTTAAAGACACCTTTTAAATTCTGAGCATATTATTTCATCAAGTGGCCTAGCATGGGACCTTGCATATAGTAAGCACAAAATAAATACCTACCCAATGGGCAAAACCCCAGAAAAGCCACATGGACACAGTGTTGCAGGAGCAAGGACATCCTAACTTAGAAGCTATTGTCCCGTTTCAGCAAAAAGAGCTCCCAGATAAGAATCAGAAGATCTTCAGAATGGCTACAATCCATAAGACAAGAAATGACTGTTGGTGGGCAGGTGGAGAAGAGGGGACCTTCTTGCACTGTTGGTGGGAATGCAAACTGGTGCAGCCACTGTGGAAAAGAGTATGGGAGTTCCTCAAACAGTTAAAAATAGAACTACCCTATGATGCAGTAATTGCAATAGTGGATATTTACCCCCAAAATACTAAAACAATAATTCTAAGGGATACATGCACTCCTATGTTTATAGCAGCATTATTTACAATAGCCAAATTATGGAAGCAGCCCAAGTGTCCATCAATGAATGAATGAAAAAGGAAGAGAAAGGATATGCGCGCACACACACACACACACACACACACAGAGGAATATTATTCAGCCATAAAATAGAATGAAATCTTACCATTTCCAACAACATGGATGGAGTTAGAAACTAATTCTAAGTGAAGTAAATCAGTCAGAGAAAGACAAATACCATATGATTTCACTCATATGTGGAATTTAAGAAATAAAATAAATGGGCAAAGGAAAAAAAAAACAGAGTGAGACAAAGAAACAGACTCTTAACTGTAGAAAACAAACTGATGGTTACCAGAGGAGAGGTGGGGGGGATGGGGAAATAGGTGATGAGGATTAAGGAAGGCACTTTTTGTGATGAGCACCGGGTGATGTGTGGAACTGTTGAGTTACTATATTGCACACCTAACACTAATATAATACTGTATGTTAACTATGCTAGAATTAAAATAAAAGCTTAATGAAACAAAAAGAATCAGAAGATCTTGATTCTGTTGCTTCTGCCAGTTCCAGGATGTACAACACCGGGTGAATCGCTTAACTATTTAAGGCTTCAGTGTCCTCATATAAATAAAGAAGTAACTCTTAGAGGTGACATACAGAGAATTATTCCACTCTAAAAATTCTATGAACTTCTGAGATTTTGGAGGCTTTTAATCTGTATAATGTTACTTCCAATGCACACTACATATTTAATTGAGCAGATTAAGCAATATCCTTTTAAATGATCAAAATTTCATGTTTAATGGAATGTTAATGGCCACAAAGCTCATAATTCAATAATTCAGTAGTTGGTTGGTTCAGTAGTTGGAGCTTACCTGCATTATGTAACAATGACAAGAAAGTTAGTTTTCATTTTATTATTTCTTAAGTATATGAAATCTTTCCATGTTAATTATTTTAAGTATATAAGAGTATTAAAATTTATTGCTATTGATGTCATAAATATGGGAATATTTAGAAGTCACCTAAGTCATATCTCTATAACTTTTGGTACAACTAAAAATGTCATAATAATAACTTCATAAGAAGAAATCCTGCAAATTCAAGTCAGGCACAATATTAGAAAAGAATCTCAGCCTAAAGAGAAGATTGACAGTAGTTATGTTGGAAGGAAAATGGAGCTGCCAAGAATAACTCAGTTAACACTGACATTCTAAGCAGAAGTATTTAAAGTATTTCAAAATTCTTGTTCATATATGATAGGGTAGTTAAAAATAAAGAGATGCCCAAATAAGGCTCAGAATTGTGATTTACGTATAAAAATGTAATGGGTTTAAAATTTAATACCATCCATATAATTAATTCAGAAACCAAATATAGCTGTATAAATTAAATGAAGCTTTTGTAAGCAATAAAACTTGCTTGTGATTTTAATTGCTGAGTAGAAAGTGGCATTTGAAAATTCCTCAGAGAAATCTTAGGATTTATTTTCAGAATGATACTAAATGGACATGTTTGATTTATTTTCTTCAAATCTACACTTTGACAAAGTTTTTATGAAGTCTGAGAAAAGTGATTAAAATAGCTGTATTAAATCAGGAGACAGGCAAGAGCCATGTGAGTTGCCTGGGAAGGAACATGGGGTTCTGGCAATATACAAAGAGAATGTAACCAAACCAAGTACAGAAGAGCACAGAAATGCCAGGAATAAAAACAGCGATTAATACAACCTCCAGGCAATGTCATGCTGAACTCTGTATAGATGGAGGTATTCTGATCGCCTAACACTTCTAATATAGAAAGGATCTAGAAGTCCATCCTCATTTTATAAATGAACTGAGAATAACTCAGGAGATCAGGTAAATTCCCTAAGGTCATTAAATAATTAATGCAAAACCCAAAGTATCTCAAGGCTTCAAATTCCCCTTTGCTATGTAGCATTTTTGTTAAAGATACAATATCTAAAGCATAGCTTTTTACAAATTGCTGAAACCCTTTAGTACAGGTTCCTTGTGGTAGTCTATAGATGACATCAGTGATTTCACCTCAAGCTATTAATTACTCCTTTTAATAAAAGAATAAAGGTTGTCATTAATTTCATAATTCATCAAGAAATATTTTTAAATATCCTATTTATAGAGAATAAAATAGCTACATATATCATTATATAACTGATATTTAGAGTAAATATGGTGGCTCAAATATGCCTAAACATCATTTGTAATGAAACAGGAAAGGTTTGAATCTTTGAGTTGGTAAGACAGTAGTTTTCATGACCTATGTTCTAAAACATCAGGGGCTAATGATGTAGTATACGTTGGCTAATTGAATTTAATTAAAAAAATTACATGAACTTACAAAAAAATAAATAAAATAACACATCAGGGACCAAAGAACATCTTTTAAACTGTACTTAAGCACAAAGATGTCTCTAAATTGAGTGAGGACAGAAAAAGTCATCAAAATACCATCTCGTCTTTCATGTCAGCCAAGGAAACTGGATGTAACACAAGACTAACCTTTGGTTAAAATTCCATTAGTCTCATCTATTCCAGTGCTTTCCAAACTTAGTTTCATCAGATTATTTGGTTAAAAGAAAACTGCTGATATCACACCTCTAGTTTCAGATTCAGTAAATATGAAATGCAGACTGAGATTTAATATTTCTAGCAAATTTCTTGGTGATGCTGCTGCTGCTGGTCTAGTAAACACACTTTAAGAAATCAAGGAATTTATCCCATTTATTATTGCACCCAAAACCATAAGGTACTTAGGAATAAACCTAACCAAAGAAGTAAAAATCTATTCTGAAAACTATAGAACACTCAAGAAAGAAATCAAAGATGACACAAAGAGATGGAAAAATATTTCATGCTCATGGACTGGAAGGACAAATATTGCTAAAATGTCTATACTACCCAAAGCAATCTATGCATTCAATGCAATCCTTGTCAAAATACCATCAGCATGGGGCGCCTGGGTGGCTCAGTTATTAAGCCTCTGCCTTCGGCTCAGGGCGTGATCCCGGCGTTATGGGATCCAGCCCCACATCAGGCTCCTCTGCTGGGAGCCTGCTTCTTCCCTCTCCCACTCCCCCTGCTTGTGTTCCCTCTCTCGCTGGCTATCTCTATCTCTATCTCTGTCAAATAAATAAATAAAATCTTAAAAAAAAATACCATCAGCATTTTTCATAGAGCTGGAACAACCAATTCTAAAATTTGTATGGAACCAGAAAAGATCTGGATAGCCAAAGTAATGTTGAAAAAGAAAACCAAAGCTGGAGGCATCACAATTTGGGATTTCAAGCTGTATTACAAAGTTGTATTCATCAAGACAGTGTGGTATTGGCACAAAAACAGACACACAGATCCATGGAACAGGATAGAGAACCCAGAAATGGACCCTCAACTCTTTGGATAACTAATCTTTGACAAAGCAAGAAAGAACATTCAATGGAAAAAAAGACAGTCCAAAACTAATAATGTACTATATGTTGGCTAAATGAACATAAACAAAAGGAATAAGGAAAAATAAAATAAGATAAAAACAGAGAGGGAGGCAAACCACAAGAGACTCTTAAATAGAGAACCAACTGAGGATTGCTGGAGGGGAGATAGATGGGGGGATGGGCTAAATGGGTGAAGGGTATTAAGAAGGGCACTTGTTGGGATGAGCACTGGTGTTATATGTGAGTGATGAATCACTAAATTCTACTCTTTTTGNAATGGGTGAAGGGTATTAAGAAGGGCACTTGTTGGGATGAGCACTGGTGTTATATGTGAGTGATGAATCACTGAATTCTATTCCTGAAACCAGTGCTGCAGTGTATGTTAATTAAGCTGAATTTAAATAAATGAATAAATAAATATTTTTTAAAAAGGAAAAAAGTCTCTTCCACAAATGCTATTGAGAAAACTGTACAGCCACATGCAGAAGAAAGAAACTGGACCACTTTCTCACACCACACACAAAAATAAATTCAAAATCGATGAAAGACCTAAATGTGAGACAAGAAACCATTAAAATTCTAGAGAACACAGGCAGCAACCTTTTTGACATTGGCTGTAGCAACTTCTTACTAGATAACGTCTACTGAGGCAAAGGAAACAAAACCAAAATGAACTATTGAGACTTCACCAAGATAAAAACTTTTGCACAGCAAAGGAAACAGTCAACAAAACTAAAAGGCAACCTACAAAATGGAAGAAGATATTTGCAAATGATATATCCAATAAAGGATTAGTATCCAAAATCTATAAAGAACTTCTCAAATTCAACACCCAAGAAACAACTAATCCATTTAAGAAATGGGCAGAAGACATCAATAGACATTTTTCTAAAGAAGACATTCAGACGGCGAAAAGACACATGAAAAAATGCTCAACATCACTCATCATCAGGGAAATACAATCAAAACTACAAAGAGATATCACTTCACACCCGTCAGAATGGCTAAAATCAACAGCACAGGAAACAAAAGAAGTTGCTGAGGATGCAGAGAAAGGGGAACCTTCTTACACAGTTGGTGGGAATGCAAACCGGTGCAGCCACTCTGGAAAACAGTATGGAGCCTCCTCAAAAAAGTTAAAAATAGAACGACCCTGTGACCCAGCATTTGCACTACTATGTATTCACCCAATGGATACAAAAATACTAATTCAAAGGAGCACATGCACCCAGATGTATGTAGCAGCAATGTCCACAATAGCCAAATTATGGAGAGAGCCCAAATGTCCATCAACTGATGAATGGATAAAGAATATTTATGTTCATATATTTATGTACATATTATATATATATAATGAAATATTAGCCATAAAAGAGAATGAAATCTTGCCATTTACAAGGACATGGATGGAACTACAGCATATTATACTAAGTCAAATAAGTCCATCAGAGAAGACAAATACCATATGATCTCACTCATACGTGGAATTTAAGAAACAAAACAGATGAATGGGGAAAGAATAAATAAAAGAGGGAGGCAAAACATAAGAGACTCACAACTGTAGAGAACAAACTGAGGGCTGCTGGAGGGGAGGTGGGGATGGGCCAGATGAATGACGGGTATTAAGCATGGCACTTGTGATGAGCACTGGGTGTTGTATGTAAGTGATAAATCACTAAATTCTACTCTTTTTTTTTTAATGTTTTTTTATTACATTATGTTAGTCACCATACAGTACATCCCTGGTTTCTGATGCAAGGTTCAATGATTCATTAGTTGTGTATAACACCCAGTGCACCATGCAATACATGCCCCCCTCACTACCCACCACCAGTCTATCCCATTCCCCCACNCTGGTTTCTGATGCAAGGTTCAATGATTCATTAGTTGCGTATAACACCCAGTGCACCATGCAATACATGCCCCCCTCACTACCCACCACCAGTCTATCCCATTCCCCCAGCCCCCTCCACTCTGAAGCCCTCAGTTTGTTTCTCAGAGTCCATAGTCTCCCATGCTTCACTTCCCCTTCTGATTACCCCCCTTTCTTTATCCTGTTCTTCCCCTACCAATCTTCCTAGTTCTTATGTTCCATAGATGAGAGAAATCATATGATAATTGTCTTTCTCTGCTTGACTTATCTCACTTAGCATTATCTCCTCCAGTGCTGTCCATGTTGCAGCAAATGTTGAGAACTCGTTCTTTCTGATAGCTGAGTAATATTCCATTGTATATATGGACCACAGCTTCTTAATCCAGTCATCTGTTGAAGGGCACCTCGGTTCCTTCCACGATTTAGCTATTGTGGATAATGCTGCTATGAACATTGGGGTGCATATGGCCCTTCTCTTCACTACATCTGGATCTTTGGGGTAAATACCCAGTAT
>NC_048218.1:32177546-32193735 GCF_002007445.2 Ailuropoda melanoleuca
TACAGCTTTGTTCTACCTAGCCCACTTGTATTTTAATTCATACAATTCTACATAATTATGTAAAACTAATTATTAATGTAATTGTCAACATGTTTTCCTTTAGGCTTTTTGTTTCTTCTAACGGGGAAAAAAACTTGACTTGGGTTAATTTCCATATTTATATTCTTCCATTGTTTAAAAACACAGTATGCTTCAAATAATAATGCAAATTCAAATAAAAATTACCTCCCAAGTCCATGTGATTTTAGTCTATATTTCTCACTTTAGTATGAGGCCATCTCTTTTCTTTAATCCATCTTTTTTAAAATACAACTTGAGTCTCTCCTCAGAAATTCTCTCATGAACAAACACAGACTGCAGGTCTTGATGAAAGAGTACAAAATTGGTGAGTTGGAAAATACAGCCTGACAGGGTCCCGTGGGAGCTATTAAGTCACCGTAGTGGGTTGTTTTTGTTTTTGTTTTGCTTTTTCTTACAGCCTGAATTATCAGCTCATTTATTTGTTCTTCCTTCAAATTCTCAGAGATTTCACCTTTTAAATCGCTCTCCCCTTGACTTGCTTTGCTTTTCACAATCTAATTGAATGTGGAACCAAAATATGGATTCATAGAGAGTGAAATATGTTTTGAGTTTGTACATTCACTAAAACATATATAGTTAAAAGCATCTGCACAAAGAAATATGTGTGTGTGTATCTAGTTTCTGTACAATTCTTAGGAAAATAGGATTTTCTCTCTGCTCTAACTCTTCTGCAAAAAGTAGTCCTGATTCACTATTTGACCAAATCATTAAGCCTTTAATATTAGTCAGTGGTCTACCAAATATGAACTCATTGGAAAATAGAATTAGATATTTGTTGTAACATGGCAAAATCCTTACCAGGCTTTCAGAGTAACTGAAAAAACTGGCACTGAAAAAATGGATGAAAAATAGATGTTAGATCCATAAATAGAGACAGAGATATTGAGATATAAATATAAAAATTTCATGATAAAATTAATAGAAAGGCGATTTGTGAGTTCCTGAGTTTTTGAAAGCAAAAACAAACAAAACAAGACAAAACAGGTATTTGTTGGACAGTGTGAAACTCACTAGAGAATTCCTAAAGTCAATCGTGTTTATTATAAATATGTAGGAGTGTTTGGATTTTACTCAAAATGTATCATTCCTAATGAACTACTTTTATTTTTTATTGAAGAATAGTTGACACATAATATTACATTAGTTTCAGGTGGACAACATGGTGATTGGACAAGTCTATACCTTATACTATGCTCACCACAAGTATTGATACCATCTGTCCCCGTACAGCACAATTACAATATCATATTCCCTATGCTGTATCTTTTATCCCTGTTACTTACTTTTTCCATAACTGGTCTGTATCTCCCACTTTGCTTATTCACCCACTTTGCCTATCCCCACATCTCCTACCCTCTGGCAACCATCAATTATTTCTCTGTATTTATGGGTCTGTTTCTGCTTTTTGTTGATTCAGGGTTTTTTTGTTTGTTTTGTTTCTGTTTGTTTGCTTAGATTCCACATATAAATGAAATCATATGGCATTTGTCTTTCTCTGTCTGACTTATTTCATGTAGCATAATATCTTCTAGGTCCACTCATGTCATTGTAAATGGCAAGATCACATTCTTCTTTTATGGATGAGTAATATTTAAGCTGCTTTTAAAATTCAGTATAATCTTGTATTTTGTAAAATGCTGAAATACAAAGCTTCTGTATTAAAGCACAAAGGATCATAATTGGAACTGTAATTTTCCATGAACTGGCCGTGGGATTATTTGCATGAAGGCTCTTATTCTTGAGTTCAAAAAGATGAAAACAATGTGTTTCTTCTGCAAGTCCCCTAGAAACCCACAACATTAGAATCCACTGTGCAACATCTGTAAGGTTATAGTATAGGTCATGAACATCTCAAGAAGCACCAGTGTATACTCATATGGTCTACCCTAATGCACACAGGCTTGCTTTGCTACTAGAATTTGTTATTGGAATCCATTTTTTTAACTTTTTGAATTTTGCATGATAATTCCCAAATAATGTGTTAAATTTTCCAATGTTTCATTTGGGAATAAAAATCATTGTAACCTGGCACACCTGGATGGCTAAGTCAGTTAAGCATCTGACTTAGTTTCGGCTCTGGTCATGATCTCACAGTCATGGGATCGAGCCCCGTGGCCGGCTCCATGCTCAGTGCAGAGTCTGCTTCAGCTTCTTTCTCCCTCTCCCCCAACTCTGTTCTCCCAGCTCACACTCACACTCTCTCTAAAATAAATAAAATCTTTTGAAAAAATCACTGTAACCCTGTTATATGTTAAAACATTATTTATCCTAAATTTATTTTATTAATTAATTTAATAATCTATAAAGACAAAATAAAATGAATATTTGCCATACACTATATTGCAAAAATAAAAGACCATACTGAGGTTTATAGAAAAGTTATAGGCTAGGCAAATAATCCATGAACAAGACAACTCCCATATACACAATACCAATCACCTCCCTAGCTCGCGTTTCTTAAGTGTATTTTGTATTATCCATCTTAAAACTATTGAGGGAGAGGGAAAAACAAAACAAAACAAGAAACAAACCAAAAACCTCCCTTATATTCTTGCCATACAAAAGAAGTGGAAAGAATTACCAAATATGCTGTTTTTTACTCTTTCTTAAATATCACATGTCTAATTTTGCCTCTCTGCCCTTAAAGTTTGTATTTCCACTATGGATGAGAAGCACTTCTTTGCACACAGGCCAAAACTTACAATGTACATTTCAGATCAGATTCACAGAAACGTGCAGTATTTATGAGTGATACATAATCTTTAGATTTAAAAATATTTTTTAAATTTTACAATAAAATTTTATTATATTGAAAATGAATAACTTCAACTGAACTAAAATTTATTTTAATGCTCCTAGCCTTAGTAGTCTCAGAGACTTGAACACAAAGATTTAAAATAAATATTAAAAAAATAAGATTTCCTTCATTAAGAAAGAGCATTCTGTTGCAATAACATAAAGTCTTATATAATTTCTCTCTCTGTACTGATAACAGATTTTTACAAATTTGCTTTGTTTCATAATTTTTGGTTAAAATTATATTGCTTATTTGGGGGAAGGTAATAGTGTATATTTCAAAAGATAAAAAGGTATGTATAAATGTAAGTTTCCCCCTCCTCCCTCAGACCCAGTTTTCACATTTCCTCCTCAGCAGTAACTATAGTTTCCAATTTCTTGTGTATCCATTGAGAGATATTTTATGCAAATACAAGAAGTATTAAAAAGATTTAAAGTGGAAATTCTGTCACCAAGGAAAGGAAATATATTTTAATAGCATATATATTTCCATAATTACTTTTTCTCTTCCAAACATGGGTTTTAAATGTTTCTTTATTTGAAATGTACCGCATGATGTATTTTTTAATCTTAGTTTTCTTAGATATTATCAAAGCTCTAAAGATATTTATTGTAACAAATAAATATATTCTAAGGTATTTCACTGAATTTTATATTTTTACTTCTTTGTGACTCTCATTCATTATTTTATTAAGTGGTTACAGCTCAGATTTTTTTTATGTGAAGGTAGAATAAGAACTCTAACTGTAGTAGACATTTTTTTTGGTGTACATCATAACATTTACTTATTATTGATTCTCAGAATGATGTAAGTTGTTATATACTACATTTGTAGAAAAGAGTTAATTTAACATATATTTTACCTATATAATAATCTTTTTTCCTATATCTTAAACATCCAGAGAATCATAATTTGGGGAAAGGGCTGAGAATGAAAATCCACTGTCATTTTGTTTCAAAATCTTTGAAAATCAGTGTTATTTGGATTCTATTCCACAAAATTGTAAACAATTCTCTCATTTAAAATCCATGAATTAAGCATAGTATCTACGGAATTTTCAAAGTTAATATACATTACATGTTTAATATTTTTTTCTTTAAACATACAAAAAAATACATTCTGCAGTTTTCAGTCTGTCCCAAATATTAAAAACTATGATTTCATGTTTTTGTTAATACAGAAATTATTTCATTAATGTTAAATATTTGAGGGCTTCTGTACAAATATCCTAAAATAAAATTGCTTTTAAAGTATCATTTAAATTATTGTAACTCTGACCTTGTTCCTGATATTAGCACTGATACCCAACATATTGTATTTAGATATAAATTATTTTAGAAGATTGTTTCATTTTAATTCAGAAATCATTGCCACTATTTTAAAAGTAGGATAGATCTGTAGAGCGCTCTCTAAACCCATGAATAAGTTTTACTTGTTCTGCTTCAATTTAGAAAGTTTGGAAACAATGAATTTTTCTAAGTAGTAGATTTCTTCTCTATATAGGTTCATCTAATCCTAAATCAACTTACTATTTCAGGGAAAAGTAAACAGTCTGTAGTAGAAATGTAGGTTGCTAACTATGAAGAGAGATAAATGGGTGAAAAATGGATGTTAGATCCATAAAGAGAGACAGACAGAGATATTGAGATATAAGTACATAGGCTAAGCACAGACATCTATACAGACCTACACCCACATCCACCTATTAACTTATCTACCTACCTACCAATCTATCACCTATCATCTATCTATCTGGAGAAATATCAAGTGCAGGAATTTCAGATGGAAAGAATTAAGTTGTTTATACTCCATTCATTGAATATTATCATCACCTTGTTCATTGTTGTTCTAACATTTTCTTTTTAATCTCTTCCTCCAACTATATTCTTCCCTCTGACATTGACACTCACTTTCATAGATTTATTGAATTCATGTCTCGGTGATGTATGTGCTTACATAAATATATGTTACTATTCGGAGGTTATTTATATAAATTTTGATGGTGTCTGTCATTTCTGGTTCAATATCTTTTAGGCTAAGTTTCCCAAATATAGTTTTGGGAAATATAGTTTGTTATTTCTTCAGAATTGCTAAAAAAATAATTGTATTTAGATAGCGTGTTTTAATTTGATATTAGACTAGTGATGGAAAACCAAGATACATTCAGTATGTTACTATTATAAGTAATGTGTAGCCAAAGCTTTTTGTGCTACATGACACATTCATTGGGCTACCTATAATCTCAGCTACAGATGTCACTTAAAGTCACCACGCATATACAAAGCCCACTTCAAAAAAAAGACAATTCCTCCTGTCTTTGCTTTACAAGAAGTAGAAGAAGCTTGCTCAGTCAGTAATTGTGGGGAGTTACCCTCAACAAGTGGAAGACTGAACATGTGACCTGAGCCTAGCCAGCAGAGGACAGCTCTGAAGTACAGTCTCCAAGTTTCCCCAGTTGGGCACCGACAGAATTCAGCTCTAGGTCATCCACAGAGGTTACTAGCTCCATAAAACATTCTTCACTGCTTTTTCTTCCTTCCCTGCTAAACTCTCCGTACTCACTTGTCTGGATTCCTTGGATCACATCCCAAATGAATAAATTTCACTCAAGTCCTCGTCACAGGCTTTGAAAGAAATCAAATAGAGACACATTCTGTTACCAGACATCCCTACATATGATTCCATATGAATTTACTGCCAGACTGAGGGTGGTAGGGTATGTACACAGTGAATGGAAATATTGGATTATTTTACCCAATTCTTTATTCCTCTGTGCTATAAATTTATTTACTCATGCCCACAGTCATGCAATCTTGCAGTGCCTTCCACTATAAGAGAATATATTGTTTTATGTCATTGATGTTATAATTGGTCATATAACTAGCAAGCCTAATGGGATTTTAGTGGCCAAGAGGAAAACAGCAGCTTAAATGTGCTTACATGATTTTTCTTGATCTCTTGTGCTCCTAAGATATACCCAAAGAGGAGCATGCCTCAGAAAGCAGTTGCTTGTTCAGTCTGAGACCCAGAATGATAACATATGGAGTTGGCATGATCCTGACTAAAAGTCAGAAATCAGTTGGGCCCCACCAAATCCAGCCCAGATCAATCAAACTACAGCAAATTGAACAAAAAATGAAATATTTTATGTGTCTCTGAGGTTTTTGAGGTTAATTTTTACCCAGCAAAACTGAATACCATAAGTAGTTTTACCAATAATGTTCTGTTGTTCTGCAAAATAACTGCCTGATTATACCATAATTGATATTCAATGAGCTAATATTTGCCAATTTGTTAAGTAAAAGGTTGTATCTTCCTAAGACTTAAATTTAGTATTTCTCTGCACTGGTGAGGCTGCATATCTTTCCATATTTTTTTTAATAAATGAGTTTCCGTTTATAAAAAATGATTATTCTTTTTTTTTGCAGTTTTTAATTTGGTCTCCTTTGAAGGAATTGATTTGTATTCTTTATCATCTTTTGTGCTGTTGTTGTTTTTCAATATTGCAATGAATTGCCCCAAAATATTTCCTTTTTATTAATTTTATCAATATATTTCACTGATGAGAAATTATTTCGAATATATATATATATATATATATAACTTTGGGTTTTGAGAATCTTGTGAAAAAATCTTCCTTAATGTTGTGATCAAAATATTTCTTTTTCTGTTGATGTTACTGTTTTACTTTCATAGCCAAAGTAATGTGAACTTCTGTTCTATGTGGCTGGAGATAGACTGCTAATTTCATTTTTCTTCATCATTTCTTTTCCATTAATATGTGATAGCATAGATATATCTACACCAAGATTGTGAAATACATTATCTTTTTCTGAACTCTTTATATGTTCCAGTAGACTCCCTGTCCCTGCTTCAACACTACACAGTTTAATTGCTACAGCTTTGTAGAGTTCCTCAGCTGGTGGAGCAGGCTTACTTTTCCTGTTTCTGAGCCATGATAGATCTTTTACAAATTAGTTTCAGTAATTCATGGATCTTGCTGTTGCATCAGATTTTCAGCATTTTAAAATTCTGCTTATTTATTGAGTGAAACTGCACTGAGTTTTATAAATGGAAACTCATAATTTGGGGTAAATATGCATCCCTACAGTATTAGTCTCCATCCCTATATAATAACATTTTCAGTGTAATTAGATTTTCTAAAGTTTTTTTTATTGAGGTTTGTTTTATGTTTTTATTTAAATTCCAGTTAGTTAATATATAGTATAATATTTTCAGGTGACAGTGATTCAACACTTCCATAAATCACCTAGTGCTCATTATATCATGTGCCCTCCTTAATGTCCATCACCCAGTTACCCCATCCCCCCACAAGCCTTCCCTCCAGCAGCCTTCAGTTTGTTTCCTATTAAAATCCCTGTTTTATAAAAATTGAAGAAAAAGGAGATTAAGTAAGTTGCTAGGATCACACAGCTAAAAAAGTGGTGAAGATAATATTTAAATCCAGCAGTGTGGTTGGAGCCCATGCTCTTAAACACTGTGCAATTATGTCCTTGGTTATAAGTTCCATGTTATATGATCTTCACAATAACCTAACACAATAAATTATATTCAATTCATTATCTAAAAGAGAAATTTGAGAAGTCAAGAAGTTCAATAACTTTCAATGGACACATAAATAAAAAGCACTGAAGCAGATACCTAGAGCTGTATAACTTTATACTCTAGATGCTTAATACTTATTGGATAAATACAAGGAGCTCCATATTATTTCTTATAGAAAATGGCCTCATTTATGGTAGTAAAACATGGCAATTCCTTTAATCTTTATATATTTCCAAATGCAATATTCAATCATGGATCACACTAATATAGGTGAAAATCAGGATCAAAAGTGGTATTTTCAAAGGATTCTGCATTATGGAACAATTCGAACAATCTTAGACTACCACTTAATAAAGAAAGCAGATGAAATTTCAGAACCTCTTTCTAGCAACATTTATTAATTTACATTTACTCTCAAAATATTGTTGGGTTACAAAGGAAGTAGGAAAGGGGCACTTTAATTTAGTAATTGAATATTATATTTCTAGCTGTGGTCTAAATATTAAAGATACTAAAAGATTACATAAAATATAAAATTATTTTAAGTGTGCCTAGTACAAAGCTAACTTTTTTTTTCTTTTAGATTTTTATTTATTTATTTATTTATTTGACAGAGAGAGAGACAGCCAGCGAGAGAGGGAACACAGGCAGGGGGAGTGGGAGAGGAAGAAGCAGGCTTCCAGCGGAGGAGCCTGATGTGGGGCTCGATCCCAGGACTCTGAGATCACGCCCTGAGCCAAAGGCAGATGCTTAACGACTGAGCCACTTAGGCGCCCCCAAAGCTAACTTTCTTAATCACTCAGAGAAAGCTGTCTAAAGCCAGTCTTTTACTCATGTCTACTCTGAAGTCAGGAAATTTGGGAAAATAATAGCATTAAAAATTACATTAAAATTTAATAAAGTGTTAGGCATTTTCATCATGGATTTCCTTTGAAGTAAAGATATTTTGGGTCTTACATATTGCCACAAAATCATTATTAAACCATTCTTTGAAGTTTCAGATGTTTGTAATTCATGAAACTATACTTTGACACAATATAAGACAACTTAAGTCATTTTAAGAATTTACTGTAAATTTTAAAATCTCAAAGGATTCTCAAATTCGAATATATTTTTCATTTAGAGACAAAAAAAAGTACAACTTTTAATCTATCTTTTATATCTATTCTATCCCTCAAGGCAAAAAAAAACCCACACAGGATACTAATGGCAGAAAAATGCATAATTAACAGCATAACCTTAGTTTACTATGAAAATGTCAGAAAATACAACAACAGCTAAGACAAAAACATTATATTCATACTGAAAACAAAAAGGAGTAAACAACCTCCTTAAAAAAAAGCACTTCCTGTGTATGTGAGTTATAACTAGTTTTCATATTTTTGACTATTTAAATTTCAACAGAAATTAATTTTATTCCTATGTGTAACTTTTACATTTTTCCCAAATGTTTTACTATGAAAACTCTCAAACATAGAGCAAAGATCAAAGAAACACTCAGTGACTATACCATATACCTATGACTTCATCTACAACTGTTAAATTTTGGTATGTTTATGCCATATCTGTCTATTCATCATTCAATCATCATATCTTATATATTTCATATACGCTATTCCTAAATACTCCAGAATGCATACATTAAATGGAGTTTAATGTTTTGGGGAGTAAATATTACATGCAGTGATATGCATAAATCTTTAGTGTACCTAAATATAATATTAAGGCACCTTGGTCTTTCTTGTAACTGCTGTAAGTTTTGCATCCTTATTCTACACCAGATGTCCCTGTTTCACTATAATTCATATACTCTAAATGGCAGAAATCACAAAGAATCCTGTTGTTCCCCAGCCCTTAGCCAATATGCCGCTTATTCTCATCGGGATACTAATATGTCATTTAGCTTTGTACTAGGCTGTTCTCTGTCACATTCTTACAAGAATATTGAACCAAAGCAGGCAGCCATCAGCATTTAGTAGTAACAGAGGAAAACAGAAACAAACACAAAAATGCCAAAGCATAAGATAATTAATCACTAAATGAAAGGTCATTTATAATTTGGGTATACAAAAGTGACATTACTAAAATTAATAATCAGGACTTCATACACAGGACCTATTTTCCTGACAAAAGGTAGCCTACATCTACCTTGCTTGTATTAATATATGCTATTAAAGGCAATGTTGTTAGCCTAAAGGCATGGTACATTGCTAATGTGAAATGTTGCCTGAGGTTTACAAATGATAACACTTGATTGTTAACAGGCCACCCTATAAAATCAATTACCTCCGCTCTAAATATATCTTTAGTGGTTATAAATAATTTAAACTAAGGGCTATAGGGTACCAGAATATTTCCATCGACCTCAAGAATAATTTTGTCATTGTAGTCTTATGTCTTCATTAGACGACATTTTTCATGGAGTTAAAATTGTGGTAAAATACAGTGCATAAAATTTTAACATCTACAAATCATGTAGCTTCTTTAATTCTCTAGACAGTCCTATATTCAGGCTCTGTTAACATAATTCAAGAGCTGAACAACCCCACCCCAATTCTTTCAATGGATTTAAGGGAGCTCACAATAAATGTGAAAAATATTGCTATCACAGAAATGTAAAAAAATATGTTCCAAGATTTCAGAGTAAATTAAATACTTAGCGAATATGAAACACTTTTAGAGGAAACTGTAGTTTGCTTGTTTATACAATACCAGCTGAATAACCATGAAAGTATGATGATCCATCCTTACTTATTGTCAATAGTCTAATAATGTCAAAGAGTTTGGACAAGAGGCATGTATAAATAAAGTACCAAACACAGCAGAGTTTATTAGTTAATCTCAAAAGGGAATATATCCAGGATTTAGTAGTTTAATACTTGTTATTTTATGAATTCTACTTCTTCACAACCACTTTTCTGTGTGATCTTTCCATTTGCACCACAATACAGAAATGACTGAAAATCCTAAAAGTGTATCAGGTAGTCTAGACCATGAGGCAGAGCTCCAATGTCCAATTACAGTTAAGATTATGGCAGTCAGCCCAATATATGCATTATGCAATCTCTTTCCTTGTTACAACCCACAAAGTATAATAAAATCTAAAAGTCATAATTTCATTCCTGCTAAGAAACTCCCACATTTCAAAATGATTAAAATAAAAACGATCTGCATTTTGTTAAATAACACCATAATTTGTGGGACAAAGTGGTGTCAAATAAAGAGAGAAGGACATTCAAAGTGAAGAGTCAAACAGATTTTATTTTTTTTTTATTTTATTTTTTTTTAAAGATTTTATTTATTTATTTGACAGAGATAGAGACAGCCAGCGAGAGAGGGAACACAAGCAGGGAGAGTGGGAGAGGAAGAAGCAGGCTCATAGCAGAAGAGCCTGATGTGGGGCTCGATCCCACAACGCCGGGATCACGCCCTGAGCCGAAGGCAGGCGCTTAACCGCTGTGCCACCCAGGCGCCCCCAAACAGATTTTAAAAAACAATAATGTTCATACATCCATAGTTCTATTCCAGTTTGCAAGAACAGAGTAGTAGTTTCACTGAAAGGGTGTTAGGAAGATAAAACTTCATTATCAATTATTACCATTTTTTTCTAAAATAATAAAAATGGAATACCCATTATTGAAAAGAAATGTGTTCTTTCAGAAAATGTCTTAGCAAAACATTCTAAATTAACTATTATCTAAAACTATGCAATGGCTTTTTTCTTCCTTTTAATTTTACTATGTTTATTCAGCAGTGGTCTTCTTGGCAATGTGGCATTTCATTTTTAGGGAACAGAAGGAAGAACTGTAGGGGGTGAAGCTGTATATGTTAATAGAAACTTTGAAGTAGACCAGAAATAAAAATGCTGCTCATTCATCCATTCACTCCTTCATCCTGAAAATGGTCTGTTGATCTGGTTTGTAAATGGATTTTGTAGTAAATGCCAAGCCAAACTACCCTGCCCCAGAAGCTGATTTATTCATGAACCAGACCTAGAGACATGGACTTGCCCAGTTTAGCCTGGGAAGGAGAGAGCGCATCCAGGCAGAAGTGGGATTTGCCCATGAGCCCGGCACTCAGACAGCAGTCTGCCCCTGAATAAATCTCTCCTCTATTTTCCCTCTTCTGATAAAACTTCTGATTTTAACTTCTGGGGGGTTAGCATTTATAGTTGATAAATAATTGTTACAGTACTTGGGAATATTCATAAACAAAAACATCTATTATTAGACTGTTTTGATTTGCAAATACCAGGTCAAAGGGGAAGTGTAACTTACTAATTAAGCAAATTGCTCTAGGGCCAACTGAATGGTTCCAGATCCCAGCTCTACCACTTGTTATCAAGTGGCTTTAAAGAAACTCTCTGTTTTCCCATCTGTACAACATTTAGAATAGTAGCACCTATCTCACAGAGCCACTGTAAGAAATAAACAAAATATTGTATTTTAGATACTTAAGATAGTCAGGTCCTTAGTACACACTACCCCTTTGACACTTTACTGATGCAGGATATTCCAAAAAGAAAAAACTTAAGAAGTAGCTGAGAAGAGACAACCAAATGTACAATTTTGTATAAGGCAGAAATGGCAATATGAGCACTGTCTTTAGATCTTAATATAGTGGGCATAACCTCATGCAATTTTATATCTCCCTTATCCTTGTCTTTGCTGAACTTGCAAGAAAACATTTTTGCTTAGAAGACTTCTAGAGGGTGATTTTTTTTTTTTTTTAAAGAATAAACCTCAAGTTCAGAAGATGCTCTATAGCTGTTTTTCAGACCTCAGGTCTCCGAAAACCTCCCCAAAGCCTTAGGAATATATAAAAGAAGTGTATATGTGGATTTTCTGATTGATGACTAGATTAATAAACATATCAATTCATCCAAAATCAGGAATTCATTTAGAGTCTTGTCCTCTAGGAGCCTGTACTCTAGTGAGAGCCACAGACAAAGCAAACATTAGAAAACAACAGGATACTGCTACAGTGGCGATCTTAAACTAATTATGGAACACATTTAAAATGTCCCCAACAGAGATGACATTAAGTCTATGGATGAAGATGCTAAACATGAAGAAAGACTTCTACTAGATAGTTAGCTGCAGAAATTTTTAAGGGAGGCCGTTAGTCTGTGATACGGTATGAAGGGGAAAGTCTAGCATGGGAAGAATCAAGACTACATGTTTGATATAAAATGAAGAGTTGAAAACTGTTAAGGGATCCCCACAATTGTTTTGTTTTTAAATTTTTATCTTAAGCATCTAAGTTACTTTTGACCCTTAACCACTGATGGAACAAGAACTAGGAAATAACTCAAGAGACTTAAAAGCAAAACAACATTAAACATATAAAGGGAGAGTCTATCAAACAAAATGCCTTAGGCTGAATATTAACTACAAGAGAAAGAAAGAAAGAAAGAAAGAAAGAAAGAAAGAAAGAAAGAAAGAAAGAAAGAAAGAAAGAAAAGAAAGAAAGAAAGAAAGAAAGAAAGAAAGAAAGAAAGAAAGATCCAAGCTGTAGTATTGGATGTAGATGGGAAAATGGCAGAAGATAAAGTAAAAGGATAAAATGGATCAGTGGAAATCCCCATTTGACCAGCAGACCCAAGTGACATTTGGGGTCTCTGATCACTAAGTTTAATTTACAGCCAGTGTCTAGCAATCCCTGAAATAACAGGTTGTTTTCATTCTCAGCTATACTTCTCCTTGGGGAAAGACTGGAGGAGTAATTACAGTGCATACTCATGTCAGTATTGTAGCATACTTTCTCAAGGAGACGTAGGCTCCCATTTAGACTGTCTTAGGTCTGAAAACTAGAAAAAGAGAGCATTGTGGCAATATAAGTCAGATCTTTGCCCACTAGACCTAGAAGTTTCCCTGCTATAGATCGAATAATATTTTATTCACAGCAATCTATTTTTTCCCCTGGATACATACTGATCTATTAGACCATGCTGTTAGATAGTGACAATATGAAGTCTATGGTAGTTGGGCCATGAGCCAGGGGGAGAGAATAAGTCTGGGATGCTGAAAATGTGCACTAGCTGTGCAACAGAAGGCCATGATTTATTTCTCACTCTCTGGGGTTTTGTGTGTGGATTTATATATATACAAGCACTCACACATCCAAACACAGAGGTGTAGTGTATGGGTTAACAAAGCTCTCAATGTTTTTGTCCTACCCCTTTTTGTTTCCTTTCACTTTTGTAATCTGGCATTGAATGTCTGTTACTGAATTTATATATGGTTCTGAAAATGTTAATGACTTATCAGTAACTCCACAATTACAGAAATAGTAAAGTTTTTGAATGATACTCTAGTCAGTCAGAGTTTTACAAATATCAAAAAACAAAAGAAACCAGTATTGGAATTTTTTTCATTATGGATATATCACAGTTACAAAATTTTTTTGGTAATTTCTTTTCTTTCTTTCTTTCATTTTTTAAAAGATTTTATTTATTTATTTGACACAGAGAGAGATAGTGACAGAGAGAGAGAGAGAGCGCACAAGCAAGCAGAGCATCAGGCAGAGGGAGAGGGAGAAGCAGGTTCCCCACTGAGAAAGGAGCCTGACCTGCGACCAGACCACTGCTCATCCCAGGACCCTGGGATCAATGACCTGAGCTGAAGGCAGACCCTTAACCTACTGAGCCACCCAGGTGGCCACCCCTTCCTTCCTTCCTTCTTTCCTTCTTCCCTCCTTCCCTCCCTCCTTCTTTCTTTCTTTCTTTTCTTTCTTTCTTTTTCTTTCTTTCTCCTTCCTTCCTTCCTTCCTTCCTTCCTTCTTCCTTCCTTCCTTTCTTTTTCTTTCTTTCTCTTTCTTTCCATGTTCCTTTTTAAATCTTTGACATTATGTTTGCTGAGAAACCTTTCCTCAATAAAATAACCAGTACTATATTTTTATCTTATACCTTATAGAACACATCACTATATGGAAATAAATCATTGATAAAGAATCTAGAGCTATATGCAATGCCATTGATCCTCAAGAAACTATCAGGAAATTGAGGAGGAAGTCAATTGAATGAGATATTGTCACTATGAGCTAACACGCTCCTTCCTACTCAAAGGTAAAGAACCATAAATTACACTCAAGCTCAAGACCAATTTAAAACATTAAAGAAGAAGGAATATCAAGGTGAATTGCAGGTTGCTTGAGGTAAAGAGTTAAATCTAAAATTTTTTGAATTCCTAAAATAAAACAAAAATAGTAATGCTGATTAATGTAAAGTTTTCACTGGTTATTAATTATTTAATGAATTAAAAGAAAATACAATTGAAGCAAAGCAGAACAAGCATAAAGGTAATTTTTAGCACTGAGGATTAACAAAGGTACATTTTACTACTTGGTGCAAAGTCAGTACTGGAGGAAGTCACCACTCTCCAGCAAAGCTGGGATGCAGCCTGTGTTCAGGGATTCCAACCTGATTATGTCAGGAGCCAGATGGTCTATCCAGGACAAGACACAATATTATAAAAATTAGGCCAACTAGGTGTTTGGTTGTTTCACTGATCTCCAAGGAGATGAAGTGAAAAAGGAGTGTTTTTCTCAGTAAGGCTTGGCCTCTGGAATCTCATTTGTTATTTAGTAAGATGGCTTAATACAGATACATGCTGTGTTGCTAGTGAATTCAGCAAATGAAGACTTCAGTCTCAGTGGAAACCTTGCCACTACTCTTTTAAAAATGACTGTCCCAGAGCTAATTAACAAGGGACTGTGACAATATAATAAATAGAGAGGGCCAGATTTTATTAGATTGAGGGCCAGGTTATCCTTGGCTCTTCAGTTTTCTTTAACGAGGTTTTTATACAACCATATGATTCTTGCAGTTGGTCCCTAGTGGATGAAAGAAGACGCCTCAGGGTGTTTACCTTTTAAAAAGACAGGTGGAAGAAAGTCCCATTCAGTTAAAAAAAAACAAGTATCCACCCATTGCCATCCCATCTATTTGACTTGTTGTTCTTGGAGTTCTCTCTCTCTCTTCTTTAATTCTTTATTTAAATTCAATGTAGTTAACATATAGTGTGTTATTAGTTTCAGGGGTAGAATTTAGTGATTCATCAGCTGCGTGTAACACCCAGTGCTCATCACATCAAGTGCCCTCCTTAATGCCCATCTCCCAGTTACCCCTCCCTCCACACTCATCCCCTCCAGCAGCCCTCAGTTTGTTTCCTAGAGTTCAGCCTCTCTTATGGTTTGCCTCTCTATTTTCATCTTATTTTATTTTTCTTCGCTTCCCCCATATTCATCTGTTTTGTTTCTTAACTTCCACATGGGTGAAATCATATGGTATTTGTCTTTCTCTGAGTTATTGATTTCAGTTAGCATAATACCTTCTACTTACATGGCTAAGTAATATTCCATTGTACATATGTACCACCTCTTCTTTATCCATTCATCTGTCGATGGACATCTGGGTTCTTTCCCTATTTTTGCAATTGTGGACATTGCTGCTATAAACATTGGGATGTATGTGCCCCTTTGAATCACTATGTTTGTATCCTTTGGATAAATACCTAGTAGTTCAATTGCTGGGTTGTAGGGTAGCTCTATTTTTAGAGTTCTCTTAAACTAGTACATAGAGACTACTATTAAGACCATCAGTGAAAGCTTTCAATATTACAGGGATGAGCACAGATTAAGAGATCTACTTTGTAGGCACAACTGAGACACTGAGACACTGCAAGAATGGTGCTTAAAGAAACACTGCCTAATAATTTTCTCCTGCCTAGTTTAAAACCAGAAATC
>NC_048218.1:32194452-32250152 GCF_002007445.2 Ailuropoda melanoleuca
TTTCTTTCTTTCTTTTTCTTTCTTTCTCCTTCCTTCCTTCCTTCCTTCCTTCCTTCTTCCTTCCTTCCTTTCTTTTTCTTTCTTTCTCTTTCTTTCCATGTTCCTTTTTAAATCTTTGACATTATGTTTGCTGAGAAACCTTTCCTCAATAAAATAACCAGTACTATATTTTTATCTTATACCTTATAGAACACATCACTATATGGAAATAAATCATTGATAAAGAATCTAGAGCTATATGCAATGCCATTGATCCTCAAGAAACTATCAGGAAATTGAGGAGGAAGTCAATTGAATGAGATATTGTCACTATGAGCTAACACGCTCCTTCCTACTCAAAGGTAAAGAACCATAAATTACACTCAAGCTCAAGACCAATTTAAAACATTAAAGAAGAAGGAATATCAAGGTGAATTGCAGGTTGCTTGAGGTAAAGAGTTAAATCTAAAATTTTTTGAATTCCTAAAATAAAACAAAAATAGTAATGCTGATTAATGTAAAGTTTTCACTGGTTATTAATTATTTAATGAATTAAAAGAAAATACAATTGAAGCAAAGCAGAACAAGCATAAAGGTAATTTTTAGCACTGAGGATTAACAAAGGTACATTTTACTACTTGGTGCAAAGTCAGTACTGGAGGAAGTCACCACTCTCCAGCAAAGCTGGGATGCAGCCTGTGTTCAGGGATTCCAACCTGATTATGTCAGGAGCCAGATGGTCTATCCAGGACAAGACACAATATTATAAAAATTAGGCCAACTAGGTGTTTGGTTGTTTCACTGATCTCCAAGGAGATGAAGTGAAAAAGGAGTGTTTTTCTCAGTAAGGCTTGGCCTCTGGAATCTCATTTGTTATTTAGTAAGATGGCTTAATACAGATACATGCTGTGTTGCTAGTGAATTCAGCAAATGAAGACTTCAGTCTCAGTGGAAACCTTGCCACTACTCTTTTAAAAATGACTGTCCCAGAGCTAATTAACAAGGGACTGTGACAATATAATAAATAGAGAGGGCCAGATTTTATTAGATTGAGGGCCAGGTTATCCTTGGCTCTTCAGTTTTCTTTAACGAGGTTTTTATACAACCATATGATTCTTGCAGTTGGTCCCTAGTGGATGAAAGAAGACGCCTCAGGGTGTTTACCTTTTAAAAAGACAGGTGGAAGAAAGTCCCATTCAGTTAAAAAAAAACAAGTATCCACCCATTGCCATCCCATCTATTTGACTTGTTGTTCTTGGAGTTCTCTCTCTCTCTTCTTTAATTCTTTATTTAAATTCAATGTAGTTAACATATAGTGTGTTATTAGTTTCAGGGGTAGAATTTAGTGATTCATCAGCTGCGTGTAACACCCAGTGCTCATCACATCAAGTGCCCTCCTTAATGCCCATCTCCCAGTTACCCCTCCCTCCACACTCATCCCCTCCAGCAGCCCTCAGTTTGTTTCCTAGAGTTCAGCCTCTCTTATGGTTTGCCTCTCTATTTTCATCTTATTTTATTTTTCTTCGCCTCCCCCATATTCATCTGTTTTGTTTCTTAACTTCCACATGGGTGAAATCATATGGTATTTGTCTTTCTCTGAGTTATTGATTTCAGTTAGCATAATACCTTCTACTTACATGGCTAAGTAATATTCCATTGTACATATGTACCACCTCTTCTTTATCCATTCATCTGTCGATGGACATCTGGGTTCTTTCCCTATTTTTGCAATTGTGGACATTGCTGCTATAAACATTGGGATGTATGTGCCCCTTTGAATCACTATGTTTGTATCCTTTGGATAAATACCTAGTAGTTCAATTGCTGGGTTGTAGGGTAGCTCTATTTTTAGAGTTCTCTTAAACTAGTACATAGAGACTACTATTAAGACCATCAGTGAAAGCTTTCAATATTACAGGGATGAGCACAGATTAAGAGATCTACTTTGTAGGCACAACTGAGACACTGAGACACTGCAAGAATGGTGCTTAAAGAAACACTGCCTAATAATTTTCTCCTGCCTAGTTTAAAACCAGAAATCCACCCTAATTTAAGAAAAGATCATGAAAATGGAAACATTCTGGAGGCAGCCCAAATTACAGAGTCCACAGTCCCAGGTGATCACAGGAGACATTCATCATGCTGTAGTAAATGCTCCCATTTACAGAGAATGCAGCAAATTGGCTTTGACTTATAATTAGCCTGGCTCATCTATAGCCAAATCAAGGTGCATTAACTCATAGCAGTATATGGCACCCCAGATTTATAAAGGTAAATCTCAGGGAAACATTCAGTGCCCTGCACCTGAATCACACCTGACTTATGTAGATAACAAGGTATTTAAAAAAATATTCACTTGTTTATTAGTTCATTATTTTTTGAGATATAATCAGATCAGATGGATAGATTCCCAATAAGTTTAAAATGTCATACTAGTACCTTATACGTGCCCCGCTCTTTCTAAATGCTTATTGTTTTTACATCTGACATTTTCACAAATTTAAGGTTAGACTACTTGCATAATTTACTAATAGCAGATACAGAAAAATCAGAACCTAGGAGAGGTAAAGTCCAGGGACAATGTCAGCAGAACCAAGAATAGGCAAACATGAGGACTGGAGTCTGACACTTAGAACCAAAAAGGAGAAACCAATATTAAAGTATGTTAAGCTAAATTAGAAAGTGAATATTAGATGGAGGTAAAATGTCATATAAAGACAATATCTTACAAAGCAGTCCCTGTTTCGAAAGCCTGCCAGGAGTGGTATTAAAACTATGATGGGACTACACACACACACAGACACACACACACACACACACAAACACACATACACACAAGTAACTGTGAGGTGATGAATGTTGACTAACTTGATTGTGGTAATCATTTCACAATATATATGTATATCAATCCATCACATTGTACATCTTAATTATATGCAATTTTAATTTGTCAGTTATACCTCAATAAAGGTGGAGAAAAAAAATATGATAGGACCAAACTATCTGAATGGTCACTGTGTGCAGTGCTGTGACAGAGTTCTGGGAGAAAGGGCAGGAGAGGTAGTATGTGCTCATAGGACTCAAGGAAGTACCCTTTACAACATTTTAGAAATAATTACAGCTCTACGATGTGTACCCAGTCCCATGGTATCTATGTCTGTACCCTCCTCACTGGATGTAAAGGCAAAAGGGTATAAAGCAGTCTGGGACTAATCACTGTACTAGCATGCCCAGTAAGCCCCACGGTACTGGTGGAAATGGCTTCATGCCCTTTAGTCTACTGAAGTAAAGACTGCTGTCCTGTCATCCTCTCCGAGCCACACAAAGATTTCTTAGGCCTTAGGCCTAGTGTTCACTCTCTCATCCCCTCATCCAAGCTTCAGAACCTAATATCAAGCCAGGATGGCCTGATTCAGAGAGGAGATCATACAGGTACTATCTCAAGAGAATTTCTGTCTCTCTCTCACACACACCCCTTAGAAAAAAATAAATAAGTTGGTTTTAAGTATTAAGAGTACTATCTGACTTTGGAAAAATGCAATTTAAATAATCCATAATACTAATAGTCATTAGGCTGAAACTTGTTTGTTTGAACTAAGAATATAAGTGGTACAATTAGCTGACACATTGCATAAAGGCAGTTACATAGAAACCTATATGGTCCAAATACTGGTTTCATGAGGATGAACTAATGTATTTAAGCAAAAGATATAAATAATCCACCTGAAAATGGAAAGTGAACTAGTAGAAGAAAGAAGTAACTGGGTTCTTGTGCGGCCTTTCCTAACCTTAAAATCGTCTGAGAATTTCATCCTTGATTAAATATCTCGTAATATTAAACTAAAACATTTCTAGGAAATTAATCATACTAGTTCCATGACAGTCCATCTGAGCACTATGTAGTAGATTAAATTCCTTCATCTACTGTTGAAAGTGTTTATAGAGCAATGTGTGACCAATACTGATGAACTGCAGGGGACAAAGGAATGGATATCGTCATGTACATCCTCGCATGGCTACACAGATTACTACATACCATGGAGCCGCCTCTCCTAAACTGAGGTTTTTATACATACTAAGCACTCCTTGCATGACTGTAAATATCGGGAGTGCTAAAGGACTGAGACATTCAAGGATGTGCTGAGAGGTTATAAGACATTCATTATGCTTTAGATGAAAATGTTTTATAGTATTTGATACATAGTGCCTCCTAAAAGCTAGGCATAACCAAGAAACAGACTCTTAATTATAGAGGACAGACAATTGGTTACTGGAGGATACTAATGGGTGGAGGGATGGGTGAACTAGGTGATGGGGATTAAGGAGGGCACTTGTGATGAGCACTGAGAGTGTTGAATCACTATATTGTACACCTGAAATTATTATTACACTCTATGTTAACTAACTGGAATTCAATTAAAAACTTAAAAAAAATAAAAGCTAGGCATATTTGTGCAACTTGCAGCCTGTCTCTTGGGTCGATTGTAAATCTGAAATCAATATCCTTGCTCCTAATAGAATAAAGGAGCCATTGGTACCAAGAGAATTAATAAAGCATTTGGTGAATATTCTGCCATGACTGGCCAAAGTGGGTCACTTCTTTGATGCCATTTCAGTAATAATTCCTTTGTGTTTAGTCATTGCCTATTTCATATCTCTGAGGCATTTCGACTTATGACTCTCTAATCCTTCCATACTGAAACAGTCATCAAATCATGGTACTCTATTTCTTTTCCAAGTGACACTCACACCTGTTTCCCCTTGGTCATCTCCCTGCAAGCAATCTGATATGAGCCTTTATCCTGCCAAAACTTTGTGCTAGTGATATAGCTGCCTACTTGTTTTTCCTTAGGCACTTATTTTTTTCTCCACTTTTAAAAAGGAATATTTATTTAACAAACCTCTTAGCATAGTGAGCCTAAAAGAGATTCATAATTTAATGAAAGGTTTAATTCAAAAACTTCAACATTTCATTGAAACACCAACATAATAAAATTACCAACATTGGGTATCAATTTTCCTAATCAACTTTAAACAAAGTCTACTTGGATGTGCCCTACAGGATATAAAATTAAATGATATACAACAAGTCTGACAAATCTTTTACTTTGAATCACAGGCATAGCTCCTCTACTTGCTTTATGTTTAAAAAAAAAGAGAGAGAGAGAGAGAGACTAACAGCATGCAATGTGGTTAAAAACACAATTACACAATTGAAACTGATTTAGTAAATATCCTTATCACCTTCAGGAAGCTTCTGTTTTTGTGTTGGAAAAATACTGAAGCTAAAAATTCCAAAAAGAAACCCTGATTTCTACATGTAATGACTTTTGTTAATAATCATAATTATAAAAGCTAGCATTTACTGAGTAGTTATGTATAGGGCACCAATCTGTACTTCTTCCATATTTTTTTTCAATTTTTGCAAAAACTCTGGTAGTTACAATTATTCTTATGTTGGTGTAGCCATGAGGAAATAGAAGACTAATTCATTTGCCAAAGTTCATAACTCTAGGAAGTGGTAATGGTTAGACATGAAAACCATGAATACATGGCAATTTCTAAGATTGTTAAAATATATTCTGTCCCTTTCTTAAGACTGTTCTTTTTTGAGTTAATAATCAAGGTTAATTCCATTGCTCCAACACATTTTACTTGAATATCAGTACCTTCCTTTTGCTCTTTCCTTTCCTTCAGATATGTAACTTTCACTGCCAAAAAATATCTCTTAGGCCTTGGTGACCTATGCAACATATCCTTGAAAGCCACTGGTATTTTCTTATAAAATACTTACCTCTTCCCTGGTCCCTAAATTGCCCTAATCTGTGAACTGCTACAGGACAAACCTGATGACATTAACAGGCTTAGTTATGCAAGGCCCTACCTGACCTCACAGGGCCTTACATTCAAGGTCTGTCCTCAACGTCCGCAGTTAACCACAGTTAACCTTATCATAGGCTAGTTGGGAGAGAGAAGCCTCTGCTAGTCCAAACCAATCTATGCATTACTCTCAAATCGTCTTTATTTGCTAGTGCCCTTCTGATTTCTATAATAATTTCCTCATTGCTCACTGTTTATTGTAATGATCCCATTTTCTCAGATCTCAAAATTTCTATGATGTCTTCAAAATTCAGTAGAGTAAGTTTTTATCTTTATTTTTTATTTTTTTGATCTTTTTCAGCAATTCAACATCCTTCATAGTTTTGATCCTTTATTTTTTGTCCCAAAAGTTATGTCTATACATTGTGCTTGATTAATATTTTATTATTTCTGTTCTGCCATTTGTTGTGTGTGTGTGTGTGTTCTGACATTTGAGATTGAGATATCCCCTACTGATCTAATCCAAATGTTTTTAATATCATAATCTTTTGATGACTACTTGTTTGAATATGAAAGAAAATACTTTTTTATCTTTATGTTGGTTTCAACTTTGTCCCTTCTTAATCTTGCTAGATAACTTTCTTAAGCACTTTTAAAGAAATTCATCCAAGATACAATAGGTCAAGTAGGTAACTGTAAGCATGGACCAAATTCTTAGAACAATTGGTTGCAATCTGAAATGAAACTTCATGCTTCATGTAATGGCCCCAAAATGAGGAACTGGCACAAAAGAGAGAGGCAAGGTAGGATTACGTTTTTATATTCTCTGGTATGTTCGATACCCATTTGACTTTTCTGTCCACAAGTTGAGGACTGGGTTCTCCTTTTTCAATTCCTTAATAAGTGTTATATTTTCCATGAGAATGTTTCGTAACAGTATATCTATTTTGCCTAGATCTAGCTCAATTCTCCTGAAAATGAGTCAATAATCAGAAAATTGTAGTGCCGAGTATTATTGGTGATCAGAGAGAGAGATCAGTGAAGAGAATATTTTTTTTTTTAGAAAAAGAAAGTGGGACGCCTGGGTGACTCAGTCAGTTAAGCATCTGCCTTTGGCTTGGACCACGGTCCCAGAGTTCTGGGATCGAGACCCACATTGGGCTCCTTCCTCAGCGAGGAGCCTGCTTTTCCCTTTGCTGCTCCCCCTGCTCATGCACTCTCGGTCGCTCTCTCTCCCTCTGGCAAATAATGAAACCTTAAAAAAAAAATAGAAAAATAAAAGGAATCAAAACTAGCAACAGTTGGCTTTCCTGTAATAATGAATTTTCCCATCTTTGTGTAATTCCTTATATTTGTTCTCTGATGTCCTTGACTACTGTCAAAACTAGAAACTTTAGTCAGATAATTGTCAATACTGCAAAACACTTGCTCCTTTATTTTTAACTCTAATTTTCGTATTTGTCTTATAAGCATGATGGAAGACATAATCAGATTTTGTATCAGATATAATCAGACACTGCATACCTGCAAGACTGTCTTTATTTTTCTTTTGATTTTTTTTTATTTGAGAGAGAAAGAGAGTGGGGGAGGGGGGGAAAGAATCTCAAGCAGAAACCCCGCTGAGCAGGGAGTCCATCATGGCATTCCATCCCAGGACCCCAAGTTCATTACCCAAGGTCAGACTCTTAACCAACTGAGCCACCCAGGTGCCCCTGAGAGAATGTTTTTAAAATCAATTATTGGGCTTTCCTAAAAGCATTTTTGCAATTTAATCCTTTCAAAATTGTTCAAAATTGTTCAAAGTTAGTAATGATATCACCTTATGGCATTATAATAAGGTCACTTTCTGTTCCACCCAAATGATTTTAGAAATACCCAGGTACATTCATTCTCTCCTGTGTCTTCCAATGTTTTTCATAAGCGGACCATAAAAAAACTTGAATGTTTTTGTTTTGTTTTGTTTCCCTAATAGTTGCTTCTTTCCCGAATCCCCAGGTGCATTCCCTAGATTTTGTTTTTTTTTCCTTCATGGGGAAGGTTTAGCTGTCTGGACTAGGCTTCAGATGACAGTGAACATTCATATTAACATGAATGTATTCCTATTACAGGATTTACCAAATGATGAGATTCCCCAAAACATGGTAAATGTCATGGAAATTTGTAGATATAAATTTTTTACTAGACTAAATAGAAGTCATCTATGAATCTCTCAGTAGGAAAATAACAGTTTAATTAGACTGCTATCTATACAGGAGTGAAAGGGCTCAGGCCTAAAACACCAGATCATCTTAAATTGTAGAGAATTTCATCTTGAAAGAAGTATTAATTTAAGATTTAATTGGACTGCTATCTATATAGGAGTGAAAAAGCTCAGGCCTAAAACACCAGATCATCTTCAGCTGTAGAGAATCCATTCATAATCAACATTTGCTGAATTTCTCAGAAGCAATAGACTTCTGAGCCTTTGTTCTTGTACTTTGAGAACTGAAAATATAGCTGGGTATATGAACATTTATGAAATATTGTTAGAATTAAACAAAGAAATAAAAACTAGCAATCCATGAAGAATTGACCCATCTTAAATTTTAGCTTATAGACTATATTTATTTCTAATATGGAAATTATCCATAAATTCAGTAAAGCATGAAAATCTATCCTAAATTCTAGTCACAGCTCTATTAGAAGACAGCCAACTCACCTTAACAAAATATCTGATGCATTCAGGAGCAATACAGAACCTCATTTAATACAGTTTAATAAATTCTCCCTGCAAAATTTGCCAACATGAAAGAATATGTCACAATATATATAAATCTCTTTCCTTTATGTAGATTGTAATTATTTTGGTGGAAAGTTTAATTCACATAAAATTAGTTAAATATTAGGTATTAGGAAAAATAATTGGCCACTATCATCTGCCTTACCAAGCCACAAATCTAGCATATAATAGTTCTCAATAAAATGTATTAAGTGATTGAATAGATGAATGGACATGAACCTGAAACTTCAAACCCCATTAATGACATACAACTAATTAGCTGTAAAGTAAAATGACTATTTGCTTCATATCTGATTTAAATCAACTGTAAATGTGTATAGGCTTGTTGTCTATAAATTCAATCATCTAAGGGAGCACCGGATATTTTCTATAGAGTATGCAAAAGGCAATGGTCTTAAAATATGTACGATGGGAATTAAGGAGGGCACATATTGCATGGTGCACTGGGTGTTATATGCTAGTAATGAATCATGGAACATTGCATCAAGAACTGGGGATGTACTGTATGGTGACTAATATAACAAAATAAATATTATTAAAATTAAAATAAAATAAAATATATACGTTTTTAAACTATGCCACATTCCCAGTATACTTTAAAAAATAGTGTACTTATTAGTCTAAAAAATAGTCAACTTAAAAATAAAACATTTTCCCTTTTCTAAATAAAAAAATTTCTTATTGGGGCGCCTGGGTGGCACAGCAGTTAAGCGTCTGCCTTTGGCTCAGGGCATGATCCCAGCGTTCTGGGATCGAGCCCCACATCAGGCTCCTCAGCTATGAGCCTGCTTCTTTCTCCCACTCCCCCTGCTTGTGTTCCCTCTCTTGTTGGCTGTCTCTCTCTCTGTCGAATAAATAAATAAAATCTTTATTAAAAAAAATTCTTATTGATGTATAACTAAAATACAATGTTATATTAGTTTCAGGTGTACAACATAATGATTCAACAATTCTATACATTACTCAGTGCTCACCACGATAAGTGTAGTCACCATCTGTCATTAAACATTATTACAAGCTTTTTTTCTTAAAGATTTATTTATTTTAGAGAGAGAGAGTCAGGGAAGGGCAGAGAGAAAGACAGCATGGAGCCTCTCATCAGGCTCGATTTCACCACCCCAAGATCATGAACTGAGCCGAAATTGAGTTGGATGCTCAATTGACTCAGCCACCTAGATACCCCATATTATTACAATCTTATTGACTATATTCCCTATGCTGTACTTTTCATCTCCATAATTTACTTATTTTGTAATTGGAAGTTTGTACCTCTTAATCTCCCTTATTTATTTCACTCATCCTCCCACTCACCTCCCCTATGGCAACCACCAATTTGTTCTCTGTATGTAAGAGTCTGGTTTTGTTTGTTTATTTGTTTCTTTTTGTTTGTTTGTTTGCTTTGTTTCCTATATTCTATATATGAGTGAAATTATATGATGTTTGTCTTTCTCTGTCTGACTTACTTCACTTAGCATTACATCCTCTAGGTCCATCCATGTTGTTGCAAATGGCAAGATCTCATTGTTTTTGTTTTGTTTTTTTTTAAGATTTTATTTATTTATTCCAGAGAGAGAGAGAGAGCAAGCAGGGGAAGGAGCAGAGGGAGAGGAACAAGCAGACTCTATGCTGAGCACGGAGCCCATGGGGCTCCATCTCAGAACCCTGACATCATAAGCTGAGCTGAAACAAAGAATCAGAAGCTTAACTGACTGAGCCACCCAGGTGCCGCAGTTTTGTTGTTTTGTTTTGTTTAATGGCCAAGTAATAGTCCCTTGCATATATATACCACTTCTTCATCTATTCATCTACTGACGGACACTTTGGTTGCTTCCATATCTTAGCTACTGTAAATAATGCTACAATAAACAAAAGGTTGCATATCTTCTTGAATTAGTGCAGAACATTTTAACTTTAAAGCCCTAGATGCATCATTATTTATAAAACATCTCAAAATACAGTTTAATTTTCTTGAGAAATTAAAAAATCCCATCTTTTCATGTCCTTAATAAAGGTTCATAATTGCCCACCTGATTTTGTAAAGTACTCTACAAGTTATATTTAACATATATATTGTGATTTAGTAGTTATAAGCTCTTATGAAATGTATTTTAATGCTAACATTAAATCTTTGCTTTTATTAGAATTTTGTATGACTACTGAGTGACTTGATATAATTATGTCCTTCTAGAAAATGCCTTCCTCTTAGTCATGTAATATACTCCACACAATTTATAATCACCTGGAATTTTTTTTTTTATGTTGTTTCCTTGGGCACACTGCTTGCATTGGCAACACTAAAAAATGCAAATAAAAGATCAACAAAAGCAGGGTGCCTGTGTGGCTCAGTAGGTTAAGTGTACAACTCTTGATTCAGCTCAGGTCTTGATCTCAGGGTTCTGAGTTCAAGCCCCACGTTGGGGTCCAAGATGGGTGTGGAGCCTACTTAAATAAGTTAATTAATTAAACAAAAGCATTTCTTTTATATATGCAATTAAGCTTGCTTATTTATTATTTATTTATTTATTTATTTATTTATTTATTTATTGGTATGAACTCTATTCAATGAGACTTTTTCTCAAGCTTTAGCACTGAGGGATGTAATTCTTTTCTCTGGTGATAGTCTTGAAGGTCCAGGGTGATTATATTCATTAAATCTCTTTTGGAACATGCTGCAGAAGAAAGAGATGGCTCATTCCTCTCCGTGCTCCTTTCCATCCCTGGCTTTAAGAAATGCGTTATGCTGCCCTTTTTTCAGTGGAGCTAGAATACTCTCGCTAACAGAGCTATGCCTGCGTGTATACTAACTTTTCTCACTTCCTTCTCTTCTCCAGTGTAACATATTTTCTCTCATTAACTGTTTCATGGCTACATTAAATTATGACGGGAGTCTGTAGCTTCAGGCAAGTTATAATTAGCCCCCATCTCGTTTTCAAAAACTACCTAGTCAGACCTCGGTATCCCATTTTATAGCTTGCTCTAAATTCTAGAGGCTGTGGGGCGCCTGGGTGGCTCAGTCCTTAAGCGTCTGCCTTCGGCTCAGGGCGTGATCCCGGAATCCTGGGATCGAGCCCCACGTCAGGCTCCTCCGCTGGGAGCCTGCTTCTTCCTCTCCCCACTCCCCCTGCCTGTGTTCCCTCTCTCGCTGGCTGTCTCTCTCTCTCTGTCAAAAAAATAAATAAAAACTATAAAAAATAATAATAATAAATAAATAAATAAATAAATAAATAAATAAATTCTAGACGCTTGTGACCTCTGACTGAAGAGATGTTTTCAGGATTACACAGTCCCTACTTACTCTACCCCACACCCTACAGTGGCTGTATTTTCTGTGTATCCTATTTCATTTTAAATTCATGTGCTGCTTATGTTTACCTTCCACCCATCTCATCCTCTATTCTTTTCTTTTTTAAGATTTTATTTATTTATTTGACACAGAGAAAGACAGCCAGTGAGAGAGGAAACACAAGCAGGGGGAGTGGGAGAGGAAGAAGCAGGCTCCCAGTGGAGCAGGGAGCCCGATGTGGGGCTCGATCCCAGAACCCTGGGATCACACCCTGAACCAAAGGCAGATGCTTAACGACTAAGCCACCCAGGCGCCCCTCATCCTCTATTCTTGTTCTTCTTATGAACACTTTGTGTGTGTGATTCCAGATCATTTTTTTCTTTGACTTACTAATTTAGACATAGTAAGTTTGGCATTTACTTTTTTCCTATGGGATCCTTCAACTTCCTGTACTCTTTAAAGTCTGTAGTTATTTTTCTAAAAACTTAAGACTTTCATATAAAATGTTAATCTAACTTCCAGGAAGCTCATCAATGGTGTTTTAGAAGAAAAGCACATGAATCCAATCTGTCAATACCCTTTTTAGATTTTTGTTGTTGTTATTAAAATATTAACTTATTTTATTTGAGAAAGAAAGAAGAAAGAAAGAAAGAAAAAAGAAAGAAGAAAGAAAGAAAGAAAGAAAGAAAGAAAGAAAGAAAGAAAGAAAGAAAGAAAGAAAAGAAAGAAAAATATCTGTTGGGCTTAAGTCAGAATTGACTTCTGTGCTCTGCAACCAGAAGTTATCCACTCATTTTCCTGTAATAGATCTAATTTTCACCACATACCAACATAATAACTTCTACAATTTCAATCATTTTCTTACTCTTGAGAATTAAAGGAGCCACCAAGTAATATGAAATTGACCCTGAGAAACATTTTATTGCTTTTAGATAATGGCCAATTGTAACATCTTCTCAAAACATACTGACTGATGCTCATTTGCTTAAGCTCTGAAACAGCAAAAGTTATACATCTTCTTCCTAAGGTGATTACACACACACACACACACACACACACACACACACACACACACTTTTTGGTGCTTAACATGTCGTTAGAAACCACAAATTGCTTGCAAAGTAATCTCAGCCCAAATGCTCTGTGCCTGATGTGGGAAATGGGACCTTAAAAGCTCTCCCTCACTATCCTCCTTATTTTCTCTGCACTAAGTCACAATTAGGAAAGCGGCAGCTGTTTCCACTTATGGCCTCACTGTTTCAGAATTATACTGGACATGGATGATAATGCCCTTCCTATTGCCTCTTTATGGACCATGCAACTGAAAGGGAGCAAGAAAAATAGCCATGAAAGCATCTTGCTGATAATTAGATAATTCGAAAGATCTAGTAGTGTCCAGAACTGGTTGGAGTTCATCATAACTGAGTGTTACTCCCTCTGTGATACAGAAAGAGAAAGAGTGAAGTGATGTGAATTACCCTAATTAAAAACAAAAACAAAAACAAAAACGTGTAGGCATGCTGTCAGGCCAGAAGGGATTTTAATATACAAACAGTGACTGCATGTGTCTGACATACACAGTGACAGTTTGAAAGGCTTTTTACATTCACCACATTTTCATTAAAATTGAGCATGTAAAACTAGACATTCTATTACCAGATCATAAAACCAATATATCCCTAGTTGTTTCTTGAAACAAGATTTTCACAAATTTGCAACTGTAAGAATGTAACCTTGGGAAAGGTTCTGAGGGGCCAATCAAAAGTTAATACAAAAATGTGGTCAAGGAAAAGATTTTTAACTTTAAAAAAAGGTGGTGTTATTCCCCAAACAACATTCTTCAACAGGAGTAAAATGCCTAAGTTTTCATAACACTAAGCAATAACCATATTTATTCTGAACATCTATAATATTTAATATATTAGTAATATATTAATATTATAATACATTAAAATGTTAGTTGATAATAATGTCAGCATATAGAAGGTAACTATTTTAAAATCTGCTTCCAAGAGAAAGATAAATTAATCCTAAAATAAAAATAAACTGTAATTTAAAGTTAGATTCTGAGTTTACATCTGTGATTTTGATCCCATCTTTCATTTAGTATTACTTCTTTCACGTCTATATTCAATCCAACCTGCTTTATTGCTTCTTTTCTTTCATTTGATCAACACTACAGTGGTCTCCTATTTAGCTAGGTATTTCTGTAGATTTCATTAACAAAAGCTAATATTTGAAACTGTTTCAGATTAACCAATTATCTTCACAATAAATATTCTTTTCTGGTTATTCACTTTTACTTAAAAATGAAATGAAGGCCATATGAAGGATGAAAAGCTAACGTAATGACACCATGCATTCATTTCTACGATTGTGCTTATGACATTTGCTTTGATACCAAAGGAAGTTACTTCTATAGTAACTACAGAAACAGACTATACCCTGGATAAGAGCCATTCTATTAGTGATTGCTGATAAGGAATATAGTTGATATGTCATAATAAACACTAATTATAACAACTATGTAGCAATAGATTTCAAATGGTATGATCCTGTTTGGGCAGTCAAATCTGCACAGACATTTGAATGCCCCTGATCTCCTGGAAGTATTAATCTTCACTGGTTTCATACCAAATGTTGACTAGATACCCGTGTTGGTCCAGGGACTGAGCTAGTTACTATCTAGCACTAATAGAAATAACAGTAGAATAATAGAAGCTGGAGAATATCTATAAAAGCTAGAATCTAGGTCAGTAAGGAATTAAGGGAATTGAAAGTAACGAAGTCAGAAATCCGACAACTTTGAATACCAAAATTAGTCCAAGGAGACAGAGACAGCCTTACTTTAAAAACTGGTTGGCACCACCAGATGACAGAAGAGTGTCATGAAGAGATCACTACACCAAACACCACTGTAGGTATTTTTAAATCCCCTACTCATGAAACATTTAAAGTTATTTCTATGATTATAGGTCTCTATGATAAGGCAAACATTCTCTGAGTTGTGGTACCCTCATGTTTCAAAGTTCTAAGATCTTAATAATTTCTTGACAGTTTGCTATACTACTGGATATAGAGGAGAAGAATAAGTTAGCAGAGGAGAGGCATCTAAGCAGGAGAACAAAGTGAAATGATGAATTCTACCTACAAATCATTTAAATCAGGAATATGGAACACAAGGAATTCTGCAATCCCAACCTTCCAATTATGGCAGACACTGCTAGTTGACCAAAGGCTTCTCTTTTTTGTCAAACTAAGGTGCATTTTTCAACACAGAATTCTTGAGCCACTTTTGTGGGTCAACATAGTTCAAAATTATTTGGAACCTATTTAATTGACTTAACTTTCCCCAGATAACAAGACACTAAAAGAAGAAAAAAAACTGGTTAAATCAATAGTACAGTCTTATAAGAGATTATCAGACAAGAAATAGTACTGAATATAGTACAGAGTTAGCACCAGTATATATCACCAGTAATGTAATTGTGGGTTAAATGGATAAATTAACCAATGCATCACTGTATCTCCAAGCACCTATACATCTCTCTCTCTCTCTGTTACACACACACATACACACACATACACCACTAAATTATATGTATGTAATAAGGCTGAATAAATGAGGAAATGAGGAAATAACCTAAATCCAATTTGAAAAGTGTAAAAAAAAATCCAGCCAGCAAGGTTTAGAGAACAGCAACAAACTGATTATATAGATAAATGCCACAATTTCAGCTCTAGCAGATGCATAGTAAGTCTTCCCTGGTCACCAATACTAAGAGAATGCAATACTAGGGTATGGCATTGGCTTCCAGCCCCCTTCTCCTTCTAGTCCACCCATGATTGAAATGCTACTCCATTATACATCATTTTCTTCAGTTCTTTCTTATATGCAAATAACTCATTTACAAAAGTTATTATCCCCATTTTTTCATTGTTAAGGTACTCATATATTTAGTCACATAAAGAATCCCCTGGCATCCTTTCCATCTCCCTACTTCACCTTGTGAAAGTGGGTGAGGTCTCACTTANTAAAGAATCCCCTGGCATCCTTTCCATCTCCCTACTTCACCTTGTGAAAGTGAGTGAGGTCTCACTTAAGCCTATAGCTACTGACTGCGTTAGACTGGTCATCCATAGTGGACTCCACAGGCTTCTTGAACCAGAAACAAAAAGTAGGAGAAAGTCGAGGAAGATGGTGAGAATTCTGCACTCTTTAGGATAGCTGCTGGACCAGAAAGGAGTTTTATGACATTGTTTACAGGTAGTAAGAAATGCGTAAGTATCCAAAGCATAGCTGGGAAGGAAGGAAACAGACTAATTTATCTCATAAAATATATCATCTTTTTGGATCCAGAGTGCCACTATCTACTCAAATAGATTATAGAAGCAGAGAAAAGTTTCTAGTCAGTCTGAACTCTGGAATATCTGCACAATCAAAGATTGGTAGATTCATGATTCTTCTCCTTCTCCTTCTTCTCTGTAGTGTGTGTGTGTGTGTGTGTGTGTGTGTGTGTGTGTGTGTTTCTTCTTATTTTCTATTTAGGAACTTCATTTAGAAAACATCCTGACTCTGGGGCGCCAGGGTGGCGCAGTCGTTAAGCGTCTGCCTTCGGTCAGGGCATGATCCTGGCATTCTGGATCATGAAGCCTCCACTAGGAGCCTGCTTCTTCCTCTCCCACTCCCCCTGCTTGTGTTCCCTCTCTCGCTGGTTGTCTCTATTTAAGAAAGAAAGAAATAAATCTTAAAAAAAAAAAAAAAGAAAAAAAGAAAAGAAAACATCCAGACTCAACAGTGCTTAGAAGAAGAAAAAAAAAAAAGATTGTTTTTGTCCTTTTGCAGGCCAAAGTAGACCATCCTCAAAGAACAAGGAATATGGTAACAGTGGCTATTTTAATGAATGAACCTCAAGTGGAAGATGAAAGTCAGCAAAAACAAATACTATAAAACACTACAGTTAAAAATACAAACTTCAGAATCAAGAAGGGTAGCATTCAAATTCTTCTTTTATTTATTCTAGGATATGGAGAAATGATTTAACTTAATATCCTCAGTTTCTGCAAGTACAAAATAGCTCTAACACAACCCACCTTATTAGGTTATTGTAGGGTAAATAACGTATGCAGAATGCTTAGCACAGAACTTAGCGCATGGTAAGAGCCATTGTTATAGTAAGCCACTCTTAAAATCATTGATTGACATAAGTATGTACCATCTCCTCCCAAATTTCAGCAGTTCAAAAGACTGTGCATTATGTTTTCTGAAATGAATGTTTCACTTACTTACACACATACACCATTAAAGCCATGCTTTAACACCATGTTCTTATTTCCATATAGAAATTTATCGGAAACATGTACTCAGAGACGCTCATAAATACACATGAGATTATAAGATAAAATACCTATAGGAGAATGGTAAAAAAAAAATTGGGGCATTTTATAAAATTTATTTTTCTTGGCCATCTCAATTTTCTTTTGTTTGTTTTGTTAGTTTTAAGGTCCAGACCTAGCTTCGATAGACTTCACTGTTGGGTTGTCTTTAGGGCTTCTCTTTGGCAGCGTTTTCACAATCTGACTAAAAGAATAAATAATCTTAATTTACCCGAAACGTAATCAATAATTTAATATCCTAGTGAGAGAGAGAGAGATCTGTATAGCAAATCTTAACAATGTTATAATGGCTTCATAGAACATACTGCTTCGGAAACTTTATTGCAAACTCGTGAATGTAAAATCAGCTGGAGGCTTGAGAGTATAACAGTTGTGAGAGATTTTAGAAGACGAGAACACGGTTAAAAGAAGTGAGTTGTTATTGTTGTTTCCCATGGACAAGGTACAAGAAAAGAAAGAAATCCAAACCAGGTTCTGACTGCCGTCTAAGCGTTTAATTAAAACTGTCCATGATGGTATAAAGCTAGCAACAAAGGGGCTGATGAGGTTAAATGCCTAGCCTCAACCGTCTGCTCCCTTGTGGAGAAAGGGGGGATCTTCTCAATCAATAAGTTGTTTGCTTTGATCCATGGGCTGTTTTCCTGAGTTACTGAAGGAATCAAGCCAGGCTTCAACCTCATCTCACTCCCCATTTAAGTTCCTGATACTTGGGGCACCTGGGTGACTCAGTTAAGCGTCTGCCTTCCGATCAGGTCTTCTGGGATGAAGCTCCCCATTGGCTTCCTGCTCTGCAGGAATCCTGCTTCTCCCTCTCCCTCTGCCTGCTGCTCCCCCTGCTTGTGGTAGCTCCCTCTCTGTCAAATAAATAAAATCTTAAAAAAAAATAAATCCATTTAAAAAAAAGTTCCTGATACTTATGTACATTTCAACTCATGTATGCTGGGTAACTTAGGGGGTGAATATAACCTCCAGTATTACTAAGGTATTTATTAATAATATTCTAATAAATAAAAATGTAATAGTAAGCCTCTTCTAACTTTAATTGTATTCAAATTTTTCACTCATCCCCTATTTTTAAAATTATTGACTTCTCACACAGTTAAATTGAAATATAGTATTTTCACATAAATTTAAGTAACTTCAAAGCTTAATACCAATGTATTGTGTTTCATTGAATATATATTCATTAAACCTTGAAGGTGCATATTTAATTCATTTTCATTTCTGGAAAGTATCTGCCATATAGGTTAAGTTGACAAAGCTCATTCACATCATCAAACCAATGAACCAAATCAGAAGTAATTTCCTTCAGAACAACGTAGCTTTATTTTTTTTTTAATTTTAATAAACAAGTTAATAAGTGTCTCGTGGAAATTTTGCCTTTCTAAATTTCTAATTTTAAGACAAAAAGGGAGGGAGGGAGGGAGGGAGGGGATAGAGGGATGGAGGGAGAGGGAGGAAGGGAAGGAGAGGGAAGGAAGGAAGAAAAAAAACATAGGCCAACCCCCTGTGAATGTCTGAGCAAGTCTCTCTTGTTTTACTTCTATGGGTAACAGCTTTAGGAGCAATGTACCTTTATTTGTTCCCCTGGAGGGTTCACACTTAGGACAACAAGCTATAATAAGATACCAATGAGAACCATGCTTTCTTTTGTAAAACAGGAGAAAGATAGCTGTGAAAGGAGAGCTGGAAATTAACAGTTAGTAGATAGAGTCTTAGTCTCTTAGTCTTATCAATGTTGGAAAAGTCTACCTATGGAATTGAGAATCTGGAAATTACTATCCATGCCCAGCTAACGTCTGGAAAGTCTTCCTTTTCTTTAACTTGAAGATTATGATTTAAATCTTCTACCTTGTTTTTTTCTACAATCTCTGTTAAATTTTTATTGTGATCATGTAAAATCACTGACTTGCAAAATGTTTGGAGAGAGAATGTGTTGTCTAGGGAATTTTTTTATTAATTAAGTGGTGAAAGTGAATTCTGAAAGTTACATTTATAGGTCTGAATTCAATACGTGACAAAAATTTGGACCAAATTGTTAAGTAGCTGATTTATGAGGCCCAAAGTAATAGCTTCAAGCACATCAACCTGATCTTATCTCTGATTCTATTCAAGGCTTGGGTAAACGGTGTATCATGCAGACTACCCAGGCTAAGATTCACTTTAAGCCGAAAGGGCCTCACTGCACGTGCATGCCACTATTTCGTTTTTAGCTCTAGGACTTTTACTGTGTAGTGGACACTTATAGCAGCAGGAGTGACACAGAAACATGAAGAAGTTATCTTTCAGGGGCAATCCTCAATGGAAGTTAACTGATAGGCAATTAGCATTTGGAGGCATTCTGTATGATTCTCCAATGGCTCCAGCTCAAACAGCCTCTCATGGTGATGACCTGAATAACTCTCCCATGTATGTTTTTTTTTCCTCCTACCTCATCTTTCTATACTACAACTGCTATTCTCTGGAATAATATAATGAATTCATTTCATGCAAGACCTTGTTTCAAGGTATGCATTCAGAGGAATACAACTTAGGGTATTATTAATAGTAACCCTAGCAAGCAGATCCAGGAAGAATATCTTTAGATTACGTACTTAAAAATTGTTGTATGTGCCTTGCTTAGTTAACTGTTTTTGCTAACTTTGCTAATTGCTTTTTATCTGTTAACTGCTTCGTTAATTTCTTTTAGAAGTCATGAATAAAGAGAAGTGACAAATTCAGTTCAATCAAGCGTCAACTTAGGGAATACCATGAAAGCTAAAGTTCTGCATGACTGTTTTAAAAAGATCCTTGGGGCGCCTGGGTGGTGCAGTCGTTAAGCATCTGCCTTTGGCTCAGGGCGTGATCCCAGTGTTCTGGGATCGAGCCCCATATCAGGCTCCTCTGCTAGGAGCCTGCTTCTTCCTCTCCCTCTTCCCCTGCTTGTGTTCCCTTTCTCGCTGGCTGTCTCCGTCAAATTAAATAAAATCTTTAAAAAAAAATTTAAAAGATCCTTATCTTAATGGACTGTAGTAGACTGCAACATACCAGCTCACTGGTGGGTCTGAAAATGGATTGCTCTACACCCCTACTCAGGGATATTCTGAGTTATGAGTGGTATATTTGGTTATTTTATTTTATATAGGGGGAGGATTAGCTATGTATACATACATAAATGCCTTGGCAGTGACAAATGACTTGAATGGTTCATCAGGGACCTTGGAAAATCTGATAAAAGGAAATCAGAAAACAGGAATATGAATGGACCTTCAAAAGTAGGCAAAAGACATGCGTATTTTTGTGTCTCCTGTAAATGCCTACAAAGAGATCGTTCACTACACAAGAAGCAGTTAACTGGCAAGGTGAACTGGAAGATCTTTACTTTAAAGAAAGGATCATTAATTCTCATCCTTCCCATTGCTTATGTGATGAGCCCTTTAAAAGTGAATCAATTGTAGAAGAGACAAAATCCAAGCGTTGCTTTAACACATTGGGCTCCTTCCAACCCAAGCTTATCCCACTACTGATGCTGCTGAATATCCAACCTGTCATCAGTGGATACCAACTAATATAGCACTAGCCATTGTTGTTAAACAGATGAATAACAAATATATAAGATGATAGGTGGTGACAGGTGTTACAAAGGGAAATAAGACAGGGTATGAGGATAGGTTCTAGGCAAAATGGATGCCTTTTTACACGGATGAATAAGAATTGTTTTTCAGATAAGGTGAGATTAGAGGAGATCTGAAAGAAAAGAGGGAAAAAAATTGAATATGGCTATCTGGGGAAAGAACATTTCAGGAAAGGGAAATTCAAGTTCAAAATTCCTGGGGCTGAAGCAGGCTCAGTGTGATGGAATAATAACCAGGGAGCCAGTGTGGCTGGAGTGCCTGAAAGAGAAGGAGAATATTAAGATACGAGTCTAAAACAGAGTGGGAGGGGTGATTATAAGACCATTGATAAAATTCTAAGCTCATGAGTATTATTATGAGTGAAATGGGAAGCCACTGGAGAATTTGAGAAGCACCACACAACCTGACAATTTAAAACAATCTCTCCGTGAAGAGTATCTTCTCCATGAGCTATCATTAATCAGGGATGTTATGTAGGTTGCTACTATTAAGAGTCTCTTAGAGAGATGATCCCAGGTCAGATTCAGGCTTGTATTGGAAAATGTGCTGAAAAGAAGTGGTCCGACTTTGGATATATATGTGTACACACACATGCATGTATATGTAAAGGGACTGACTAAATTAGAGAGATTAAGGACGGACTCAAGTCTCTTTCAACTGTCACATTTCTTGCTCACATGTCAAAGACATTCATCAGAGAAATATATTTTGTTTCTCTGTATGTATATTTAATAAATAACCCTCTGATTTGGATTAAGTACACATATATACATAAATATACATAAACATATGAATATGTAAAAAAGTATATTTCCTGATTAGATTCATGATTCATTTTTCTCCCATCTTTGAATTATGTGTAAAAATTTGGATAAATGTGATTTGTGACTTGGATTTTTTTTTTCACATGTCTCAGAGATTCCTTAAAATCTCACTCATGGTTTTAAATTAAGAATATTTGTTTTATGTTTGCATTTAATGTGTAATGCCTTTTTATATCTTACCAGTCTTCTTATATTTCTTCAAAAGGAAATACGGGAAAGAAGGAGACTTTTTAAACTTTACAAGTTACTGTTTTAAAAACAGAGGCAATCTTACTGTGACTTTTGGGAGAAATTGCTTTTATGTCATGATTTCAACTGATGTGCTTTCAGAAAGCCTGCAACCTGGATCCATCATCATGACGTGTGAGGTGCCACAGCTGAGATGTGATTCATTTCCACACAGACACATTGTCTTCAACTTTTACAATAAAGTTTATTGAAAAATGCATTGGTTAAAAAGATCAACTTCCTTTCCTTAATATCTTTTTTCTTTTGGTGTTAACATTATAGCACCTTGCACTAACTTTCTAATAGGATTTTAAATTAACACTTGAAATCACTTCCTACAGACAACAGCCTGGCTCTGGCTCGAGGGCTACTAAACTTCATTCACCTTAGGGAGGTCAAGGGAAGCTCTTCATGACAGGCCTAGTTTCCTTCTCCTGAGAACCACAAACTCCTGGTCTCTAAAACCTCTTAGAGACTTCTGCCATCCCAAGCTTCCCATGGTGTTTTATTCTAGCTCTCCCCTGCAGCTGCCACTTATATATTTTCTAACACTTCATAGTTTAGCAGATGGAGAAAATTAATAATATTGAATTGTAGAGTTGAACCTATCCCAGTAAGGAAGTTTCACATAAATGTTCCTTCCACAAAATACGACATGCTTAGTTGGCACGATGGTTGTGCAGTTACAACACAACAGCAGCCAATCTTCAATTCTATATGCCTCACCTCAATGTACAGAAATACATTTTGCAAGTCACTTAACCTGTTTTTTCTCTCTATATATATGTATTCATATGTATGTTTGAGGAAGGTAGATGTAGTTTTATACAAAATGAATAGGATTTTTTTTTTTTTTTTGTCTAGGTGAGATCAGAACTGAGACCATGAGAGAGAGGGAGAGAGAGAGAGAGAGAGAGAGAGAGAGAGAGAATAAGGAATATGGGAAAAGAACATTTCAGGAAGTGGAAAAGTCAAGATCAAAATTCCTGAGGCTGAAGCGGGCTCAGTATCATGGAATAATAGTGAGGAGACCAGTGTGGCTGGAATTCCTAAATGAAGAGCTCATTAAGATAGGATGTCAAAACATAGTGGAGAGATGATTGTTGGGCCATGTATAAAACTCTAAGCTTTTATGTTTCTATTCATATATGTATGAATTATTATGTGTTTGTTCATCATAATTATGTAGGTGATGTCTGAGATCACTGCTCGTATCACTCACATAGACACATAGGTATGTGTGCAGGATTGTATTTAGCAATGAGAGAAAAGACAATTTCTATTAGTGGATCCGTTGCTCTGGTTACCTATTTTGTCACCAAAAAAAAAAAAAAAAAAAGATTTTTTAGATGGGAAGAAACAATAGATAATATCCAAACTTAATGCTCAATTTATAGATGAGAAAAACAAAGGCTAGGGAGGTGAAATGACCTACCCAAGGCCAACAAAGCTTCTTTCATCTACAACAGCATAGCTACTAATTGATTAGGATGTTGAAAAACTAGCAAAATCATGGTTTTAGTCTGAAAAAAATGTGAAATTTACAGGACAAATTAATAGGGGAAAGCATCTACAACTTACTACAAGGAAAATTATGTAAGCATGCAACATACGTGTAAATTCTTGAATTATAAACAAAACTGATCCTTTTAATAGGTATCCTCAATCAAAACTATGTAATCAAAGCAGATGTAATTAAAGTTCCATTGTTTAAACAGGATTTACTTGAGAGGGAGAGCATCGGTTGTACCTAAGAGCTGATAGGATGTTTAAAGTCAATATAATCCCTCGGGCTAACATTGCATATGCTGGGCAAACTTCAAGACTTTTCTCAAACTTCAGAGATGAGAAATGTGAATCATTACCCAGATGGATAATGATTATTCACTACAATCCTTTGCTCCTCCAAACAAGGTGTCTCTCTGGATAAGACATAAATATTAATAAAAGCTTTTGTTCAGGAATCAGTGCTGAGATCAGAAGAGTATGAAGACTCCGGACCTTGGTAGCAGAGTTAGCCTAAGGGGAAGCAGAAATACCGGGCTGTGCCGGAACACCCCAGCAATCATAAAGCGGATGACAAGCATCAGGAATCAAGTAAGGACCATTGACAAAGAACAGCAATTCTACTGAAGACAATGAGAAATGGAACATTTGCCTTGGAGTGCCATAAAAATGAAGCATAAAATTAAAGGAATACTCCAAACACACATTTTGCATAAGATTTAAAAATAAAAAGGGAAAGTGAAAAATACCTTTATTGAAAAGTATTCAGAATACATACAGAATGAAGGCTCTCTGCCAGCCGTATGCTTTCCATACATCTGACTCCCTACATTTTCAGTTTAAAGGAGGCTCTTATTGCAGAACTTCAATATGATTGAAAAACAGTACAAAGAGTCCAGAAATCAGGGTCTTTGAGCTTTATGTGGACACATTTTTTTTATTCCATAACTTTACAGTATTGCTCGTGTGTTGCCTTGGGAAACACGTTAATCCTGTACTGCATCCCTATATTCTTAGAGAAAGACTAATACTTGAAGTAAATGTGCTGCTTAATTTCTGTATATCTCTTATTAGCTGACTTTGAAATATCAGAACCCCTTTACAATTCTAAGCCACTCTATCGCCTTCCTTTAAACCTAGGGTGTTGGAAAGAGATTAAAGTTGTGTTCCAGATGCGTGTGTCATAAAAATTGTTGGATGATCCACACTTTAGTGAAAATATTTCAAGTACATTTGCATGTACTCTTTTTCTTTGTTAAATGGCCAATCTGAAAATTTTGATATAGAAAATCACTGAGGGGCGCCTGGGTGGCTCAGTCGGTTAAGCGTTTACCTTCATCTCACGTCATGATCCCAGGGTCCTGGGATCGAGCCCTGCATTGGGATCCCTGCTCAGGGGAGAGCCTGCTTCTCCCTCTCCCTCTGCTTCTCCCCCTGCTCGTGCTCTTTCTTTCTCATTGTCAGATAAATAAAATCTTTTAAAAAAAAGGTTAATCTCCGATATCATTAAAATATGTCTTACACTATTTAACAAACATGTCTAATATGTGCATGCTGGTCTAAATGAAAAATGCTGCCCATAAATATAGCGTTTCTGCATATGAATGAACATGATGCCTGGGCTTAGGATCATCTTAGGTTGCTCTAACCTTGCCTCCATACCCTGGTTTTGCTTATATATTAGCCACAAGTCCTCAGTGAAAGGTCACCCAGATTCTGATTTGGTATGAATGATTTTTCTACCTATCATAAAATGATTGTAAAAATTTCTGGGAAGTTTTCTTTTTAAATATTTTAGTCTTTTTTTAAAGTTTTGCCATGATGGAAAAATAAACTTAAGAAAACAGCATATGAGGTGTTAGAATTGTGTATGTTGACAATCCTAGACCCATAGTAAGTATGCATTAGGTGATATTGAAAAAGAATAAAAATTCAGGGCTTGGAAAAGGATTTTTATTAACCATAAGCCATTGATTATCAAGCAGGTAGATTACTGGTAGTAAAAAGAGAGTTATTCCAGGATGACAGGGTACTTATGACTTTGGGACCAACAAGAAGATTCAGTAGCTATAGTCACTGGATAGAGGACTGGAATAAGTCATAGTTTCTGACCCACAGCATCAATGGAATTAAAACACATTAAGCATTAGGAGAGTAAAAACAGAGTTCAATAATATTGCCAAGAAATATTCCTCTAGTCCAAGCCTTCCTGTTAATTTGTATCTTTAGCCTGGTCTCAAATGCCTTCCAGTGAATTCTAGAACTTTCCAGGAGGCGGTTCAACTGTCTTCATTGGAGGACTCCTACTGGAATCCAGTTAGCATGCTAACTGCTTTCACTCCCACCCCGTATATCCCTAATACACTCTGTTAATCCCTTCTCCGGGGCGTTCCTCGAGAACCTGCCAAACTCTGAGGCTGCCGATGTTTAATGTGGACAGTGCTGATGTCTGCCTTGAGGCATTATTTTATGTTGCTGCCAAAGCAGCTGGCAATGCCTTCTATTGCTGCAGAAGCTGCTGGCACTGACACAATGGCTGCCTTGTGCTCTCAATGTCCCAAGGAGATGTTTGAGCTTTTACTCAATTGTTAATTACAGGCCTTAAAGACTCAGCATAAATCTATGGGAGGTCAGGGGAAGGAAGCCCTGAATAACTAACTCAATTCTGATTTAGAATCATTCCTCCTTTTCATGCTGGTCTTTGATCCAAATTTTTGCAACCATTTTTTCTTAATTAGAATAATATAATCCCCAGAAGTAATGCATTCGTCTCCCTAGGAATGTCTGAAAGCATGAGAATGCTCAGACTCAAGCAGGAATTTCAGCTCTAGAGAAGAGAAAAGCTAAGAGCACCACTGAGGAGCATAAAAGAAATCTCAGTTTCTAGTAATTGGAAGTAGTTATGGAAAGAAAAAAAAGTCAAATTAAGAAAGCTATTTGCAGACAAGGAATTTTTTCTCAATAGCTTTTAAAACAAAGGAAGCTATAAGAATTTTGTATAAATTGTTACAGATACCTTACCTAAGAGAATCAAGTAAATTCCAAAAACATCTGAATCCGTTTGGATTGAAATTAAAAATTATTTAATACCATATTGAAAATATTTATTAGTTAAAATACTAAATTTTATTTTTTCATTGATCACAAAGCATTTGTTGTCAACTCAGACTTATTACATAATGCTAGATATCTGTTCTTTTTTAATCAAAACATTTCTGTGAGTGAGAAAGTCAAAATTCCTGATGTACATAAATCTTTACTCTGAAAAATGCTATTATTTGAAGCTATGTTCTAAGGCCAGTATTTGCAGGACTCATCAGATACAACATACAATAATCAACTTTGAGTTCCCCGTTGTCTCATTCAACCTGCTCATGAAGTATTTACTTACCCTGTACTCTAGATGAGAACTTGGGAAAATTCCTGACATCTTCACTAGTACTTTTCAGTAACTCAAAATTCTAGTGTCAACTTAAATCATGAGCACAGTCTTAATAATTAAAAGATCAGCTATAGAATTCAAAGAATTCTAGAATTCATAGAAATGAATTAATTCATGAATTTAAAGTGAAGATTCTTCCCTCGATGCAAGAGCTAGACAATCTGCCCTAGAAAAGGGGGTCATTGTGAACTGCTTCTAATTTTCTTGCTCTAGCCTTTCTCTCTTCTTAAGCAGCCTTACTACAGATTGATCGATTTCATTAATCTTTCAAAGAACCAAAATTTGGCTTTATGATTTTTGTATATTATTTGCACAGTTTCTTGGTTTCCACTCATATTTTATTATTTCCTTCCTCATAACTTATTTTGAGTTTAGTTTGCTCTTTTTCTAGCATTTTAAGTGGAATTTTAGATCCTTATTTTCTTGCATAAGCATTTTAACTTATAAGATTTAAATCTAAAATAGACATTTTTTTCTAAACACTGTTTTAGATTAATAAATACACAGCTAAATATCCTATAATTTTTGCTATGTTGTGTTTTCATTATCATTCCACTGGGATTCTTTTTAAATTTACCTTGTTTATTACTGATCTGTGTATTATTTAGAATTGTTTGACTTTATTCTTATATATTTGGGATACTCTAGATACCTTTTGTACTGATTTCTAATTTAATTCAGTTATAGTCATAGAATACATTCTGTATGACTTAATTCCTTTGAAATGTATTTACACTTATTAAAGGGTCTTCCATAAAGTCTATCTCTATCTGGTTTTCCATGTACATTAATAAAACGAAGTATCTTTTGCACAACTTGAGTATAGTGCTTTAAAGGTGTATATATTACAGTCAGTTAGGTCAATGGTTGATAATGTTGTCAGAACTTTTATATTCTTATTGAACTTTGTCTTCTCATTCTAATTACTGTGAAAAGAATGTTTAAATTTTAAATTTACTTGTGTTTTATCAGTTCTGTCAAACTTTTTAAATGTATATTGAAGCTCTGTTATTGGTAGATAAACATTAAGGATCATTACCTTTTCTTGATAAATTGACCCTATTATCATTGTGAAATGTCATTCCTTTTTCCCTGGTAATACTCTTTTTCTTGGAATCTACTTTATCTGATATTTACATTAAAATATTCTTATGAACACTGTTTGCATGAGATATTTTATATCATTTTCATTTTACATACTGAAGTCTTTCTCTTATAATAAGCACAGGATGAGCCTTGCTTTTTTACCCAAACATACAATCTTAGTTTTTATTTGAAATGCTTAGTGAATTTACATTTTTGTATTATATTAAGATAGTTAGGTTTAAGCCAACCATCTTGCTATTTGTTATTATTTATCCCATCTGTTTTTGTTCTCTTGTTCCATCTTTCCTGCATCATTCCAGATTAATTAAGCATTTTTTAAAATTTTTTAAGATTTATTTATTTATTTTTAGAAAAGGTGGTGGGGAGAGGCAAAAAGAAAGGCAGAGAGAAACCCAAGAGACCCTGTGCTCAGCACAGAGCTCCACACAGGGCTCCATCTCACAAGCCTGAGATCATGACCTGAGCCAAAATCAAGAGTCAAATGCCCAACCAAGACACCCAGGCACCCTTAATTCAGCATTTTTTAGTACTTCATTTTGTTTCACCTATAAGACTTTTTTTTTTTTTGCTATAACCCCTTGTTTGATTTATTTAGTGTTTTATAGATTATGGCTTGCAGTTTTAACTTCTCCAGCATGACTTCCGACAATATTATAAAACTTTAGTTTTGAAGAAGCCCACAATAGTATATGTCTATTTAACTCCTTCCACTCCTTAGAACTATTGTTGTCATATATTTTACTTTTATGTATATTATAAACAATGGAGTAGGTATTATTTAATCATCAAATAAGCAATTGTTTTTAATAGAGGGAAAAACTCATATTTTTTTAACGTTTATACTGTTTCTGAAACTCTTAATTACTTCCTGTCGATCTGACTTCCAAACTGCTACTATTTCCCTTCGGTATGAAGAAATTAATCTTTTACTTCTTGGAATGTGAGTGCACTGGTGACAAATTATGTCAGGTTTATTTCAGATAAAACTGTCTTGATTTCACCTGTATTTATAAAAAACAATTCTTGAAACAGAATTCTGGGTTGGCCATTTTGCCCTTAGCTCTTTAAAGATGTCATTCCATTATCTTCTGGTATGCAAGATTTCTGTGGAAATATACTTCTATTGTACATATTATTTATATTCATTCTTGATTCTTTTAAGATTTGTGCTTTAATTTTTTTCTTGTATTTTTACTATGACGAACTTATTCATGGGTTTCCAGGTATTTCTCATGCTTGAAGTTTACTGAACTTCCTGGATACCTATAGGGTCATTTTACCTCAAATCGGAGAATTTTTTGACTTATTTCTACACACAGGCATACACACACACACACATTTTAACCAATCCTTTTGGAATTCTAACTGCACACTAATGAAACACTTCATACTACTGACATTATCACACAGGTCACTAATGCTCTGAGATCTTTTATTTTCTATGTTAATGGACCTATTTATAGTAGAGCCATCTACCAACATTAGAATTTCACCTAATTTTTAAATTTTAGAGATTTGGCAACTAATTAGCATTATCTTAGATAGTAATCCCAAACTTTACAGCCCTACTCTATATTACTTTTTAAGCACTGGTACTAATCAGCCAGTACACAAAATATATTTTATTTAGGAAAGACGATCACTTTACATCTTTACTTACTCTTCCACTCCCTGAACTTGCGGATGTTTCAAAAATCTTAAGAATAAAATCTGTATGGAGCTGTAAAATGGTATTAATACTGGGCTCTAGAGTCTCTACTATTTGGAAATATTTTTGCCTTTTTCTTTGTTGACTTACATGGAACATAGAAGGAAGAATTTCAAGTTATGGAATTAATAAAAAATTATGGAAAAATTTTCTTGCCAATAGCAATAACTGACTACGTTTTCTAAAAAACTCTACAGACAAAAAAAAAAATCTAAATAGGCTACATAAAAGTAAAATATCTATGATCCAGGGAAAAGTTGGGAATATCTGGAGATCAAACAAATTTATTAGATATTACAAATTTTTTACCTTGAAACTTGGCTAAGCAGAAAAAATCAAAACAAAACAAAACCAACAAGAAACACCCTTCACTGACAATTTGTAAACATAAACTCACAGTGTCCAGGTGTTCTTTAAAAATCTAAGCTACAAATAAATGCATACTCTTTCCTCGACCATGGCCTTAGTANTTTGTAAACATAAACTCACAGTGTCCAGGTGTTCTTTAAAAATCTAAGCTACAAATAAATGCATACTCTTTCTTCGACCATGGCCTTAGTATTTCCACCACAATTATTTCAAGAATCATGAGTTCGGAGTTGAAAATCAAAAACACATACAAAACACCTGTCAAAATGGCTAAAATAAAAAAACACAAGAAACAACAAGTGTTGGCAAGGATGTGGGGGGAAGGAAACCTCATGCACTGTTGGTGGGAATGCAAACTGGTGCAGCCACTGTGGAAAACAGTATGGAAGCTCCTCAAAAAACTAAAACTACCATATGATCCAGTAATTACACTACTGGGTATTTACCCAAAGAATATGAAAACACTAATTTGGAAAGATAGATGCACACCTATGTTTATTGTAGCATTTTTACAATAGCCAAATTATGGAAACAACCCAAGTATCCACTGATAGATGAATGGATAAAGAAGATGTGGTACACACACACATGCACACACACACACACACACACAGAATGGAATACTACTCAACCATAAAAAGGAATGAAATCTTGCTATTTGCAACAACATGAATGTAGATGGTATAATGCTAAGTGAAATAAGTCAGAAAAAGACAAATACCATATGATTTCATTCAGATGTGGAATTTAAGAAACAAACAGAAAACAAGAGATGAACAAAAAGTAACAAACTCTTAAAGACAGAGAACAAACTAGTGGTTTGGAGAGGTGAGTGGGGGAAGGGGTGAAATAGGTGAAGGGGATTAAGAGTACACATATTGTGATGAGCACTGAATAATGTATCAAATTGTGAATTGTACACCTGAAACTAATATAATACTGTACATTAATTATACTGGAAATAAAATAAAATAAAAATACTTTACCATACAACTAATTAAATGGAAAATACTATAATATTTTTTAAAAGCACATACCATATAGCATCATGAGGATCCAGAAAAATTGAATGAGAGCAGAATGAGACATACAAACATTTTAGATACCTGAATTACTAAACTCAGAATATATAATTAGTGTAAAAGACTTAAAAATAAAATAAAGGTAAAACTATTAGTAAAGACAAGAAACTTTAAAAATAAACAGACACATTTTTGGATAAACCCAAATGAGATCTACTGAATTGAAAGATATTTCTGAATAAGCTACCTGGAATTTTATATTGAAGGATAAAGAAATGGAAAATGCAGAACAGTTCATGTAAGGTTCCAGAAGTAGGGGAAAGAGAAGATAAATTAAGAATTCAATACTAAAGGTAGCTGACAGCAGCCAAAAGCAGACAGAAACTAGGGAAACTTCAACCCTTAATTTAAAAAAAACAAACAAAAAACAAAAAGCCACACCTTGGATGATGTCAATACATTCATTTGGTTTTTACCTCATGGAAACTATTTAGCTTGAGGCATATTGAAATTAAATTTAATAGAAAGAAGCAGTCTTATTTATGTGGGGAATTAGAAGTCAAATTTCAGGCTATCAGAACGGTTAGAAAAGAAAAAGGAGGGAGTTCCCAGAGAGGGAACCAAAGAGCTGACCTTCCAAATCTGTGTGCACAGGTCCCTCATTTCGAACTGCATAGAGGTACTATGAGAATCCCCTTCTGGGGAAAAAGACAGAGAGATAGTTTAAAACCTGATTTAAGCAGTTGTTTAACATTGGAAACCTAGATTTAGAGTTCAGTTCTTGAGAAGTTAGAGGTAAATACCTGCCTTAATCATTCTTAAATGTATGGCACTGGATATGCCACATTTTAGGAGTAAGAACCATATATATCCTAAGACTAAGGTTTTCATCCTAGAAATATGGGCAAAATTGAAATATACTCTGCCTAAAAATTAAAACCAAGCTTCTACGAGGTCAAGGTTTTCTGCTAAGTAATTTATTGCAACACAACAGTCCATAGAGAAAGTTAGTAGAATCCAGATCTCCACATATATCATCCACAATGCCAATATACAATGAAAAGTTACTAGAAATTAATATAAATATATATATAATATATAATACAATTTTAATTTGAAATTAAATATTAATTAAATGGGATTAACAGTATTGGTAACAACAGGAGAAAATATTAGTGAATTTGGAAATAAATCAATGTAAATTATCCAAACTAAAAGGATAGAAAAAAATGGACAAAGCATCAGTAATCCGTGGATATAAAGTAAGCCAACATATATGTAATTGGAATCCCAGAAGGAAGGGAGAAATGAAATAAAATAGGGCTGAAAAAATTCAGAGATATTGGCTGAAAATCTTCCAAATTATATTATCAAACAGATCTAAGAATCTCAGCAAATTCTAAGCAGAGTGAATATAAGGAAAACCAGACCTAAAGTATGCTAAAAATCAATAATAAAGAGGAAATCCTAAAAATGCCAAATAACAAGATACATTGCCTATGAGGAAATAATAAGAATGACAATTTCCCACTGAGGCCAGAAGAAAATGGAACTGTTATCCTATAATTCTATATCTAGCAAAAATATCTTTCCAAAATTATTTTTTAAATTTTCACTTAAAATTTGAGAGAAAATTTTGCCAGAGAAAAAAGAATACACTAAAAAAAATACTAAATGAAGGTATTTTTAGGTTGAGTAAAATTTTGTTGGATAGAAATCTATATCTACAGAAATGATTAAAGAGTGCCAACAATGGTCAAAATATATAAATATAACAGAATAATTTTTCCCTCTTTTCTTATATATTTAAAGTTTACTGTAAATTTTTCTACTAAAAGCAAACTAACAAAACAAAGACTGTGAAAGTATTATGTGACTTGAAATTTTGCTCATTTATAGTGGTAATACATACATAAGAAAGTAATTTGAAGTTTGATATTTCACAAGCAAGGAAGATGGCAGCCTTCATTTATGGTCATAGAGTCTGTAGTTAAATTCTGTCTCCCTCAGCAGTTCTGAACCTGTGAGTTTCATTAATTTTCTTCACGATCGAGGTGTTAGGGAGCACTTTGAAGTCATTTAGGTGGCGCTCTATTTGCCAATCCTGTGGCAAATTGAAAGTGGCTTCAAGCTACATTCACTAGGGCAATCCTCATCTTCTAATAATTGCACAAATAACTCTGCTAAGCTTCCAAAAAAACTGATGACAAATCTAATCTTTTCTAACAGCCTGTGTCCATGTGATTATTCAAGGGCATTACTCAACAATTTAGCTGCTAGTGTACAAATTAGAAGATACAAAGGTACAGTCTGCCATATTTAGGTTTGTTCAAATGTCAAGCAAATGAGTGTACAGATCATGCCTTAGAAAACATGCAACAGATCTCTTACATTCTTAAGCTTGTTGCATCATTGCATTCTCATCCTTTGTCATTTCTTTGAAAGCTGAGACCACATTTGTCTTTTTGGCTACTACACTTGAGCAATACAATAAATGTCTTCTCATTTAAAGAATGAATAAATTAATGTTCACTTATCCCAGGGGATTATTGGAAATTTCCAAAATTTAAATGAGATAAGCATCCTGGATGACTTATAGGAATGTAAAGCAACATCCTCATATACATTTAAATTTAATTCTAATTGTGATTTTGGGGGGGCATAAATAATTTGTTTTATTTCTTTAAAAGTTACATAAAGATAATTAAGTCAAAATACTTCCTGAAGGGAGTTAAGATTACCTTAACAACAATTGCTTAACATACTTTTTTCATATTTGATGCAATTTATATTCTCATAAAAGCTCTATGACTCCTTTTGTCATGAGATACTGTTCTCCACATCATTCTCCTACTTCTCTCAAGTTCATTTCTTGTTTTAATGGACCTCATGGAAGGTAGAAATATTCGAGTTGTAAATTGAACAAATTAGTGAATTAAGCAAATCCACACTGAAGGAATGATTAACCTAGTTGTCACACCCACAACAGTTTGGTTTCCACTTACCTAACTTATTTGGGGAATTCAACTCTTTACTCTCAATAGGATAACTGACAAAACATCAGGCAGTTAAAGCTTGGGAGGTGAGCAGGGGGAAAAGGAAAGGAGAGAGTGAGTAGAGAATAAAGAAGTGTTTGATGTTTGTTTATTAGCAAAACAAAAGGATGATATAATAGATTTGCCCATTTCTCAATCATGCATTATCAATAGTTTTTTAGTATTTATTTTTTTGAAATTCTTGTCCTTTCCAAACTTTGTCACTTTTTTTTCGATGAATGTGAGTTGATTTATAAATAAGTAAAATTCAATTGCATGAACTCTCCGCATAAAATAGTGAGCAAATACATTCAAATCTTGTCATTGTTCATAAACCCTTCAAACTCAAGGGTTTCTTTCGCCAGGAAAAGAGGAAATGAATGTAATTGCTTTTCAACAGTCAAACAAAGTGCTTCCTTTCTAGGACATTTCAGTTTCGAGTGTTGGAAGGCAATGGGAAGAGGTGGTACCATTGCTAAATTGCTAAATACTATTAGGAAGTTTTCCTAGGGTTAAGAATATAATAAGTCAGTCAACAAACAATATGTGTGGCCAGTTACCCACCAATACTAAACTCAAAGTGCCTCCTAGGTTTAATGTCACATTAACTTCATTTTGCATTAACTTCAAATCCATTATTGAGTTATGGGTCCACAAATATCCCTTTTCTGCCAACATTTATTTGTAAGATTCTTTTGATTGCATTGAATTTCCTCTGCTGCCTCCCAATAATGACACGTTTCAGCTGTGAGAACTTATTAGGAAATATATGATGCTTGCAGTTTTGCAGAAGTTGATTCCCCCCTGTGGAATAATCTCCATTCTAATTTGACTGTAAAATTCCCATAAATTATCTCAATCTCATTTTAGACTGGGATATATTTCATTGATTGGTAATAGCCTTAAATTACTTTTTATTGTGATTGTAATGTTTTCTTGTCAAATAGCAGGAAACAGTAAATTACAGAGTAATTTAACAGGTGGAAATATACACAAGCAAAAACGGTTAGAAACAAAGATAAACCGTTAGAACAAATTGCAGTCTGCACATACCTAATCACTTCTTTCATGTCCATGGCTTAAGAAAAAAGTTCTTTCTTCCACAAAGTTTAATTAATCTAAAAGCCTGAACGAGTATGCAAAATAAAACCTGTATATTTGGGAACCATGGCATCATAAAATTAGAATGCAACAAAGTATATATTTAATGCCATTTATATGGGGATAAGAATACTTTAATTTTAATACCAGAAATTCCGTATTGAAGGACCACTGCTAAGCTATATTTCTTGGCCTTAAATGTGCTTTTCCACCACACACTTAGACCAAGTGATGTCATCACTCTCAATGAAAGAGAAGTGGGTTGTACACAAGAAGTATAATTGCACTGAGAGCATTGTAAGCATTGGGCTTTCATGGAATTTGTGTGCACACTTCAGATGGAAGCCCTCAGGGATTTCTATTGGTGTCTAATCGGAAGTGAAATTTTATGAAAATCAGTTTCTTTCATAGGAAAGCTGAATCTGCAAAACCTCCTACTTAACTAAGTGTCACTTTTATTAAATCTAACATGAGTACCCTATTTCCAAACCTAAATCAGTTCCACTTTACTGTCCTTAGAAGACACTCTGTCTTTTCCAGAATCCTCTGACATAATTAAAGGAAACATCATTTTGGAGATTTTCAGCAATGCTTTAGTCATGGAAATTTTGAAATTATTAAAATTTACTAAATTGATTAAAGAAATTAGCAATAGTGATTCTTGCATAACCAAAACACTGAAGGAATGCAAAAACTCAAAACAATGATATGAAGTAGTAAATGGTGTTTTATTTTGAAAAATGTTGAATGCTTGTGTGTATATGGAAGTGTAGGAAAATGTGTGTGTGACTATGTTTTTGTATTTCTGTAACTTAAAAAGTAAAATTTAAATTCTTTAACTAAATTCAATATTACACTTTGACCACTGGAATATATGTAAGATATATATTTTTTATATTTATTTCTTTGACAGAGAGAGAGCACAAGTAGGAGGACCATCAGAGGGAGAAGGAGAAGCAGGCTCCCTGCTGAGCTGGGAGCCTAACGAGAAACTCCATTCCAGGACCCCAGGATCATGACCCGAGCCGAAGGCAGACGCTTAAGGACTGAGCCACCCAGGCGCCCCTAATATGTAATATATTGCCATTAAGTTAAATTGAAACAAAAGTACTGTATGATTTTTTTTTCAAGTAGGTAATAGAATATGGTAGAAATAACATGAGTTCATGAGCTAAAAAGGCCTACATTTGATCCCTGGTTCTTGTATATGATTTTTATATAATTTGTTCATGGAATCCTTTTCTACATAAATTTAAAGTGGGTAGAGTAGGGCTTATTTTGAGTTATGGTATGAAGATTAAATATAATGTTTACAGCCTTTAAATCTTTCCTGAAATAATGTCAGAAATTGTTTAGCATAAACTAAATGCTCAATAAATTTTAACTAAATTTTAAATTCAATTTCACTGGATCCAAACCAGTAGTTTGTAAGACACAATGTTATATCCCACTAAAACAAGTACAAATGAACAAGGACACTAATATTTTAAAACAGTCCAATATGACATGTTTTAGTCTCATTAGCTTCTATTTGCTTTGAAAGGTCTTCTCTCTCTCTCTTCTGAAAGGCTTGAAATTTCTTATGCCATCGATTTCATTTCAATAACAAAATACAGTTTCAACTTTTTGTATCTTCCTCTTTTAGGTCTCATAAACCACTTTATAGTTGTCTTGTTTCATTCATATTATGTATACCCTTTCTGTTCCATGACTATGTGCATTCTCAATAACTTTTTTGTTTCAATGCCAAATCAGTGAATAGTCTTTTTTTTTTTCATTTTTAAATGGCTTTTTGAATAATACTTAAATGGAAATTACGCTCAACATGTGAAATGCCNTGTACACCCTTTCTGTTCCATGACTATGTGCATTCTCAATAACTTTTTTGTTTCAATGCCAAATCAGTGAATAGTCTTTTTTTTTCATTTTTAAATGGCTTTTTGAATAATACTTAAATGGAAATTACGCTCAACATGTGAAATGCTAACAATGCATATAAGTCAATAGAAATGGTTACAATATGAACTGTTATGACCAAATTGATGCCTGCATTGACAATGACAACTAAGTTCATGACTGCCATCTGGAATAGCAATATACAATAGCAAATATACAATGCTGTTGATTGTAAGCTGCAATTCAATTTTGAAGATGATAACATGTGAAGGATTTTTCATCTGAGAATGGATGACATACAGGGTTATTACTGTTCTGGGACATTTAACACCTGTTAAGTTTCTATTATGTCCAATAAACTCTTCTTGGAACTGTGCTTGGCCCTAAGGATAGATAAAAGAAGAAAACATTTTCTGTGACCTAGAGAGGCCAGTTAAAATGTTATCATGGTGGTAGTAACACATTCTAATCTCTTGTTGGGTTCAGGTCTACCTCTAACCTAGTATATCCCCCCCAGAAAATGGAGTTATCACTGGTTTCTATAATTGAGATTCACTTTGATTCTGGCTATAGGTCTTCAATGGAAGAGTTTTTAAGTGGAATAATCCATTCTAGGTTCTTTTGATTAGTTTCTCTTATAGAGCTGGTATGGTAAAATAGCCCCCCTGAGAAGAAGCAGTCTAGTCCTTAGGATACCTAATCAGAACTGGGTGGGATACAGAGCAGTTACAGCTTCCACTGATTCAGCTATTCGACTCACATTAACAACTCAACTACAGTCATTCACTTTTTTCTTCATTAAAAAATGATAAATTATTGATTTCCTACAGTATATGAGTCATTATATTATGTACTCAAGATAGAGCACAATGAGTGAGTTGGAAACTAAATACATTTTGAATATAAAATCCTAACTAATAATAAAAAGTTGAAAATTGTTTAACACATACTCTACATATTTGTGGTGGACTTGACGTAGCTATGGGTATTTAGGTGAGGATTCAGCAATCTGGTGATTTTTTTTCTCAGAGAAGATTAGTCTAATGGTTAATAATATACTTTAAGTTACTACAAAGTGCATAAGTTTATGCATTTGAAACATATGCATTTCATGCATTTCATGAAGTTTCAACTGGGTATGATTTTCATGTGGTGAAATCAGACAATAAATATGCAAATATCTAGTAAATCAAGTGATCCCCACCTGCTCATTGATAAAGGTTGTTCGACATGAATAGGCAATAGGTAAAAAGAAATACATTATAGTTTGTGAACTGTAATTTACTTGTATGTCCACAAGAGTCATGAAGTAAAAAACTGTCTGAACCATATGGAAACAATACAAGATTTATAAAATATTTGTTAATGAACTACACAGGAGAGATTAAAGAGTTTATGGAAAGCAAATGAAATGTTATTCCACTTAAAAAGAAAAATGAAGAGACAAAATGAAAAGAGCAAATAACTATGGGAATATCAAACACAAGAACTAAATGAACGTTGACTACCAAATTACAATAATTGTGAAAGATCAAAACACAGAAAAGAGCATTTCTCCTTTTCAATAGTACAGTGATTTTGGTGTTATTTGCCTGCCATATATACTTCTCATTCCATATGAATAGTTCATATAAAAATAAAAAGTTTCTTGCATATTTATCCATTTCTATAGCCATCAACAAAAGACAAGTCACACTTACTAGAGAATGTATTTATAATTACTAAAATAGAGATCAAGTCTATATTTAGCTTTCAGGATTTTATACTGGGACTTCTTATATGTAGTATCTGAGAAGACCATAAAATCAACTAGCGGTTCTCTGCAAACTCCTCTAGAAATAAATATACCTCTTAGAAACAGTTACAGTAGTTCCCCTTTATCTGTGGTTTCACTTTTCATGGCTTCAGCTACCTGCTGTCAACTGCCATCTAGAAGCAGATAATCCTCCTTCTGACATATTGTCAGAAGGCCTAATGCATGAAACAATGCCTACACCATTCACCTCACTTCTCATCATGTAGGCATTTAATCATCTTACGTCATCACAAGAAGAAAGGTGAGTAAAATACAATAAGGTATTTCACATAACTTGTATTACAATATATTCTTATAATTGTTCTATTTTATTATTAGTTATTGTTAATGTCTTACTATGTTTTACTTACAAATTAAGCTTTATCATAGGGATGTATGTATAGAAAAAAACATGGCATATATAGGGTTTGGAATTACCTGCAGTGTCAGTCATCCACTGGGGATCCAGGAATGTATCCCCCTGGCAGATAAGGGGGGACTACTGCATTTCCCTTTTTACAAAGGCAAGTTTCACTATACTGAGTTAGGAAAATCTTGATATGAACCTCTTGCCAATGTCAGTCAAATGTCATCATGTTTATGGGTTGTAGCCACTGATATTTTTTCTCTGACTGCAAAAGTTGAACACGATAATTATTAAAGATTAAAAACATTAAAAATACCTGCAAAACATAAAGAGGAGAAATTTTTAGTGTTGTCTCTGGGTTTGAGATTACATTTGGCTTTTGACATGAAACAAATTATTTTTTTAAAGATTTTATTTATTTATTTGACAGGTAAGAGACAGAGAGAGCGAGCACAAGCAAGGGGAGCAGCAGGCAGAGGGAGAAGCAGGCTCCCCGCTGAACAGAGAGCCCAATGCAGGCCTGGATCCCAGGACCCTGGGATCATGACCTGAGCCGAAGGCAGATGTTTAACCCACTGAGCCACCCAGGTGCCCTTTCCTTTTTTTCTTTTTTTTTTTTTATGATTTTATGACATTAAACAAATTATGAAGCAGTATCATGAAATATGTAAACCTGAGCACTTCCATTAAAGTCTGAGGTTTTTTCTTTTATAGAGTTATACTGATCTGGGAGCTTATAGTTTCCCAATATATATGAAAATGCCTCAATTCACTAGACCGCTACATCATTTATTCCTAGGTGTTTCTCCAACCACCTAGCCCAAAACATTCCTGGAATATAGACATTTGCCTTTCTCGAAGTGAATGAGGTTACCTGAAATGGCTTATGTTTCATCCTGGTATCACCCGCACAACTGGAGGAGGCAAAGTTACTTCCGGTTTTTCAGATTTAGCAGTAAAACTTGTACTTTAAAAAGCCTTTTAAATTGGCAGCAAATATTGCCTACTACTTTCTTGTTAACTTAATCTCATCATCTATTTGCTGCATAAGTTTTATCTCTTCACTGAGAGCCTTTCCTTTGCTGCCAAAGTTGGTTATCTTTCAGAACAACCATCATAGCAGAGCATAGCATGAATGTTTTTGGGTTTGTTTTGTTTTTTTTTAACAAAATTACTGTCACAGAAGAATTTTAATTTCAGTGGTTTATAGCAAAATTCCAAATGTCTTTTATAGTGTATTTTCTCAGTTTTGTTACCATTTTGGCTTAGAACTTTATTTACTGCACTTTAATGATCAAGTTCTGACTGAAATTAGATTTAGTTCTTTGATTTAACACAGAATAAAGTTTCTAACACAACCAACTATTACATAGGAGTTAATATCTTTAGCAGATTCCACTAATGAAAGCAGACAGAAAGTCAATCTGTAGCCCCAGATACAAATTTGACAATGTCTTTTAAACTTGATTTTTCCTCATAGAAAATTGATATACAAGAATTAAAAAATCAGAGCTACCAAGGGAACTTCCAGAGGTAAATATCCCTAGGGAAAATTCTTTTTTTTAAATGCTAGACTTAAGTATATTTGCCCAAGTAAATACTTTTGAATCATGACAACAAATATAAATATGTTACACTACTTCAAGAATCTACTATAAATCTATATGTACAGCAATAAACATCCAGAAGAAGCTAGGAAAAAAATCAATTGAATATATAGGCATATTAGACAAATTCGCACTGATCGTTTGAATATTTCAAAACCATCTTAGGAATCATGTATTCAAATACAAATGCAAAATGCAGAAATTCCTTTTTTGCATCATTTATAAATAAACCTTAAGTAAATTCCTCAAATGATAAAGATTTTATTTACTATCTCTTAAAGCATCCCCTACTTTGCTGAACTACCTTCTTGTAATTTCCATGTATTGATCCTATTCCTGGCCTGCCTGAAAAAACATTGACTAAGTTAACTCCATCTCTACATGGTTATTCTTTAAGTATTTTAAGGCAATTATGATAGCTTTATCATTTCTTTAACCACCTAAAATAGACTTCAACCATTTATGTATATAAGGTATAGATTATAACTAGCCAAACTAGCCTGACTCTGAAGTATTCTTATTGTCAAATTTCATCTTAAAACATAGTCTTAAAAACTGAACTAATATTTCATAAGTTGCCTGACTAATGCAATATTCATGGAAAGGCAAAAGTAACTGGATCAATAATTAAGATTTTATAGATTTATAACAATATTCTGCAAAAATGATTTCAAATCATTACATGTGTCTATAGTTGTTCAAGAACCTTACATTTATTTTAAGTTTCTCCTTATAAGGAATAGGAAAGAGATTCCTGATTATCTAAATACTTTTTAAAAAGCTTTTCTTTTGTTTGTATAAATGCATCAAATGCATTTGGTCTAAGCTCATTCCTGCTCGTCTCTTCACCTTCTTGCTTAGTAGAAACCTGATTCTCTCCGAGGACAATGCTTTCTCTGCTCTTCTCTTGAGTCTTGGAAGTTTGATTTTATTTTGTTTTTTCTCCCCCTGTCTCTGTACCACTGTTTCATTCAGTCTCCCCTTCTTTCTATAAACCCTCAGCTTCCATCTTATACCATCAACTTCCTCACGTAGTTGCTAACATTTGTGAACCTACTACCATTTCTCAATTACTTAAGCTCCTAACACCCTTATTTCTTGTTTATTTAAATAAATAGATATCACTCTCCATATTTTAACTTCTCAATTCCTTAAAATTTGCTCCTTTAATTATGTTATTCTTTATCCTTCTTCAGGTACTCCTCCCCATGGCAAACCCTGGAACTTCTCATTACCAAAAACCACAGCTCCTTTGAAATGTTAATTCTACACATTATCAATGACCACCGCTCCCATCTTTGAAGCCAACCCTTTTGTACCTCTTCCCAACAATCATTTCATCGTTGAGATCTCTTAAGTTTTCAGTCATCCCTCTTTCCTTAGATGTCCTCTCTCTTCCTCTTGACCAACTTGAATAACCAATCCTTATAATCATTCCCTTACACACACCCTGGATTCTCTTGTTTCTCCATCACTCAGTTGTTCTCAGTTGGCAAAACCACACCCAACTTTAATCCAATGCCTGACATACTCCACACCTGTACCTGTGCAGATAAATGGCCTAAAGAAACACAAGGGCTTTCACTTTATGTTTATGAACTAAACATTAAATGAATCACAATTCTGTTTGTTTACACTATCTGTCCCTTCCAGTTGCTCTTTCATTTTTTGGTTGCTAAACATTTTCTTAAAGGGCCAGATAGTAAATATTTTTAGTTTGCAGACCATACAGATTTGGTTGCAATTACTCAATCCTGCCACTGTAGCTTGAAAGAACCATATACAGTATGTAAGCAAATACATATAGTTATATGTCAGTAAAACCTAAAATAAACAGTTGGCCTGTGTGACAGGCAACATTATCAACCCTTGTTCTAAATAATTATTTCACACCTTATCCACTCTCCTCAAACCTACAACAGCTTCTCTACCTTCTCACTCAATGGAAGATGTATCTGTCTTCCTGTATTTTACCACAGATGAACTATCCATGTTCCTTTATAAAGCCAATCCTTTCACTTATTGAAAATATCTCATTCTCCCTCTGGTTTTTAATGATATTTTTCTGAAGAGTTTATCATTTTCTCTCTATAGCATCAGTTATTTATTCTCTATAAAATTATAGGCATATTACTTTTCTTATTTAAAAAAAATACACACCCATTATCTCTAATTTTTCTTAAAACCATTCCAATCAGGTGTCTGTCCCAATGGGATACTAAATTGTTCTTGTCAATGCCATTGATAGCCTTCAAATTGTTAAATCCACTGGTCAATTTTTGTCCTCATTTTACTTGATCTATCAATAGTTGATCACATAATTTATAATCTAAACAAGGACTTTTTTGAGAGTGAAAAGGCACATTATTGCCATTGATACAAAGATATCAAGGTTCATGAATACTTCCTTGGAAAAACCGAGTTGAATCTTTAGTAGTTTTAGACAGAATTAATCAGTCTCCTACTTGATACACTCCTTCTACTTGGCTTCCAAGACAACACCCCTCTACTCGATATCCTCCTACTTGACTCATCACTGCTTTTCAACTCATGTTGTTGATACTGCCTCTTCTTCACTATCTCAGGCCTGGGTCTTCAGTTCCATGGAGCTAAGTCTTAGGCCCTTTTTCCTATTCGCACTCCTACCCTTATTGATCGTACCCACTATCATGAATTCCAATGTCATAGATATTCAGTGACCCCCAAATTTATTTTTATACAGAATATTTCTCACTACCTCCACTGTTACACATTTTCATCCAAGCCACCATTATCTATTACCTGTATAAATAGTTTCAGTGATTCTAACATTTTCCTCCTATGGTATATGTTCAAACCAGTCCTCACAGTGATGATTTTAGAACAGAAATTAGGTCATACCGCTCTGTTTCTTTGAACCAACCTTCAAGCAAGGTAGATGCCAACTATCTTTATGTTGTATTACATTCCTAACCAGATACTCATCTTCAGCCATAAGAGTTTCCTTGCTGTGTTCCCTAGCATCAAAGACATGTTCGAGCCCTAGGGGTGTGAGATGGTTCTTTTTTCTGCCTCAAATGGGCTTCCTAAGAATAACCCTGTGGACTCCAGCACCTCCTCCAAGTCTTTGCTCATGTTTTCTTGTCAATGAGGTTTAACTTGACCATTTATTTAAAAATTTTGCCTGGTTTTTGCCACCCCAATTTTGACTCTTCTTGCTTTGTTTTGTTTTTTCTTTTTAATATTATGTGGCTTGTTGTTGTTGTTTGACTTTCCTCTACTAGAATGTAAGCTTCATAAATGCCACAAATATTCGCTTTTTTTTTCTTATTTAATACATACCAAACACACAAGATATTGCTCAGTAATGAGGCACTTAAAATTATTTATTTATTTAATGAATGGGTTCTTAAGTTAAAGAATGCCTTATTTTCATTTATTTATATAAGATATAAAGGATTAAATAATAATGTCTCATTCTTTTACTTATTTATTTTTACTCTTACACACTTAACTCATCTTTAGGTAAATTAACAAGGACATCTTCTTTATTTAATGAAAAATGAAATTTATATTTTCACACGTGTAAGATATCTACTCTAGCTCTAGATAAGAACAGATTTTAATTCAAAAACAGAATTTATACAACTAATGAGTCTTATCCTTTGAAATGACTGCCTTGGGAGGCCAAGTATTTTACTCTAGTCATGCTGCCATATTTGGAAATCTTTTTTTTATAACGTCTACCTTCAGAATCAATTTTTAAAGCAAATGAGGAAAAACAGTCTCACAACTATGTATTCACATCTTATTTTTTGACCAGAAATTGTACTGTCCAATCTGATAACCCATCTTATTCTCTATGTTTAAAACGACATCTGGTTTTTACCTAATTTAAAATCTACCCTCAAGACATATTTATTTACCACCACTTAGGATGTTCAAAAGAATGAGTAAGAGATTAAGAAGGCTGTTCAAAAAATACATTTCTGGAAATAGCAACACATTTGAATGCATTTTTAGAAGAAACAGTCATTTGAATATTTAAATTTTGAAATGTTCGTTAAAATATCAGTAGCATCACTGTATAGTTATACTCCATCTTCCACTGACATCCAGATATAAAGCTCTTTAAAAATGTTGAATAAGACAACAGTGAGAAGATCAAGCCGAATCTTTCCTAATATTATTCACATATAATATTATCATCAGTAACAATAAAAGATTTGTTTCCTTTCTTTTTTTACATCTAAATTTTACATGTGTATCCATACAGTCTTCTTTTCCTAACTTTTCTCTGTTACTAACATTCTGGAAATATTGGTTTCTGCAAACCTAAATACACTGACAATTCTTTTAAGTGTATACTCTATAGTCAATATTTATCATTAATCCTCATCCCAATCACTGTAAATCTACTAGTTATGTATATTTTGAGAATATATACTTCAAAAAATTATGACAAAGAGATCAAAACCTGAATTTAGAAAGTATTAAAATTTAAAAGATGTGGGGAAAATATCTGAAATTTACATTATTAATATAATTTCTACTTAAATTATGTCTCAATTTCTTAGATCTATTTCAGTTACCCCTTTGGTGGACATGAAAAGCTCATGCTCACCTTTTTGTTTATTTCGTAGTAATACATGGAATAAAAACAGATATAATACTAACAAACTTCTCCAAATTATTTTTACTTGCCTCACCTCCTAGAGATTATCATCTACTTCCATTTTGTGGTTAAGGTTAAATATATTTAATTTAATTTAAAAATGTAAGGGCATAATAAAATACTAGTGTGTTGATCACACTCCCCCATTTCCATATACTATTATCTTATTAATGCTTTCCCAGTTCATCTACCATTTTAATTAAATTCATATTATTAAGATAAATTTGCCCATCCCAGTTAAAACAATAATTTTAAGATACTTATTTTTTTTATGTGGATGCTGACTTGATGGCATTTTTCACAGAACAAGAACAAACCATTCTGAAATTTAAAAGGAACCAAATAACCAAAGTAATCTTGAAAAAGAAAAATCTGGAGGCATCACACTTCCCGATTTCAAACTATATTACAAAGCTATGATAATCAAAAAAGCATAGTATTGGCATAAAAATAGACACATAGATCAATGAAACAGAATAGAAAGCCCAGAAATAAACCCACACATATGTGGTCAATTAATTTATGACAAAGGAGCCAAAAATATACAAAGTAGGAAAGAAGAGTCTTCACTAAATGGCACTGGGAAAATGCACAGCCAAATGCAAAAGAGTGAAACTGCACCACTATCTTATACCATACACAGAAATTAACTCAAAATAAATTAAACACCTAAATGTAAGACATGATCTGGCAACAAAAGCAAAGGCAACAAAAGCAAAAAAAAAAAAAAAAAAAAAAAAAGGGNAAAAAAAAAGTGGGATTCCATCAAAAAGCTTCCGCACAGCAAAGGAAACCATCAACAAAATGAAAAGCCAACCTACTGAACAAAAGAAAACATTTTCATATCATACATTTGCTAAGAGGTTGAACTCATAACTCTAGCAAAACAAAACCCAAACAATCCAACTAAAAAATGGGCAGAGGATATAAATAAACATTATTTCCAAAGAAGACATACAGATGGCTAACAGATACATGAAAAGGTGCTCAACATTACTCCTCATTAGGAAAACGCAAATCAAACTCACACCTGTTAGAATGACTATTATCAAAAGGCAAGAAATAGCAATGTTTGACAGTGTGAGAAAAGGGAATTCTGGTGCACTGTTGGTGGGAATATAAATCGGTATAGCCATTATGGAAAACAGCATGAAGTTTCCTCAAAAAATTAAAAATAGAGGCGCCTGGGTGGCACAGCGGTTAAGCGTCTGCCTTCGGCTCAGGGCGTGATCCCGGCGTTATGGGATCGAGCCCCACATCAGGCTCTTCTGCTGTGAGCCTGCTTCTTCCTCTCCCACTCCCCCTGCTTGTGTTCCCTCTCTCGTTGGCTGTCTCTATCTCTGTCAAATAAATAAATAAAATCTTTAAAAAAAAATTAAAAATAGAACTATCCTATGATTCAGGAATCACACTACTGGGTATTTACACAAAGAACATGAAAACATTAATTCAAAGGCATATATGCACCCTGTGTTTACTGCAGCATTATTTACAATAACCAAGCTATGGAAGCAGCCCAAGTGTGCTTCTGGGTATTTATCCAAAGAAAGCTAAAACACTAACTTGAAAATATATCTGCACTCCCATGTTCACTGCAGCATTAGTTGCAATAGCCAAAACATGCAAGCAACCTAAGTATCCATCAATGGATGAATGGCTAAAGAAAATGTAATACACACATAACACACACACAAGAATATTATTCAGCCATTAAAAAAAGGAAAAAGGAAATCTGGCCATTTGCAACAACATGGATGAAACTTGAGGGCATTATGCAAAGGAAAATAAGGTCAGACAGACAAAGACAAATACCATGTGATATCACTTACATGTGAAATCTAAAAACCAAAACCAATCAAACAACAAACTCTGAACTCATAGATATGGAGAACAGATGGGTGGTTGCCAGAGGCAGATGGTGGGGGGTGGGCAAAATGGGAGAAGACAGCTAAAAAGTACAAACTTTCATTTATAAAATAAATAAATCTTGGGAATGTAATAATGTAAATAAATAAATAAATAAATCTTGGGAATGTAATAATACTGTATTATATATTTGGAAGTTGTTAAGAAATCAAATCTTTAAAGTATTCATCACAAAATAAAACAATATTTTTAAGATAAGTATACCCATTCCAAGTGAAACAATATTTTCAAGACAAGTATCTCATTTTATATAGATACTGATTATATTTAAAATCATACAACAAAATATATAAATCTATATTTTCTTTTTTTAATGCATCTTTATGATTTATTTATATATAAATATATGTATGAATGTATTTATAGAACTCCTTAGTACTTATCTACCTGAAAGGGCAATCATTCAGATTTCTTGAGAAAAATAAAGTTTAGGTGGAATATGTGAATGGATGAACATTGTACATTGTTGATGTCACAATTCTCATGCTTCATTAGGCTTTAAGCTTCCTTGACATACACATTCTAAGTCGTAGGAACAAGGAACAGAATAGATATGACAGGATAAATTCAACAGTGCTAGTTTCCAGATGAATTACAGTTATCTGTATTGAAAAAAAGTATACTCTAATGTCTTACATAAACAACTGTGGTATTTACTTCATGAACACATAATTCCATTTATGTATCATATCTTTGATGTATTAGTTATTTATTGCATTATACAAATTGCCCCCAAAACATAAAGGTTTAAAACAATAAATCTTTATTATCTCACATTTTCATGGGTCAGGAACTTAGGTATAGTTTAGTTGGGTGCCCCTGTATCAAGTTCTTTGAAAGGGCTGCAATCAAGAAGGTCCAGGGCTTCAGTTTCATTGAAAGGCTCCTCTGTGGAAGGATTCACTTCCCAGCTCTTTCATGGGGCAGCATTCAGTCCCTCATGAGATGTTGGACTAAGGGCCTCCCCTGCTCTTCCCTGACTGTTGACTAAAGACTTCAAATGCTCACTAAATGGGCCTCTCTAAAGGGCACTTAACAGCATAGGAACTTGATTCCCTTTGAGCAAATGAAGCAGCCAGAGAACAATGGGGTAAGGAGGATGAGAACTACAGTCCTGTTTTAACCTAATCTCATAAGTGATATCCCATCACTTATGTTCAATATTCCATTTGTTAGAAGCTAGTCACTAGGTCTAGCCCATATTTGAGAGAGAGATTTATCAAAGGGTGTGTGCCAGGAAGTGGTATTAAACAAGTGACATTAAGTATTTAACTTCCTTTTCTCTCTCTTTCTCTGTATCTTCTCTGTCTGTCTGGCTCTCTCTTAATTACTAAGGAAGCATCAAAACAGCTGAGGAAACAAACACAAAACTATATTAATAAAAAGGGAGTCTTTTACTACGTGAAAGAGGGTTTGAATTAATGGCATTTAAGGGGAAAAACAACCTTCACATAAGACAATGTTCAATTTCTTGATAATTCCAGCAATGATATATAAAGAGAACTATATGTTGTATTATACATAACATTATATTACATAGATATAGACAGGTAAATATAGATTCCTATTATAAACATAGCAATTATTATTATCTTTGACCTATCTTCTCATAGAGATGCAATGACCTATTACCACAGAAACCTTTCCTTTAACTTTATTTGTGACCCTTCTCCTTTCTTGATCAAAAATATTGGTTATATGTACCACATCAACATGGATAGAACTGGAGGGGATTATGCTAAGTGAAATAAGTTAAGCAGAGAAAGACAATTATCATATGGTTTCACTCATATGTGGAACATAAGGAATAGCACAGAGGACCATAAGGGAAGGGAGGGAAAAACTGAAGGAGGAGAAATCAGAGAGGGAGAAGAACCATAAGAGACTATGGACTCCAGGAAACAAACTGAGGGTTTCAGAGGGGAGGGGGGTGGGGAGATGGGGTAGCCAGGTGATGGGTATTAGGGAGGACACGTGTTGTTATGAACACTGGGTACTATATGCCACTAATGAATCATTGAACATGACATCAAAAACTAATGATGTGATATACAGTGGCTAACTGAACATAATAAAAAAATTAATAAATAAAAAATAAAAATAATTTTTAAAAATGGTTAAAATATCAGAAAAGTTTGTTAGTTGACATAATCTCAGTATTTTTTAAATCCAATAATCTTTACTCCTCCAGCTCCATCCCAGGTGACTTCTGGGTCTCAGTGTTTATTAATAAATCTCAATATTCTCTATTTTGGTAAAAAAAAATAGAATTGGAATTCTGCTTAACTTTCTTTTTTTTTTAAGATTTTATTTATTTATTTATTTGACAGAGGGAGAGCACAAGCAAGGGGAGCAACAGGCAGAGGGAGAGGGAGAAGCAGGCTCCCTGCTGAGCAGAGAGCCTGATGTGGAGCTCCATCCCAGGACCGTCGGATCATGACCTGAGCCAAAGGCAGACACTTAACCAACTGAGGCACCCAGGGGCCCCGCTGCATAATTTTCTATCACCTTGTTTTTGATTAATTACCTTGCCTACTACCAGTGTCCCACTAGATGTAGAGTTCTGGTCCAAACTTGGCCACAGTCCCAGTATGGTACCGTATATCCTATTTCTGTCAACAAATTTCCTTGGGGTTTATAATCTTATCTCTACACCCTAATTTGTGCTTTAATATCTAATCTCAAACTATAATTAATGATCTGCTTTCTACTCACCCTGGGTCTGCCATGGCTGCAACTGTCCACTGTCATTCCTGATGGTACCTCCCAAGTTGTGAGGAATACCTGATCACACTGATTTTGCTACCCCATTGGCTACTACATCAACTGAGTAACTTTTCAGCCACAAGTTTGTCTTTAAAAATCATCCTGTGAGTGCATCACTTTCATCCAAATCTACCATACCTGATCCTTCTTCCTTCCTGTCTTCCCCCACAGGGTAACTTTTCTGGGGTTCTATCATTTCTTATCAAAACTGATCTGCTTTAAGGGTTGCATGCATTTCAGTATTACCATATCATCCTGGAAGTATGATTTCACTAACAATTTTTCTTTATATATGCTTCTGGATTTAGTCTCTCATTTTTTTTTGATGTGCTATTTGTCATCTGAGGCTGACCGTAATTGACCGCATCATCCAGGTTACTTTTTCAGTGAACCCTCTCTTTCCTTTGGTCCATGAAAGGTATGACCAAGAGGTGAGAGGCAGGGGGAGGAAAAGAATGAGATATTTTGTCCTGGTTCCTCTCATGATCAAATTCCAAACATCTGTCAGGATTGTATTCTTTGACAATTACAGCACTTCACAGGTGACCTGTCCTGTGTGGCTCCAGCTCTTTCTCTGGGTTCTATAAAATCATTCATCTCTTTGCTTCTTCAGTCCTTGGAATGGTATTATCTTCTTGCATGCTACTGTTATTCTCCAGGAAGTTCTATTGGTTCCTTAACCCTAACACCAATGTAAATTCTAACTTCATTAAAATCTCCTCAGTTGAATCATGTGAATGGAACCTCTTTTCTATCGAGAATATTTAATACATGAGCCATAACTGAACAATATTGTAGGGTTATCTGAAACAATAGAGCAAAATAGATGAATCTTTTTTTTTAATTATTGAATTTCCTGTCTACTAAAAATCCCTACGCCTCCCCTACCATTTTAACACATTCTTTTATTAATTCACGTCTCTTTATCTTCAGTTTGTAGGGTTTACATGTTAAACCCAATGTAGGATCATAAAATTTTCCCAGTTGACTATTGTTCTGTTAGATACAATTGTTCTTTTATGAAAGATTGTCTATAATCTTTGAATATTAATTTTAATTTAGTATGTTTGCTGATGTACCTTAATACAATAAGCCCAAGAAATAATAGGCACATCTCTTATGACTCCGTTAAGCAAATAGTGGGAATTAAAAGAGATCTGTGGCATACATTTAGTTTTCAAAAGTTTAAGTACAAAATGTCTGAATGTGGATTTCTTTTACTTTATCCTATTTTGAAGTTGCTGATCTCCTTTAGCATTTAAATTTATGTCTCGTGCCAAATGTGGGATGTTTCCAGCCTGTTTCTTCAAATATCTATTTTTCACATTTTCTTCTCCCCTGGGATTCCATTGACACCAAGGTTAGACCCCCTGCTGTTTTTCTACAGCTTCTGGATGATCTGCTACTGTTTTCTTTTTTTCTTGTTCATATTTGATAATTTGTATTGATACATCTTCAAACTCCTTGATTTTCTTCTGTTATAGCCATTACGTTCTTGAGCTCTTCTCATGGATTTTTAAAATTATTTTATTTTACACAATTTTGGTTCTGAAGCTTATATTTGATTCTCTTTTATGCATCCCATTTATCTGTGAGAAGTTCTATCTTTATCGGTTTCAAGTGTATTCACTCATTTCTTCGAACATAGTCATAATGATGACTTTAAAGTCTTTGGCTGATGATTCCAAAATCTGTGTCACCTCAAAGAGAGTACTTGATTATTTTTCCTTTGAAAATTATTGTGATTGCTTTATCTTTTTCATACGTTGACTATTATGGGATTGCATTTTGACATTTTAAATATTATGTTTTGTCTCTGAGTCTTCCATGAATCAATCATATGAGGAATCTTTGTTTTGTTTAAGCATGCAACTGACCCAGTTAGGTTCAGGCCATAGCTTCTACCACCTTCTGTGGGCTATGGCTCCAATGTCAGTTCAGTTTTCAAGTCCTTTCAATGCTATCCATTATCTGTCTAGTGTGTATACCAGCCAGTGGTTAGTATGGGGCTTCGAAGGTGATCTGCATCATTAACTGTGTTTTCACATCCTTTGCTCAGATGCACATAAATGAAACTCAGGTGTGAGACCAGGCGTACACACACAACTTTTAAGAAGTTACTTTTTTTTGAGTTTCCTTTTCTCCATGACTTTCCCAACACTTTCCCAGATGCCATCCTTCCTGGTGTGTTAGACAGAATTTCAAGGCTTTGGCTTCCCCACTCTCCCCCATCCCATGGCATTTCTGTTCTGCAACCAAACAGCAAGAAGATGAGAAGAGAAAACAAAACAAAAACCCTGTACAACTTTCCTTATGCTCTTTCTTCTGTCCAGAGAAATACCCTCCACTCAGACACCATTGCTATCTCTACCACGACAGCCACAGGATTCTCTAGCAGCGAGGGAAGAGAGAACAGAAAAACAAGGATTTCTGCCTCATCTAAGGGCCACCATTCCCACTTGCATGAGGAATAGAGTTCTCATTGAACTCTTCCTGCATGCACGCAGTGTGAAGCTCCAGGTTTTAGGTTCTATTGTAATCCAAGATATGGATTACATATCTGGAGGAAATTTATCACTAATTCAGTGGCACTTGGGGTTTATGCTTTCCTTTCACAATCCAGATACTGAAGGAAATTTACCACTAATTCAGTGGTACTTGGGGTTTATGCCTTCCTTTCACAATCCATTTGCTACCATTTATTTTTCAGAGTCTTCAGGTAGCTGCTCCATGCATTCTCTCTGAAGATTTTGAATGTATTCAGTGGGAGATTTCAGTTCAAGTCTGCTTACTTCATCTTGACTGGAGCAGAGACTATATAAGAGATTTTAATGATATCATTCATAGGCATATAAAAAAGAGCAGCAATCAGTATGATGTTGTCTAAATTCATTAATATTATGACATTGAAACCCAGTTTCTTGCTCTCACTGCCAGAATAACTAAACTTGCTACATGAGGAGTATTTGGCAATGTTTTATGTTAAGACAAGCAATTGATGGGATCTCCTGGAAACCTTGATATCTGAAACTAGTTTATGGGGACTATAATATAGACTATTATGGCTTTTTAAAAAATATTAATGTGGGGGGGAACAAACAGTAACTTCAGAGTGGTTCTGAATACTCATCTCACAATTCTAAGCCAGCCCCACATTCTGGCTTCTAGCTAATTCCCTCATTAGCATGCCACTCTCTTGGCCACTCTGATGAACTAGACCATTGTAAGAAGGGACTAAATTTATTCAATTTGTTTCTCATAGTTTACTGTCCCAAAGAGAAGCATATTTAATCTGCCAGTCTGTAGTTTTCCAAGCAGCAAAGCAAACAGCTAGGCCACTGGCAAAAACTCAAGAATCAGTAAAAACATAATAAATTTCCTCAAGGGGTATCATAGGCTGAGCTATGATGAAAGACTTGAGTCATGTCAGCCGAATGGAGCAACAATGTCCACTTTTGCTTTCTCATAGCTTACACCAATACTGAACATCCATGGCATCTCAGTACAGAGATTTATAAGTCACAGGAGACCTTGAAGTAATGGGACTCCGAAGGAACTAGCATGTTTTGTAGGTAGCTCCTCCCAATCATGAAAATCCATTCAAAACTTAAGAAATGGAGAAATACCAGCACATAACACATCTACTTCTACTATAAATCCATATGTACAAGTAACAATACATTGAGGTGGACTACAGCGCCCCTATCTAATAGGTCACATTAACGTCCCTCTCTTCTGCAAATGTCAGCCAAACCCCATCAACCGCTCAAGTGCCTTCCAAAGTAACTAGCAGTTTGTCTTCTCACCAGCAATGAATAAGAGTTCTGTTGTTGCACATCCTCCTCAGCATTTGGTGCATCAGTGTCTTAGATTTTAGCCATTTGAATTAAGTGTGTAATTGTACTTCATTGTTGTTTTAATTTGTAATTCTCAATATCTATGTTGTTGAGCATTTTTTCCAATGCTTATTTACCATTTGCATATCTTCTCTGGTGAGTTGTCTCGAATGTGTACATTTTTTTTAAAAGCTCTATAATGTAGGGGCGACTGGGTGGCACAGCGGTTGAGCGTCTGCCTTCGGCTCAGGGCGTGACCCCGGTGTTATGGGATCGAGCCCCACATCAGGCTCCTCTGCTGTGAGCCTGCTTCTTCCTCTCCCACTCCCCCTGCTTGGCTGTCTCTATCTCTGTCGAATAAATAAATAAAATCTTTTAAAAAAAAACTCTATAACGTAAATAGTATATGAAAATTATCCTTTCTCTCTCCCTCCATAAATAACAATGAGCTGTTGGGACACTGGACCCNCTGTCTCTATCTCTGTCGAATAAATAAATAAAATCTTTTAAAAAAAAACTCTATAACGTAAATAGTATATGAAAATTATCCTTTCTCTCTCCCTCCATAAATAACAATGAGCTGTTGGGACACTGGACCATCTCTTTTACAGAGGGGGTGTATTCTTCAGTTTGAAAGAAGTGAAGCAGTTTTTTGGAGACCACAGGGTAGACTACAGATGCTGAGAAATGCTATCTTTGTACAACATCTGTCTTCTCTTTCTCCTGAACACTAAACTAGATTAAACTTTTAGCCTCTTCACAGTTAGATGCAGCCTATGATGGAGTTCTAACTGATAAAAGATGAGTGGACATAGAGTCAGACCCTCCTATAAGAAAGTTTCACTAATGATTCTCTCTACCAGATGGACACCGTTAATTCTGGAGCCAAACACTGAAGATAGCAAAGCCTCTATTAGCCCGGGGTTCTGAACAACTGTGCAAAACAACACACCACCATGACCATCACTGCCATATGCACCACATGCAGTGACTGGACCTTATGTAAGGAAGAAGCAAACTTTAATTGCATTAATAACAGAGATCTTAAGGTTTATTTGTTACAGCATCTGGAGATACCCTACACCTATAACGGTCTACCACCTCAAGGATATTCAGATAAAATTGCTTTTAATAGACAAATTTGTTTTCATATATGAAAGGCTTTCTCATTTATATACATGTCAAACTTCCTTTGATAGTTTTAAGAGATTCAACATCAATTAACTATGAACAGAAAAACAAAACAAACCAAGTAAATTGTTGAGGGCATTAATCAAACACTTGTATGTCAACTAAAGTCACTATGTCCATTAAGATCTTGATAAAATTGGCTGAGGTTTCCATTTTTTTGCTAGTAAATAGTCATATAGCATCCTAAGACTCCTGCAAAATCTCAGGGTCTTATGCTACTTGGTGACCTCTAAGCTCATTGATAACCTTAAAGTTCATGCTTTTGTTAATTTACTTGAATGTATTAGTCACCTTTTTCTAGTTTTTATCTTCCTAAAGGGATATAAGCGAAGGAGTCACATAACCTATTTATTTAATACATGCACAGATAGTCCCACATGCATATATGAGCTCACACACATCCACATTCATTTATACATTCTCACGCAAAGTCTCTATATATTTATCG